>NC_064853.1:43848916-44198916 GCF_024139225.1 Suncus etruscus
CAATTGGTGGAAGCAAGATGCCTGTCTGCCCAGATCCTCTGCAAGGGAGAGCATGCAGATAGTCCTTTATCACCCAATTCACTAAGCTCCTCTGCCCCTGAGTTGAGGACTAAGAACCTCTTACTCTATTCACATGAGAGACGCATTTTCCACTAGGCAGCCTGTTTGCTCCAAGCCCTCAGTTTCTTTCTCCCAAAACACAACATAAGGCAGGTGTGTCTATGCATGCACACAAGTGCCTGATTGAACCAAAGTAGAGAAGAGTCTATCCTGGTTTGGCCAAAGGGGAGAACAGTGTGGGCAGAATGATCTGGAGTCTCACTGCCTTGGAGCTGTGCCTGGTGCCACCCAACTGTAGCAGTGGTCCCTCCAGCTATGCCTGGCAAAGGGAATTGCTGAATAAGTGTTCTGCATCAAATCACAGGGCACTTAGACCTTATCTAACAGGTCAAAGCCTACAACCATCAGCCTGTCAGCCTTGAGCAAATTGAGTGGCCTGGGGGATCTCTAATACTTTGAACTTACTATACAATAAGGAAAATATCTGTAAAAATTACAGACAGGTGAATAAGACAATGTACATAGCCTCATGATACACAAAGTAAGCATATACTCCTGGCTCAGAATAGATGCTTAATAAATGCCATTTGCCTTGTTTATCCATTAGTGTTTTGCCAGAGGAAATGGGATGTTTATTCAGAACATAAGAATTGCTTTCTCCAAGAGCAGACTGATACTACTCTGCTTCCTCTTAATTAAAGAGATCTAGTAGATTGCAGCTATCCTGGGGGCCTGAATCTTTGAGGAAAAGATGAGAGCAGATACTGGGCTAAGATTCCATGGGGAGTGTCTTCCCTAAACCCTTTCATGCCACTGCAGCTACTACCTGGGGGAAGGAACAAGCTTATCTCAGTGCCACTTTCATTAGGCTGACTTTTAAGTGGCAACCTTAGTAGCCTAAGTGGAAAAATACCACCAGGCCTTCCCGGGTTCCCCACCTCCTTCTACCTGCCTGCTCTGAGGTTCAAGTGCTAATCAGCCAGGGCCTAGCCAGCACTTGACCCAGAGAACCCAGAGCTTCCTGACATTTTCCTGCTAGAGAGTTCCAGTCCTGGTCTCCATGTTGGACCATAGGACTTTGCGTTAAACTCTAAAAATATGTCTTCTCCCCACAGTGGTGTTTGGGCAGTTTGCCTTCTTCCACACAGCGCTCAACGACGTTGTAGAGGTTCATGACGGCCACAGCCAGCACTCCCGGCTCCTCAGCTCCCTCTCAGGATCCCATACAGGTACATCTGGTCCAGCCTGTGGTGTTGGGGATGGGGGAGGGGTCATCAGAGAAAGGGGTTCCAGAAGCTTCTCCCATGCAATGCTTGCAGCACCCCCAGGTGGTGTAACTCCTTTGGTTTATATCTTATTCCAATATGCTTTTCTCCAAAAAGTAGATGGCATTTTCATTATAGAAACTTCAAGGCAAGACAATATAATTGTATAGTAAAATGAAATAAAAACTACCCAGATAGAACCACCAAAAGGATTGGTGTACGTTTTCTTTCTTGCTTGCTTGCTCTTTTCTTTCTTTCTTCTTTCTTTCTTTCTTTCTTTCTTTCTTTCTTTCTTTCTTTCTTTCTTTCTTTCTTTTTCTTTCTTTCTTTCTCTTTCTTTCTTTCTCTCTCTTTCTCTCTTTCTCTTTCTTTCTCTCTTTCTCTCTATCTTTATCTCTCTTTCTCTCTCTCTTTCTCTCTCTTTCTCTCTCTCTCTCTCTTTCTTTCTTTCTTTCTTTCTTTCTTTCTTTCTTTCTTTCTTTCTTTCTTTCTTTCTTTCTTTCTTTCTTTCTTTCTTTCTTTCTTTCTTTCTTTCTTTCTTTCGGGGGGGCACACCCGGCAGTGTGGCTGTCTGCTCAGAAATAGCTCTTGGCAGGCACGGGGGACCATATGGGACACCGAGATTCGAACCAACCACCTTAGGTCCTGGATCGGCTGCTTGCAAGGCAAACGCCGCTGTGCTATCTCTCCAGGCCCATACGTTTTCTTTCTATCTCTACTCAGACTTTATCTTTTACATATTGTATTGAACAAAGCAAAGCACTATACATGTTTTTATAAAAAATATTCATTGTGTTCATTGTGTGTTTGCCATTATTTTCTTCTATAATAAGAGTTTTGTAATGCTGCACAAGAGCCAGTCATAGTTCTTTAAAATTTATGGAATGAATTTCCTATGATTGAACATTTAGATTGTGTCTAGCCTTTTAAGAATAGTAATCCAGTTGTTGATATGTCATACATATCATACATATCTCTATTTCCTTAGAATATCTACACAGGGAATTACCAAGTTAAAGAATTGTGAGATCTTTATGGATTTTTTAACGCAAATTGCCAACTATTTCTCCAGAAAGTTTTGCCTCTACTTAGTTAACTTACAATTGATGACATGTTTTGTTCTCACAAAAGCTAGGTAATTAAAAGAAAAGGCCTCATCAGTTTAAAAGTAAAAATGGCATCTCAATTTTTAGACCTGCCTTTTCACTACTAATTAGGTCAACCTTTTTCATTTATAATGTGTTTACTAGTCCATGCATTTTTTTCTTTGCGAATTTACGGTGAATCAGCGCGGTTTTTTCATTATCATTTATCTTCTTATTTATTTAGCAAAGCTCCATATTATTATGTTTTATGTGCATTTTATGCCAAAAAATCCTCTTTAAAAGTAGCATACAGTATTATGCGCTATAAAAAACCTTCCCCTACATTTTATCATTTTCTTCAGAGTGTATTTTAGTGCCAGAAAATTTAAATTTCCCATGATATCAAATGTATCAATGTTTTCTTTATAGTTTACTTCTATGCTGGTGAAATATTCTTTTGTATCTTTTTTTTACTACTTTTCACTTTCATTGTTTTGCTTTAATACCTTTGGCCTTTATTTTGATTTATTATTTGATAGAAAATCTAACAAAATCTTTCAAATTCTGTTAATCAGTTGTCCTAACAGAATTTTCAAAATGCCAGATTTACATATATTAAATTTTTATAAAGTTCAGGTAACTTTCTCCTTTTCCTCTAAATGTCTGTTTATTCTTCTATCAGAATCCAAAAGCTTTAATTATTATAATGGTATCAGGGTATGTAATTTTATACTTTTAATTGTATGTAGTATAAGTCCCTGTAGTCATTATTTGTTTTTATTTTATTTTATTGTTTGTTTGTTTGAGAGCCACATCTAGCAGTGCTGAGGTGCTTCTTCTTACCTCATGCAGTGTCTGGAATCAAACCTGGGACTGCCACATGCAAAGCATGCTCCCAGCCATCGTACTCTCTCTTTTGGGGCATTTTGTTTTGTGGCTACACCTGACTGTGTGCATGGCTTACTCCTGCTCTGCTTCCAGGAATCACTCCTGATGGACTCATGGGATGATATATATGCAGGACTGGGGATCAAACTTAAGCTGGCTGACTGCAGACCATGCATCTTACCTACTTTAGGTTCTATTTCTATCCTTACCTTTAGGGCCAATTTTTATTTCTATTAGACATTTTTGTTTACTTGTGCCTCCAATAAAATGTTAAAGTACTTTTTCAGATTTAGAAAAATTGCATGAGAATTTTTCATTTGGGGTCATTGATGAAACTTGGTGGTAGAATACCTGCCTTGCATGTGTGAAACCCTATATTTAATCCCAAGTAGTGAAAAGAATTTTTTATTGTGCTTCCATTAAGCTTAGATATGAATTTGGGAAGGGCTCACATTTTTTTAAAATAGTAACGCTTCTTCCCATTCAGGAACATAGAATATCTATTTGTTCATCTATAATTTTCACCTAAATAGCAATAGCTTTTTTTTATAAAGGAGGTTAATTCCTAAGTACTCTATGGTGACTTTTGTAGTTGTTAATATACTGAGTCTTTTTCAGCTATACTGGAAAATACTAAAAAATAAAATTCTCCCTTGTATTTTCTGCTACTTCTTCTATATTAAAAGACTGATGTATTGTTATATTCATTTTGTAAATGCATCGAACCCTTCATAATAAAGCTAACTCTGCCAGTTGGTTCTCTAGGCCCTTTAGGCAAGAAGCAATATCATCTGCAAATAAATTCATGTCATTATTTTATCTCTTTTCAGTGGTTTGTTTTTTTTTTCATTTTCTTCCATGGTCTGGTCTATTTCAGTATATCAGTGTCTATATTTATAATTTAGCTTTAAAAAACCCTGTCATTCCTTTAAACTTAGCAGAATTCCTTATATAACATACTCTGAAGGTTTTCATCTCTGTGTTTACAGCTACATCCCCTGCCTTTGTGATACTCAATGTCATATTCATAGTCCCACTGGTCCTCCACCGGATCAGAGATTTTGTGTTGTTTGTTTTGTATTTTATTGCTTCTACTTATCAGTTCTTCTGCAGAGTTGCCATTATTTTATAATGTCTCTCCTTTTTCCCCTGCACATTATTCAGTCCTTTCTCTTCTAACTTTTTGCACAGTGCTCCTTGTACTTTTCTCAGTATAATAAAGAACACACGTCCAGAAATATATATTCACCTCTAAGCATAGCTTTGGCTTTATACCATAAATTTTGACACATCCTGTTTTCATCATCATTACTTTCTAAATAAGCTACAGTTAGGTTATTGACTCTTTTTTTAATCCAAGAATTGTTTAAGAGGGGCTGGAGAGATAGCATGGAGGTAAGGCATTTGCCTCTCATGCAGAAGGTCAGTGGTTCAAATCACGGCATCCCATATGGTCCCCTGAGCTTGCCAGGAGCGATTTCTGAGCATAGAGCCAGGAGTAATCCCTGTGCACTGCCGGGTGTGACCCAAAAACCAAAAACCAAAAAAAAAAAAAAAAAGAATTGTTTAAGAATGTATCTTCTCCTCCCAAAGACTTGGATTCTATCCTTATTATATTTAAGCATTTGTGTTGGGTTCTTGCTTTTGTGGTTATAGCAATGCAGCCTATATCATTTCTACTTTGGAGGTTAAGTGAGGGCCTCTCTATAACTTGTGATATTTTTTTAAAATTTCCCAAGTATCTAAATTGTTCTCTAGTATTCTCTGGTCAAAGAGTCACAGAGAGGGAATGGAAAAACTCGGACTCTATTGTCATCTGGCTCCCATTCTCAGCTCTCTTGTTTACCAGCTAAGGGCCTGTGGGCACAGAACTTGACTTTCTGTGCCTCAGTTTCCTCTTCTATAAAATGTGGAGAGTCATAGCTTTCTCTTCTAGTCTGTTAGAATTTTATGAGTTTTGTAACAGCTATTGGATTCAGCTCATTCACTTTTACTATTCAAATTAGTCATATCAGTGGATAACAACCAAATGATTTTTCTATGCCACCACCCAAACATATATACTAAATGGAGGATAAGACTGAGTAGGGTGCTTTTTCAAATTTGAGAGAAACAGGGAAAAAAGACAAACTTAAGAAAAGAAAGAAAAGTCAACTTACAGGCAGATAGAACCTACACATTGTTAATTTGTAGCTAGACATATAAAGTTTAGAGTATAGAATGATAGAAATGGGTAGAGAAATAGAGAGAGGCAGGTGATAGATGGTCAAGCAGAAAGGCAAAGCAATAGCAGCTCCTAATGATGAACTCAGATAATCTCTGATCATGACAAGCCTGTGATGCTGAGGGAAGCAAACTCGTGTCCCTATTTCTAGATGTATCAAGGGAACAAAAACCATCATGAGAACCAGTTCTCATCTACCTTTATTGTGTCATAGCTATGAACAGACATGCTATGTGATGCATCTGACACTGCATTTGCCATTGTGCTGTTGTCTTATGTTCCTACCATTTTTGTGTCTCTGTTTACCTGCTCTCTCTTTTCTCGTTGTTTTTTCTCTGAGGGCTTTTTCTTCATAGATGTTTTCTTACTTATTTACAATTAAAATATTTGCTCTAAAGTCTGTCCTCTTGTACTTTCTGCATTGCTATTTTTTATTTTTATTTCTTACTTTTCCACACATACCTGCCTCCTAAATTTTAAGGTTTAGAAGTATATTCAAATTTTAATATTAAGCGATTATTTTAAAATTATGGATTTTTTTCCCCAAGAGCTATCTTTCTGATTTGGATTTTGCTTTATTTTCTCATTAGCAATGGTTATTGGGTCTATTGTCTCTCTTTCTTGGCTAATAGTTTTGGATCTCCTGAGTTTTGTTCATTTTTTGAGTAGGTCTTACAGGTGTATTGCATTCTGTCACCTTTTGTGCATGCGAATGCCTTTTCCTTAACATATCATACAGATGACAGCTTGACTATGAATTATGAATCACAAACTTGTTCTTCAAAAATTCCATCAAGTGTTTCACTTAATATTACAAATGAGTCACAGTCTACTCTGAATTTTTGTCCTTGTAGGCAACCCATTCTTTTCCTTCTAAATGTCATTCATATATTTTACTTTATAAGAAAAAAATTTAAACCCACTGTGGAGGCTGGAGCAATAGTACAAAGGGAAGGGTGCTTGCTTTGCATGCGCCAACCTGGGTTTGATTCCCAGCATGCCATATTCTGAAGACACACCAGGAATGACCCCTGAGCACCAAGCCTAGAGCCAGAGTTAAGCCCGGAGTACAGCTTGGTATGGCCAAAAATGAAAAACCATGTTGGGGCATATTATTAGTAGAAATGTCTTTGCCTTAATTATATTTGGCATTTTTACAAACAATTTCAGTCTGCACCTTGTCTTTAAGCTTAGGAAATGTTCTTTCTTAAAATCCCTTTCTCCTTCAATTTTGTCTTTCTCTGTGTGCAATATCCGATACATGCACACTGGGCTGTTTGTTTGTTTGTTTTTAATTCAGTCTCCTCTCTGTCACTTGTCAGTTCTCTCATTTTTCTAATCCCTTTATCCTTTTCCTGTGGATTCAGGAAGAGTTTCCCAAATCTAATATCCATTTGCTGTGTCAAATCCAGCTGCCACGCACTAGTGCTCCTCATCTCTTTGTACTTGTGTGGAACTCATGCTATTTCTGGGGCCCATCTCCCTCCTCTGGTTCTCAGATACAGTGCTATGTTTAATCTCATGTCCTCCATGATGAAAAACTTGTGGGGAGGCCAGTCTCTTTGTTGTAATTCACAGAAAACCATTAGCTTTGACTTCTTTCCCTTGGGAGTAGAATCTTTCCTCACATCCAATAAGTAGCTTTTGTGCTTTTTATCCCTGGAGATGGAGAGCTGCATATATCCCACACTGGACATCAAAATGGACACTGGATAGTGGTCTATCTAAGGAGAACAGCTCAAAAAATGGGAGGATGGAAAGCAGAATTTTATTCTATCCACACCTATTAGAGGAAGAGTTAGTGCCAGCTGTGATAATGAAGAGAGGCTTTTGATTTTCTTTCTTCTAGGGGAATTAGCTACTAGCTGGGGTGGAACTTCAGGGCACACTCTGCCACCAGAGCCAACTAAATCTAAATATGTTGTGCTAAATTTATTCCACACACCCTGACTCTCTGGGATTCCAAAAATACTTGCCAATGACTCCTTGACTGGTTCCAACTACAGCCTTTACTACTTCAATACTGACTGGTCACTCTGCTCCTTTATACTGGTGAGAACAACAACAGATATCCTCAAAAGTCCCTCAGCCAAAGCAGAAGGGCTCCCCTCTCCCCTCTGCTTCCCTGGAAAGGTAAACCTGAAAGGGACCTCACTACAGGGGCTACAAGGTCACACCATGAGCTCTTTATTTTCTTTAATTTGTTATATCTGTGGTCACCGGTGTACAATAGCTAACATTTATTTTAAAACTGTGTATATAGTTACCTCATTTTTACCACCACTAAAGTGTCTGGGACATTCCACCACTGACCTTTCATCAGCTCCAGTCCACCTGAGTTGCCACTTTGTTCTCACCATTTTGTCTCACCTTAAAGTGGGAGATATACCTTCATCAACTAAAGTAATTAATGGTCACTGGGACTCCCTAGGCCCCTGGGCCCTTGCAGGCTTTCCCCAATCTAAGTATTATTGATTGAGGGACAAGAGGGCCTACTTTGTCAGGGACAGTACCAGCTAACTCACTCTTCTGAGTGTCTCAGCCAAAAATTCTGCCATGAACCTGGCTTTCCATCATTTTCCAAGGGTTGTCTGGTCTTCTCAAATGACCCCTCAACCTCATTTCTAGAATCTGGTGCCTTTCTTTTCAATTATCAGATCCATGTCAATTCTTAAAAAGAAAGCCCTGGTAAATTAGGCTGAGGCCACTCTCCCCAAGCTTGAGGCTCTTCATATCTTTGGGACCATCTCTTTGCCACACAACTCAGAGCATCTTTCACAAGTTCTCTTTATTAGTCTGTTGTCTGGGGGGCACTGAATTTTTGTCATGTCAACCTGCTGTGACTTTGAATCAAAGGAAGACCATACACACAAATGTTTTGGATAAACTCTAGCAGTCGGTGAAAATGTGGGGCCTTGTTTACAGAAGGCCTTGGATGTGGAAGCATTTGTATGTGTAGATCATGACAGAGGCTCCATGGTGAGGATTTAATCTGTTGGCCTAACAGCTAGACTCACTGTTTTTATCCATCTCTGCCCATTTTCTTGGCAGGAGAATCACTGCCCTTGGCCACCTCCAATCAAGTGCTAATTAAGTTCAGCGCCAAAGGCCCATCACCAGCTAGAGGCTTCCATTTTGTCTACCAAGGTAGGACATGTGCAGACGGAAGTGATGTCATGGTGACACTGTGATCAAAGGTCATTTGCTTCCTTAGCATCCCAGACTGAGCCTCAATCTTAGAGTGTTTAGGGGAAGCTACCAGGGATGGGGAAGAGCTCCTTAGAATATGGCTGCGTTTTATAAACATGTTTATATACCAAACATATTTCTTGGAAACACCTCACTGTGCCCATGTCCCTTACAGCTGTGCCTCGAACCAGTGCCACACAGTGCAGCTCCGTGCCTGAACCCCGCTATGGAAAGAGGCTGGGCAGTGACTTCTCCGTGGGGGCCATCGTCCGCTTCGAATGCAATTCTGGCTACGCCTTGCAGGGTTCTCCCGAGATCGAGTGCCTCCCAATTCCTGGGGCCTTGGCACAGTGGAATGTCTCAGCACCCACATGTGTGGGTGAGTGCCCAGCCAGCCAGGCAGGGATGGGCAGGGGTAGGGGGGGTTGGAGAAACCCTTTGCTTTTTTCTCTGCCCAAGAGTCTGGCTTCAGCAGGGAATTTAGTTATTGGGTACAACTGGTCCAGAGGGTTGGAGGAGGAATGGGGCTGAGGAAACCTATAAAGGGAGGATCTGGAGTCCAGATCCTGGCGATATGGGAAGGAGGCACGGGTGGAGGCAGGACTGGATCCTCAGAAGAAGCCTGCAGGAGGAGAAGTCAGCAGCTGCTGGGGGTTCCCTAGCTGAGTCTGCAGAGGTGGGGTGGGCTGATCCTCTTTGGACCCTCTGACCAGCGCTGCCTCCCTCCCAGTGCCATGTGGGGGCAACCTCACAGAGCGCAGGGGCACCATCCTGTCCCCCGGCTTCCCGGAGCCCTACCTCAACAGCCTCAACTGTGTGTGGAAGATCGTGGTCCCTGAAGGTGCCGGCATCCAGGTAGGGATGAGGGATACCTGGGACAGGCAGGGCGCCCGGCGGAACTTCATCATCTTGCCTTTGACCCTGGGTTCAAGTGCAGGTAGAACCCACAGCTGGTGATCCAGAGGCTTCTGAGGGATTGAGGGGAGGAACAGGTGACTAGGGAAGATGCACAGTGGGCTCTGGCTCAGGCAGGAACAAATGTGGGACCTGAGCTGCCACTGGGCAGTGATGGAGATCCATGCAGAGATACAGTGATTGGAAGGGGGTGGTGTCTTTTCCTGGAGATTGTGGGATATAGAGACAGGACTTGGGAGGGGAGGGACAATGTGACAAGCATGTATGGGATCTCGAATGTATTAGACTCATATGGTACTTATGAATCCCATCTGCACACGAGCCCCGAGATAGATGTGGGGTCCCAGGGGAATTTCTAGTGAAGGCAGACCCAGCAGGGATGCAGTTTCAGGGTAAGAACTGAGTCTGCCACAGAACACAGAAAGGCAGCAAGAAGGATTGAGGTGAACAGGCCTAATCAGAGGTGGGTAGTGAGCTGGTATCTGGTGCTAACTATGAAGGAAAGTGAGAAAGTCCAAGGTAAATGTGCAAGGAGAAAGCCTATTGCATGAAGGCCTTAGTACTGCCTCAAATTCCCACTAGTCCATTATCCACTGCATGTCTGTCTCCTGTGGACAGTGCATATCACTTCCCTAGTACAAGCCTTGGTCTGTGGAAGGGCTCGTGATAGGTGGCTCAGGAGTGGAACTAGCTGTGGAGAGGAGCAGAAAAGGGGTGCTGGTGGCTGCCTCACCCACAACTCACCCTCTCCTTCCCAGATTCAAGTCATCAGCTTTGTCACCGAGCAGAACTGGGACTCTCTGGAGGTATTTGATGGTGCAGATAACACTGTGACAATGCTGGGGAGTTTCTCAGGTGAGGGTGCTTCAGGTGTCTCGGTAGTGGGGGACGTTGTTATCATGGCCATGTGATCTTTGTCGTTGTTGATGCTGTGGAAATAAAGTTCACATTAAAAATTAAATGCACACCTCTTCAAATCACAGTTCAGTGGCTATGGTATATTCTTAGCTTAATAACTGGCAGGCTTTCTTAAGAAAGAAATCCCACCTCCTTAAGAAAGAAATCTGTACCCACTTGTACTTTCTCCTCGTGCCTTTCCATCTGCTGGGAACCTCTGATCTACTTCCTGTCCCCATTGATTTACTTTTCCAGACAGTTCCACATTATACGTTGAACCCAAAACTCAATAGATTCCTGTGTCTTGGCTTTACACTCAAAAATTACTTCTGGTAGTGCTCAGAGTACCATACAGGATACCAGAGATTGAAACCTATAAAAGTGGTTGCCTTGCCACATGCAAGGCAAATACTCTACCCACTGTTACTATTTCACTCCTGCCCCTCCCTCAGCACTTTGTTTCCACCTCACTGTAGTACACATCAACACATCCTACAGGGATGGATCATGTGTTATGTTTACCTGTGACCAGCTGTTGGACCTTTGGTTGTTACCACCTGGCCATGAAATCTAATGCTTCATGAATATTTGAATATTTACATACAAACCTTACGGGACTATTTGTAAGTCTCTTGAACATATTCTAGCAGAGGAACTCTCCCCTGCCCTCCCAGCCCCTAGGGGTTCTAGCAAACCTTCCAAGCACCTGCCAAACTCCATTTCCATTCCAGGCTGTACTTCTAACTGAGTGAGCTCTTGGTCAACCACTAAAGCAATAATCTGGGTCTCTGGGTTCCAGAACTCTATGTTGCCAAGACATAAGAAGGAATGCTGGGGCCAGGAGTATTAAGGTGATTTGCCTTACTTATGATTGACCCAGGTTCAATCTCTAGAACCACATAGGGCACCCTGAGCACCACCATAAGTGATTCCTGAGCACAGAACCAGGAACAAGCCCCCTGAGAGTATGGCAAGGTATGACCCTAACACCACCCCAAATAAAACAAAAACAATTAAACAAAAGCCAAGAAGGACCTTATATTCTAGATACAGTATCTTCACTAGCTGGATTTTCCAGAAAGCTACTGAGGATGACTTGTCAGAGTTCTTTTGATGTTGGCAGGGAAGGGACTAAATTCACTCCCCACCCTCCTGCGGAAGTCACCACTGTTGGCACAAAATTCTGACATGGCTCACTTTGTGGGGAGTTGTTTGAAATCCCCTGCTTCCTTTGGCCAGTGAAGACCCTCTCTTATGGGTCTTTGCCATTTGGTAAGTTTGATAACTGGGATATTTAGAGATCTCGGTAGCAGAATGTCAGCAGTGACACACAAGTGAGAAGAACAGGGAAGATCTTAAGGAGCAGGGCAGGGGAGCCTAAGCCTAAATGTCCCTGTCTCTTTACACAGGGACCACCGTGCCTGCCCTTCTGAACAGCACCTCCAACCAGCTCTACCTGCATTTCTACTCAGACATCAGCGTGTCAGCTGCCGGCTTCCACTTGGAGTACAAAAGTGAGAATACAGAGGGTCCACTGTGCAGAGAGTTGGGGTGGGGCCTCATGGGCATAGTTCCACGGTGAACAGAGATTATACTGGTACTATGTTCCTTTCACCTGCCTCACCTGCCTTACCTTACACTCAGAGAAGGAGGCAAAGCTCCAAGTAGACTCCAGTTTCAGAATTGTACAGCTTGTAAATGTTGGAACAGACCTTCTGCCCCTGGATTCTTTCACTCAGAAACTAGTGTGCTTCCTTGGTGGCCACAGTGGGAATGGAGAAAGGGCCAGCCACTGGCTTGATCCTGTCTTTAATTTGGGACACCAGAAAAGTAGGTGCTTTCTTCTTCTTATCCCCATCACAAGCTTCTCCTAACCCTAATTCTGTGGTACAGTTGTCTTGGCCAACTTCCCCCTTTTTTTCCCCTTGTTGGACACTCCATTTCTCTTCCACCAGATTTCTCCCTCAAAAGAAGCAGGTTTCAGGTATGCCTTGTGGTTCTGGGAACATTTTTCCCCATCTGGGTGTTGCCTTTCTATACCCTCCCCAGTAGGTTCAAGAAGGACTCGGGGGTCATTTGTACTTGTTATGCATGTGTTCATCATGTTCTTGGACATTTGTTGTGTACTTGGAGCTGTGCTGGATTTTACTTGAGTGGGGTAAAATCAAGATGGTTAAGTCCTCTAGGAGTCTCCTGGGAAAAGAAAGGCATGTGAACAGAATATACTGCAACCAAAAGATGTTTTCAGGGATGTTTCTAGGTAGCAGAGTGGCTCAAGAACTGAATGCTCACTTCTTTCTTCCTGGGATGGGGGGAGAAATTTCTTTTTTTTGGGGGGGGGAGAAATTCCTAAAGGAAAATAAAGCATTGACAAAGTGGCAAGCCCTGTGCCCTGCCAGCAGAACTAAGATTCATGAGACACAGTTTCTGTTTGCCAAAGCACAGAGTTTAGGAAAATGTGGGGCTGATGACTTTAGTGCAATCTGATGTGCTAATAAAGCAAAAGAAAGGGGAGCTAATTCTGGCCAGGTGAGGTCTCACAAAAGGGATTCTTGATTCAGTTTGGAAAGATAAGAGGTGTAGAAAGACTCTGTGGGCATGACCATACCTTTGACAGTATAGGTCCGAAAAGTCTGGGTTAGCATTAAATGTTCTGCAGTTGCCCAGTGTGCTTCATCCATATGGTTGAGAGCTGTTATCTTGTTCCACCATGCTCATCTCCTAAAAGAATGCAAGTGTACATTGGGCTGGATGCAAGACAGCTGATGGGGAGAAGAATAGAACAGGGACATCAGATTCCCATTTCCCCAGACTCTAAAGTTTATCACACCTGGAAAGGTAAAGAACCCCCAAATTCTTTAAAATTCACATTTTCCTTCTATCCTCTTTTCTGCCCCATCTTCAGTTTTGTTTCCTTATCCAAATTTAATCTGAGTTCTCAATTGTTCCCAAGATCTTCTTTCCTCTCCTGATAAAGATAAACTTTTTTCTTAAATGCATTGTACAATCACCTCATTCCCAGGGGAAATGTTACCTCTAAGTTTGTTATTCTTGCCCCAGGCATTGGTGGTCTCTGCCACATACGGTGTCCTCTTGGTGGGAATAGCAAGAGGGAAACCATTTCCCCTAACAGTATTCAGGGACTATACTTCGTAGGCATCAAAACCCTAGAGTTGTATTTTTGTTTTGTAGCTAATCTACAAAGAGAGTGCAGACAGGGCACATTAACTGCTCTTGTAGAGGCAAATGATTTTGAAGGGTACTGAAAAGTCATATCTTCTGAGATGACTCATTTAATGTTTATTTCATTGAAATGGAAATGGAACGATATGCTTTCCAAAGTAATAAATTGCATATGATAAAAAAATAAGTCTTCTTTTGTTGTAAGCATGGCTTAAATCAAATCAAGCTGTGCTATGTAAAAGAAATTAGAAAGGACCTAGCTCTCTTTTTTCTTATCTCTGGACTCACCTTTCTCCCAGTATCATTCTTTTCTATTTTGATCTCAGCCCACTCCTTGGTTTCTCTCATCCTTCTATCATTGCTGTTTCAGGAAGCAGGTCTCAGGCCACTAGGTTATGATCTCCCTTCTCTATCCTCCATCTACTCTATTTGAAGTGCAAGGAAGACTGAGGAGAGAGGGAAAAATGACAGTCAGGGGGAGACATTTAATATTTAGTTCAATGATTATTTTCATCTTGTCCTTGAGGTCTTTTGCCCAGCTATGCCACGTAAACCCACCCTAATTTTCAATAAAATACAATTTCTTCAAAGCACATGGGGTAACAGGAGATCTCTGGAGGGCATATGGGAGTTTTCTAGAGTGGTGGCAAGGCTTTATAATTTGTAGGGTGATACATATATATACATTCATATACAGATACATGCATTTGTCAAAGCTCAACAAATCTATTTAGGGTTTATGCCGGGGTCCTCAAACTAAAGCCCATAGACCACATGTGGCTCAGCAAAGATGTTTATCCAGCTAAATGGTTTTGCTGCTGCTGCCTGTCCTGCTTAGCAGCTGACTCATCAGGGGCCTTAGTTTGCATATGAGAGATATGTACTGTACTCTCAGACTCCCCTTCTCTCTGTCTCTCAACTATTATTCCTCTCAGTCTCAGGCAGGGGTCCTCAAACTATGGTCCACCAAAAACAGGCCCTTAGTTCCCATTAAAATATTACTAAGTTTGTTGATATAACTTGACTTGTTCTTCATTTTAAATATTGCATTTGCTCCCATTTTGTTTTTTTACCTCATAATAAGATATGTGCATTGTGCATAGGCATTTGTTCATAGTTTTTTTAAACTGTAGTTCAGCCTCCAATGGTTTGAGGGACAGTGAACTGGCCCCCTATTTAAAAAGTTTGTTTATGCATTTCCTTATAAGTAAATGTCCCAGGGAAGCAGCAGAATGCATGAAGTTAGCTCATGCACAGGTGGGATCTTGGCTCTGAATGTGGTGTAAGGATCCCTCAGCTGCTGCCCAAGAAGATGTGATAGGGGATTTCAATGATCAACCCTGACCAGTCCTTCCTATTCCTGCCCCACAAACACCTGACTCCCTGTAGGCACTGCATATAACTTAGTTACCCAGAGTACCTGCCTTCCCTGAAGACCCCAGGGATATTCCAGGAGCCCTTTCACCATAAAGTTCCTACAAGAAATCTGACTTGGGACTGAAATTACCCTCCCCCAGACTCTCTGGGCTATGTAGATGTCGAGTCAGATCCAGCTACAGTCTGTCAGTCCACACTGCCACCACTCCGCCACACTTCTCCACACTCCCCTATCCTATCTTTTGTCTGCCTCCTTTGGAGAAAGGAGAACATTCGGAAGAGATAGAGACTTCAATTTACAACCTCCCTCTTTGCCTCTTCATGCTTCTCTAGTCCTTGTCCTTGGGGAAGCGCATTTCAAGTCTTGTCTATGAACACACAAGTTTTTGTGCCTCCTAGCTGTCCACACTTATAGATGACTTCTGGCAGGGAGAAACGTTAAGCTAATAGTTAGGAGCAGGCTTAGCTGTGGAAGTCAGCCAGGAAGGTATTCAGAGCAAAAAGGGAGGCTAAGAAAGCAGGGCTGGACCAGGCATGAGCTCAAGGGGCCACAGATCTTAAACCCCCACTTGAGCTGACATGGGCAGTATGAGCTGGCTTTGAATCCCACCCTCCTGGCATAAAAGGGCACATCCCAAAAGGATGCAGCCCCTTAGCCTGCAACCTTACCTGTGAACTGCATTATCTAGACTAGTTCAAGAGAATAAAATGTTGTGAGGACACACTTGCCCCCAGCCTGGCACAGGAAAGTGCTTACTGAGCACTACTCAAAGGATGATAGTGTGAGTGTACATGGACCAGGGAGGAGGAGGAAGGAGGCTGGTCTGGCTGCCAGAGATCTACCATTACCAAAGAGCAGGAAACAGCATCCCAACCCTCCTGAGGACCACTCTCCCCTCCCAGAACTACTCATGCAAAAGAGAAACTTTGCTGACTAGTAATGTAATGGATCACTTCCTTAAGCACTGGGCACATGCTGGTTTTCCAAAACCTATGTGATATTCTTGTTGAGAGTGAAGGTACCTTTGAAAGACTGTAGTAGTGACCTTAAATAAGAGTGGGCCAAGCCCATGAAGGTCCTAGAATAAGTCAGAGTCCATAAAATGGTCCAGCTGCTAAACAAGGAGGCATGTGACTCCAAGAGAAGCTCAAAACATGAATGCCTCTGAGTGTGAATGGACTGGCCCAGCCTGGGTTTGGAATAGTACACAGTCTGGATACTGGATATCCAGCAGCCATGAGTGAAGTCAGAGCTATTTCCTCCTGAGAGGGGACCATGAGGAACCTCCCCTTCCTGCTCTCCAGTCTTCTTTCACCTCCCAGTGCCTTTGCCTGCAAGAACTGCCAGCTGAGGGGAAAAAAACAGAGAGAACAGGAAGAGTCAGAGTGAAGTGGAACAAGAGTATGAGCGAGGTGTGGGGGTAGCTCCAGAGACATTCTATGGGGGTAAAAACAGGCAGGCAGCTCCCAGGCACAGCTGCCTGCCTCAGGAGGTCTCCTGGGCTGAAGCTCTACTGAGTCTGATTTCCTCTGTGTGTAAGAGTTGGAAAGCATTGGTCTAGGGGCTGAGAGGAGAGAGTGATGAGAGAATACACTGGATACACTCATCTATGCATGACCAGAAGAAGGATTGGAAGGGAGAGATTGGCTAGACAAAAGGGACATCCCTGTTCACTGTCAGTGAAGCACATTTAGAATATACAATGCTATGGCTCAGTGTTTCTTTAAGTCTAGAAAATAAATTTAATGACTAAAATCAAGAAAAGAGGCCTCTTTGCTTTCATTTGCAGAAATTATCCATTCTCCTTTACATCTGTCTGTCTGTCTGTCTGTCTCATCCAGCCGTAGGCCTGAGTAGCTGTCCTGAGCCTGCTGTGCCCAGTAACGGGGTGAAGACTGGCGAACGCTACCTGGTGAATGATGTAGTTTCCTTCCAGTGTGAGCCAGGATATGCCCTCCAGGTACTTGCTTTCCCTTGAACCCAGGCAACATCTGGCCTGCACACTACTGGCCAGCCAGAGAACTATCACCACCAAAGAGCAGGACGCAGTATGCAAGCCCTCTCGGGGACCGTTGTCCCCTCCCAGAGCTGTTCATAAAAAAGCAAAAGTTTGCTGACTAGTTGTTTGGCTCCAGCCATTCCCACAAAGCTTTGGACTGATGAGACTTTTGGAAAACTTAATTTTCTCTTGAAGGCCAGGAGAGAGTCTAGTAATTACAGGCTCCCAAGGAGCTCTTGGTAATGAGTACTTTAGTTGTGGCTGTTCATGATCATCCTCACTCAAACCCTTTCTCCCTTGGCTTCATGCTCCAGCCCACGGTGGTTCTGTGTGGCTTTGTGTCTTGTTATCAACATAAGAGCCTGAAAAATCCCCTATTGTGGGTTGTGTGTCAGCTGGTGTCCAAAGAGGCAGCCAGTCCATCTCTTCTGATTCCCCCAGGGTCACGCTCATATCTCCTGCATGCCTGGGACTGTGCGGCGCTGGAACTACCCTCCTCCACTCTGCATCGGTAAGAGAAACCCATCTTGGACATCCCTCCACATGTCTACCCACATGTACCTCCTAGACAGAAGGACCCGAGCTCAGTGACTTGTCTATGGGATCCAATTCTAGTGAATAGGACATTGTTGAGGGTGCTGGGTCTGTTGAGTGCCGTAGTCAGAGACAGGTGACTGTGGAAGCTCAAACACTCTGTTCATGTTGTTAGGACTTTGGGAAACTTTTGGTCATCACACGAAACTTGAAAATGTGGCTATTCTTGGAGCCAGAGAGATAGTACAGTGGGTAGGGTGCTTGCCCTGCACAGAGCAACCATTGACTCCTATTGTGTTGATTCCCAAGCTTCACCAGAGATGATCCCTGAGCGTAGGACCAGGAGTAAGTTCTAAATACTAGTAGGTATGACTCTAAAACCAGAAAGAAAAATGTATATATTTTTTATTTTGTTACTTTTATATCAAACTCATTAAAACCCTCAAATGGAACATGTCGCTGTTTTTGGACATTCCCATTGACAGACAGACATGATAGATATTTCTCTATCCGGTGATAGAGAAATATGGAGGGTTGCAGATGAGCCAAGAATTTGCCTGGACTCACTTTCTTATCCTGGGCTAAGCAATGCTGGAACACCAATAGACACAAGAAAATCCAGGTCTTCAAAACTCAGAAAATGTTATTCCTTAGCGTTATGTAGAGGAAACGTTGTGTAAATGAGACAAAAAAGAAAAAAGAAAAGAAAAATGCATGTTAGCCCATAAGCCCAATTAGTTGCTATAAGAAAAGAAGGGAGAATTTATTGGGACAAAGAGGGCATCCCTGTTAATGTCAGTGAAGCATACCTAGACCATAAAACATTTTGGTGCAGCATTACTTTGATAATAGAAAATAAGTTTAAGACTAGATTAAAGAAAAGAAACACAGGATGTCTTCATCTGCATCTGGTCAGGCTGAGGCGGGAAACAAATATTTGCTGAGTATAAGATTGTTTCTCGCAGCCCTTCTTCTGGATGTAGCACTTGCCTCATCTTTGCAGATGGCAAGACTTAGTAATAAGGCTTTTACAGTTAAAAAGGAAATGGCCAAGTGAGAAATGGCAAATCTAGGTTTTCCTAAGGTCCAGCTAATTGTCAAATGCAGCTCCAAGCTCAGTTCAAGAAGGGCATATCACTAAGCTGAGTGACATTTCCTTCTGTGCTTTTTCCAGGGGAGGGGTAGTGCCTGGCCATTGATGAGCTGTGAGAGTTGTGCCTTCCAGCCCGGGAGACACACACACACACACACACATATACAACACACACACACACACACCGTGTTTTACTTTCACACAACACACACACACACACACACACACACACACACACACACTGTGTTTTACTTTCACTTGGCCAAACAAACTTATGTACCAGCCCCTTCCTGGGATAGGCAATATTTTCTGCCATGGCCATATCCCATCCTTGAACATAGGTGCTCTCAGATGTTCCATTTGATAGATGGGGAGACTGGAGTTTGAAGGGGTTCATGACATGGGCAAGTTCACACAGGAAACAAAAAACTGGCATTGTGCCCCAGCTGGCAGTACCAGCACTCCAGCTGTGACCCTGATCACTGTCCTATTGACCAATGTGAGCTTGAGTCATTCTCTCCTAGGAAGGTGGACATCTGTCTAGATATTTCCTGGTCAGTCTCTTCCTGCTCCTCATATAAACATGAGTGAAGAAAACCAACATTAGCTCACTGAATGGGATGGTAGCTGTGTGCCAGCCCTCAGATGGTCTCATGTCACATTGATTGGATTATAAAGAGCTCTGGACCCTGAGAGCAGGCTTTCTGGGAATGCTGATCAATCACACTGACTGAGAGTGGCCTGATGTCTGGATTTTCAGGGAGAACTTTTGGCAGGGCTTCCCACAGAATTTCTGTTTGTGAGGAGCCCATCATGTCATCTCACACTCATTGGGGATAGTGAAGAGAGGGCGACTTGATGAGGGATACAGGAGGAAACATCCCTGAGTCTTTTAGAGCAGTCACTGAAGCTGCACATTATCAAGGAGAACCAAATTGGCCTATAGAGAACATTCCCATGTAGAGGGCAGTTCCATAAGGAGGGTGCCCCATGATACATGTCAGTCCTATGTGTAGGGTGGATCCATACATAAGGTGGTCCCATGTGGAGAGCTGTCCCATATGAAGGACAGTCCCATGTGGAAGATAGTCCCATGTAGAGGGCAGTTTCATGCGGAGGGTGGTCCCATATGAAGGGCAGTGCCATGTAGAGGGTGTACCCATCTGAAGGGGCAAGAGCAGATGGATTGTCAGATCATCCTGGGGAGCCTTTTCTTCCTGCATTTATATACCTGTTTACATCCATCTGAATAGGTTTGTAGGGAAGGAATAAAAGGTGCCTTAGGGTTCTCAAAAGATCTTATAATAGGAAAGGCTAAGAACTGTGCCTCTCAAAGAATCTCCAAATGTGAGCTTGGCCCTGTTCTCTCCTGACTTTGTCTTAATTTCCTCTCTGGTTTCATTGCCACAGCACAATGTGGAGGAGCAGTAGAAGAGATGGAGGGGGTGATCCTGAGTCCCGGCTTCCCAGGAAACTACCCCAGTAACATGGACTGCTCCTGGAAAATCGCCTTGCCCGTGGGCTTTGGTGAGTCCTCTGGATCTGGCCCCAGGCTTAAAGCACATGCTGCTAGACACAGCCTGGGCCAAAGACCTCTGTCTCACTTTCTTTCCATCCCTTCACCTCTAGTACCACGGCGAGGACAAGTTCAGACTGTGTTGAGATGAGCACATTTTGGGAACAAAAGAATGTAGGGGGAATTCTGAGTAGTGATTATTGAGTAGCAAGCTAAAATTGAGAAATGAAAAATGACTCAGGAACAGTTAAAAAGAAAGCCATCTATTTTTACAGAGCCTGGACTTCAAATTGTGCTTTTAACTCCACTATCCAATTTCTCATCCTAATTAAATGGAGCCAAGGTCAGTATGAAATTGAGTTTGCATTTCTCATAAGCACATTTTAACTGGCCTCAGCTTTTGGGAGATGGTTTTTCCATGTGGAGTATGCTAGGCACGAGGGTTGGCGGATATGGAGGACGTGGCTCTGGGTATAAATTTTAATTGCTGATGATTCATGTATTGTGCCCTGGGAATATAATTTACACCCAAATGTCTCTCTGTTGAAGAGAAAAGGATTTTCATTGATGGGCTTATGGACTGGAAGGTCATCCGACCCTTGTAGGCTACTTCTCAGTAACAAAATGTCTCAAGAGGCTTTTTCCTGTATGGGCCTGGGCTTGACCCAACTGAGCTCAGACCCCAATACCATTTGCTCCTTATTGTTCTACCTATCAGGGGCCTTCTGGAGGAGATGGGGCTTTCAGAGGAGAACAATCTAATATCCTTCCTATGGTGGTGGACAAGAGAAAGAAAGCAGGGGGTGCCGATCAGAGGAAGGAAGAGAGAGGATCATTGGGTGCAATATAGTGATGCTATCGGCAGCCTTGGGAAACTTCAGATCTTGGGACACTGAGGAAAGAGGGATTTGGGAGGTCTGTGATTCTGTGTTGAATTAATTATAAATTATAATTTATATAAATTATATAAATTAATTATAAAGTCCTAATGGAGATGGATGGAAGGGATATGCTCCGCCCAGCCTGGAGCCTGGAGCCCCTTTGACCTGCATGTCTATGGGTTCAGGATAATGGTGAGGAAATGATCCACAGCAGTCAAATAAAATTTCAGAAGACATCCAGCTTTAATAAGGTCCTAACCGCCATGTGCATATCTCACATGGCTTCTAAAGTAAGCAGCCTTCTTCCTGCTCCTCTGCATCCATCTTCTCTCTAAGCTCCCTTGCTGCAGCTCTCTGTCCCCTCCCCTCAGGCCACTCTTTAATTATCAACCACAGACCTCTCCCAGCTGTGGGAGGGTCTCACCATCCAGGTGAGTGAGGCCGGAAGTTGGGGAAGGAGTAACAGTTCTGCATCCAGGCAGGAATCAGAAGAATCTCAGATGATGGTGGTGTGGGAGGGCAGCACTCAAAGGAAAACAAATACAACAGAAAGAAGTGATTCCTGATGTTCAGTCACCAGAACTCAGTCCTGAATACGTGCTGCTGCTGAACCTCTGGGGATTATACTTCCTACAACCAAGATCACCAGTTTTCAAGTAAAATGTTGGTTCCTAACAATTAACTTGGTTTCACTATCTAGAGAATCACGGCACTGTCAAGATGCCACCGCTAGGTGGCAGAAGGTAGACCTAGTTCTTTCCCAGCAGAGCAGTTTAAATCCTTTAAAAAAAAAAAAAAGCAAGTGCTTTTTTGACTAGCCCACAGTAATGAGAAGGGAAAGCAGAGACTTTGCAAAGGGCCTATATAAAAGAGCTCAATGCAAACTTAAGCACAAGCTGGAGACGGGTTACAGGTTTATTAATAGGGAAGTGCTTAGTGTAGTTAGATAATTCATAAAATGGAATTGATTAATATGTAGTTAAAAATCAATGAACTATATATTTGCATCTCAACAAGGATAGGCCTTGAAAAATAAAGTATTGAATAAAAGTAAACTTGCTGTAGCTGTTTAGGCAAAATCAGGAATATATATTCAAGAACCTAAAAATATGAGAGAATGACTCCCTCCAAATCCATGCACATGCCTACCTCTATAAAGAGATGGAAGGACATGGGTGAGAGGCATGAGTAATTTCAACATTACATTTTATTCTTGAATCAAATACAGAGCAAACAGGGATTTGCTTTACATGTAGTCAGACAAGTTCAATCCCTGGCACCCCACATTGATCTCTTGAGCACCACGGAGAATAATACCTGAGCACAGAGTCAGAAATAAGCACTGACAGGGTGGGGGAAAAAAAAAAAGAAATAAGCACTGAGAATAAAGAGGTATTAAAAATAAAACCACACCGGGGCCGGCGAGGTGGTGCTAGAGGCAAGATGTCTGCCTTGCAAGCGCTAGCCAAGGAAGGACCACAGTTCAATCCCCCGGCGTCCCATATGGTCCCCCCAAGCCAGAGGCAATTTCCGAGCACTTAGCCAGGAGTAACCCCTGAGCATCAAATGGATGTGGCCCAAAAAACCAAAATAAATAAATAAATAAATAAAACCACACTGACTCCAAAACCAAGTAATAATTATAAAATGCAAATCCATGCACACTCTTGTACTCATTCTAAGCAAATTAGAAAGTATAGATAAAATACAATTTAATATTTAAAGTCCATCTCTAAGCCCACCATGCTATCACTAATGGTACACGCCTCACCATTACAAGTGCAGCCTCATGAAGACAAGAATTTTGTCCTTCTCATTCCTCTGGTGCAAACCAGCAGAGCCCTGCTCTAGGGAAAAGGATTTAATAAATTAAGTGACTTCAGTATTAGTGATTCAGTGATTATTCTTCTAGGTTTTTACTGCAAAAATTAGAATTCTAAACTACGTTACTTCAGAATCAAATTTTTGCGATTAACACTGTGAAAATTTTCCATTTTCAGTAACAGTATTTCCTTGTCATCATTTTTAACAGTGACCTAGTTTTGAGAAATTTTACAAACATCAATATTCCTACCTATGGTCTCTAAAGAGAATATTAATTTATAAGTCAAGAACTTAATTAGATCTATTTAACCTTTTGAATTGTCAGGAGATCTTAATCCAATGAGATCCCAAAGTACAAACTCCACTTGGCTTCCTAATAAAACAGATGGGAAGATAATTTTTTAAGCTTTATATTTCTGAACTTTCATAACTCATCTAGAAAGTATCAGTATTGGAGTTCATGTCTTTTGACTTGGTGTGGTTTTATTTTAAATGATGGTATTATTTTTAAGTTAAAAAGTTTATTTTAGCAAAGCTATCTTTATACTGCTAACAGACATATGAGTCACAAATTAGATTCAGTGTTAACCTGAACTTAGTTTTTTATAAAATAAAATGAAGTCTGGAAAAAGCTAACAAAGGGCTAATATGTGTGTTTTACATGCAGGAGACTAGGTTCCATCCTCAGAACTGAAGGGTTCCCTGATCACCTCTGAGGGCAACCCCTGAGCCATGTGCTAGACCTAGTTTCTGGACATCACCACTGTGCCCACTCTCCCCCCCCCCAAGAATAATTAATTAAATTCTAAAATGAGATCAAATGGCCTCCAGGTGGCTCTCTGAAATGATAAAGAGCCATCGTTTTGCTTTTGATGTATGCTATGCTTTTTTTTTCCTAACATATGGTATTTTATTAGTTCATTTTAAAAATTAATTACTTTACTTATATACCATGGTTACAGGCTATTCATAACACAGATGGGGTTTTTCTCACAGTTGCAAAGAAGTTCATGATTGAGTTTCAGTCATACATGTTCAACACCTTTACCGGTGCATATTTCCCACCACCAATGTCCCCAGTTTCCCTCCTGTCCTCCCCTCTGCCTATATCAGGAACACGCTTTTCTTCTCTTTCCCTCTCTCTTTCTCTTTTTCTCTCTTTTTCTCTCTCTTTCTTTTTTTCTTTTTGACATTATAGTTTGCAATAGAGACAAGGGCCAGGAGGACTAGTCCATAGTAGGAAGCTTGCCACGAATAGCATGGGAGTGCAGTTTGGGCAGATGATATTTGGAAATGATCACTCTGAACAAGAACTGGGAGCTGAAGAGAGATAAAGACATAGACATGATACCCCTTTAGCAACAATAATGCTGTGGGTTTTTTTAAAGTTCAGTCCTGCCTGAAGACAGGTAACTAGACTGAACCAGCATTCTCCATCATGTTCTGTAATCCTCCATGATGGCCAGTCCAGAGGTTGCCCAAACTCTGGCAGGACTTGCTTTTATGATACAGCACATCAAGGTGAACAGCATCACTTGGACACTCTCTCTCTTCTTGCTCCCAGGAGCTCACATCCAGTTCCTGAACTTCTCCACTGAGCCCAATCATGACTACATAGAAATCCGAAATGGCCCCTATGAGACCAGCCGTATGATGGGCAGATTCAGTGGCAGTGAACTGCCCGGCTCCTTGCTCTCCACATCCCATGAGACCACCATCTATTTCCACAGTGACCACTCCCAGAACCGTCCTGGATTCAAGATGGAGTATCAAGGTAAGGACAAAGAGGGCCTATTGGTTCCACTGTCCATCCTGCTTTCCCAGCCTTTCTCAGAAGTGCCAGGAATGCAGCAAAGACTGACAGACTCCAGACAGGTTTAGCCATGGACACTGGCATCTAGTTGCAAATGCCTCTGAGCCTGTTGAGGTTTTTCTGCTCCCACTTTACATGCAGACCCAACAGCACACTCAAATGTCTAATCAGCTACTTCAATCCATTTATGGCAAATTTATTTCTTCTAGGTCCTCCCCTCTGTATGAGGCCTGATTACACCTGTAGTGCTCCTTCCAGGACATAATTAAGGAGTCCAGTAAAAATGCTAGGAACACCCGCCAGTCTTGCATGTTGGCCAGTGTGAGGCGTGCCAGACTCTTAATAGCTCTCTCTACCTGAAACCCAGTGACAAGAACCACTCTTGCTGGCATACTTAGGACAGGCCTTCCATTCTGACCCAGGTGCCCCTGGAGGAAGGCTGTTCCTTATGATTGCATAGAGTGAGTCCCAACACCTGCTGTCTCCCAGGGATGTCTCCCAGAGTCACTTCTGGAGATATTTATTATTTATTTCAGTTAGTCTATTCCCAAATGCCACCACTGAACTCTTCGTTTTTGGGGGGTTTTTTTGATGACTAATCATAAAAGTTTAGTCCAAACTTCTTTCCTTTTAGATTTTTGAAACCAATACTATTACATGCTCATCATAAAAATATGAGAGCATTAATCATGTTTTTCTGAGTGCATCATAAGAAGCCCAAATATTCCCATGACCTCACATCTATCCCCTATTTATGTAGAAATAAACTTTTTGGGGAGGGATTTTTGGGCCACACCCAGTGACGCTCAGGAGTGACTCCTAGATATGCGCTCCAAAATTGCTCCTGGTGTGGGGGAGCTTATGGGATGCCAGGGGATCGAATTATGGTCCATCCTGACTCAGCTGCATGCAAGGCAACTACTACGCCATTGCTCTGGCCCATATAGAAATAAACTTTTAACAAATATTTCCCCTGTTGCTAGACAGATTAATTGAACTATATTACTATGTTTTCACTAATGTTGGACCATACTATAAATATAGTTTTTGTCGTTTGCTTTTTTTAAAGTTAATTTGTAATTATGAAACAGTTGGCAAACCTTGTTTTATAAAGGGGGAATCAGATTCCAAAAAAATTCAAAATGATATATGCGCACCATTATTCATGATAACCCTTAGCGCAACAGCTAGAATATGGAATCAGCCTACATTCCCAACAACAGATAAATGTATAATGAAAGTTTAGTATCTATACACAATGGAATATTATGCAGCTCTAAGGAATGAAGTAGTATTGTAGTTCACTGCAACTTGAATGAAACTTGAGGATATCATGTTAAGTAAATAATAGGAATAATTAGGGGCCGGCGAGGTGGCGCTAGAGGTAAGGTGTATGCCTTGCAAGCGCTAGCCAAGGAAAGGACCACGGTTCGATCCCCCGGCGTCCCATGTGGTCCTCCCAAGCCAGGGGCAATTTCTGAGCATGTAGCCAGGAGTAACCCCTGAGCATCTAACGGGTGTGGCCCGAAAAACCAAAAAAAAAAAAAAAAAAAAGGAATAATTAACCTGATGTTCTCACTTACTGTGGTATACAGGAGAATAACAATGAAAGGATGGTCTTTGGGGTTGTGTGCCTAGACTATCCTTGACCCTTGAACATAGAAAGGAATGCAAGAAAGGAAAGAAACCAAGGTTTGATTTTGGTGGGGGGATAAGAAGAGAAAGATGGGAGGTAAAAGGGGTAAAGGTAAAGAGGCTCAGGAACCTCTAGCACATTGGTAATGTAGAAATGAGGTGTATGTATATATCTAGATGACAGAGTAAACAATACTGTAAGCATGAGATTCAAACTACATCAGCCACATTTTAAAATGTGCCTATCAAAGGAGGTAAATTCTGGTGATTGGAAGACGACCTGGGACATTGATGGAAGAAAGTCAACATTGGTGATGGGATTGGTTCTGGAATAGTATATACCTGAAACAACTTAATAAAAAAAAAACTATGTGAATCATGGTGCATTAATATCTTAAAAAAATTTTTTTTAAAAAGTAAGGAAGAAAAAGAATAGTCTCTTTGTCTGCCACCTGTAGACTTAGAAGAGAAGTAGAGGGGTGTGTGTGTGTGTGTGTGTTTGAACCCAGGGCCTTGTGCCTTGAGACATGTGCCTGATCACCTAGCCACACCCCTGGCCATTGTTATTGCATTGATATTATCATTCCCAATCTTTTATGATGACTCGACATACATATGTCCTATGTGCCTATGAAAGTATGTTATGTTTTATGCATTTGTGGTTGTTTTTTCTCTATAACTTTTCTTTACAGCATCTCCTGATTTTTTGCCCTTTGTCAGAATACATGTTGACTTTGGGTCTGGGGTTGTCTGTCTGGGAAATACTTAAAGGATGGGCACCACTGGAATTGTTAAAGGGGTACCAGTGACTAAGGGACCCTGGGCTGTGTTTCTGACCCTGGGGTAAGGGCAAGAAACCTTGGTAGGTAGTGCATAGCCTCACACCAATAAAGTGTGGAAAAGCTGTTCCTTAGCCAGGGAGAGCTGCTTTATTAGCAGTTAAGAGTCTGGGGCCGGGCGGTGGCGCTGGAGGTAAGGTTCCTGCCTTACCTGCGCTAGCCTAGGAGACGGACCGCGGTTCGATCCCCCGGCGTCTCATATGGTCCCCCAAGCCAGGAGCGACTTCTGAGCGCATAGCCAGGAGTAACCCCTGAGCGTTACCGGGTGTGGCCCAAAAACCAAAAAAAAAAAAAAAAAAAAAAAAAAGAGTCTGTCCATGCCTCAGGAAGTATGAGAGCAGCTGTTGGGACAAGGACAACTACTTTGGGCCTA
Organism: Suncus etruscus; assembly: GCF_024139225.1. NCBI lineage: Eukaryota > Metazoa > Chordata > Mammalia > Eulipotyphla > Soricidae > Suncus > Suncus etruscus. The sequence continues at coordinate 43,876,508 of NC_064853.1, forward strand.
GCTTCATCATACACACATGTTGCCTTCACCCTTTTGATAGAACAGTCACCTGTTGAATCAGAGTGGGGACCAGTCATCCACACTGTGCTCTACAAGGGAAGCAAAGGCTGCCTTCAGAGCCCCTCACACCCCTTCCATGAAGATGAACTTCCTTTGTTAAAATGTCTCAGGAGAGGGGCCAGAGTGATAGCACAGCTTTGCACATAATTGACCCAAGACGGACCTGGGTTTGCTTCCCAGCATCCCATTTGGTCCTCCGAGCCAGGAGTGATTTCTGAGTACATAGCCAGGAGTAACCCCTGAGCATTACTGGGTGTGGCCAAAAAAACAAAAAAAAAGTCTCAAGAGGTCATGTTTACAAATAAACTCACAAGTAACTCTATATGTAGTTGATCCCAGATGGTAAGCATCATCATAAATTTTTTAAATTTTTATTTAGTCATCATGAATTACAAAGTTATTCAACACTAATCCCTTCACCAATGTCCATTTCCCCCCATCAGTGTCCCTACTTTATTTCTCACCCATCACACTGCCTCTATGACAAGCGCTTTTTAATAAATTTTTGGCTCTGTGATTTACATACCATTACTGATAAGGTTTCATGCATAACATTTTTCCCACCACTATTCTTGTAGTGTTCTCTTCCCTGTCCTATCATTCACACTCTCTCTTCTCTCTTTCTCTTTCTCTCTCTCTCTCTCTCTCTCTCTCTCTCTCTCTCTCTCTCTCTCACACACACACACACACACACACACACACACCCCACACAAACTTTCTACTGAAGATCAGTTCTCATGTTCTTTATTTCTTCCTGTTGCCTTTGAAAATTTGTTATTCTCTTACTATATTTTTTATATTCAGCATATGAGAGATATTATTCTGCATCAATCTCTCCTCTAACTTCTCTTTCCAGATCCATTCACATAGCAGAAAACTGCATGTTTTTATCTTTTTCTTATAGCCTAATAATATTCCACTTTATATATGCATAAGTTCTTGTTTTTGTATTTGGGCCACACCTGGCAATGCTTAAAGGATACTCCTATCTCTACATTCAGGAATTAGTCCTAGCAGGACTCAGGGGACCATATAGGATGCTGGGAATTGAACAGGGGCCAGGAATGTGCAAGATAAATGATCCTATCTGCTTTACTGTCTCTCCAGCCCCCTATGCATAGTTTCTCCGGCCATCTGTTCTTGAGTACTTGGGTCGTTTTAATATTGTTAGTATTTAATATTAATATTTTAATATCATTAATTTTTAACACGGTGCTTTAAAATTGTATTCATTTCAAGTGAGGCAACCCCCTTTGTGGTAAATCCTGCTACTCTCACTGAAAAGCTCATCTCTAGGAAATTTAGTGAATGTGACTCTCAAGGTTCATTTCTACCAGAGATTCCCCTTGATGCTCTGCTTGCTCCAGAGATACTTCTCAGCATAAAAGCAATCGGGCTTTTTCTATCAGGGTTTCTCCTTGAGAGGAGCCCTGTTCCTTTCATGGAGCTTTTGAGAGAGAGCCACACCCTCTTCCAGAAGCTTCATCTGATTTCTAACACACAGCTATGTTCTGTGGGTTCCTCACTTTTGGAGATCCACAATTGGACCTGATGCTTCTCCTAAAAGGTCTTCACATGCATGGGTGTCATCTCCCTCAGCATCAAATGCCTGCTTCCACCAAGACCTTCATTTGCCAGATCCAGATCCAGCTGTTGGCAGAGTGACATCTACTTTCCTTAGGCAAGCTAGCTCAGCCACCCCAACTGTAGCCATTCAAATTTAGGGCACACCCAGTTACCTTGATGGTTTCACCAAGAAACCTGAGACTTTCCAGTGTGAAATTACATGAACCACAACCTCATAATAGAGAGAGTGCTTAGGAAATGTGAGCTTCATAACCATTGTCATTTATATTGGTACATGTGGCAAATTTATCTATCCTCTTCTGTGGAATATTCGTTTATTCTCAACCATTCCCATGGGGAATTTCCTCTGTAGGATATTTCACTGCTCAGTTCCTGTGTAAGGTGGGCCAAATTACTACCACAAAAGCTGTTATTTGTTCTATGTACTAAAAGCTGTCATTTGATCCAATTCATCTGCTGCCCTTTGGTGCATGCTCAGAAAATCCCTCAGCTACTCTCCATGTTAGATAGGTCTCATCTACTTCCATTAGTAAATCTTTTTTAATATTTTATTGAAACCATTGTGATTTATAAAGTTGAGGGAAATGGGGAACACTGGTGGTGGGAAAGTTACACTGTTGAAGGATGGTGTACATTCAATGACTAAAACCCACTATGACCATTTTTGTAACCACGTTGCTTAAATAAAGAATTATTGTTAAAAAAAAGTTCTTAATAGTTGGGTTTTAGAAATACAATATATTCAGGCCAATCCCACCTTCAGTGGTGACCTTCCTCCACCAATGTTCCCCAAGTACATCTTTTGCCACCACCCCTGTCCCCAGCCTGCCAGAATAACAGGCCCATTTTTAGTTTTGATTGTTAAAGTTTGGATCTCATTTTTGTTGACTTTTGTATTTAGTTCTGTCCTTTTTTAACACCACCAATGCACCTGAGACCACTTAGCTATGGCCCTCATTATTTCATCTTTGTGTTTCTCTTCCTCCACTCAATTTCTTTCCTTTTCCTTGCTATACTCTGGGGCCATAACTCTCCTTTTAAATTAGATTCACATAATCTATGGAAGAGGCATTTATGTCTTTGGGAAAGGGTCTAACTTTGATAATATCACTTCCTTGAAACTGAGTTCGGAAAGTGCCTCTTCTTGACAGGTTTGACTAACTTTCAGCAATTTTCTTTCCTTCCCATAAAGTTACTTCTCAGAGTCAGAAAGACCCTATTCACGTCCTCACATGATTGTCTCCTGTGTTTGTGATCTCCATTGTTGTTGGCACAGTTAGATGAGTAAGCAATGTGACAGAACAGTTCAATGCCAGACCCCAAGGAAATGCTCAGAGAATAATTGTTCAAACATTGTCTTCCTTGAGGTTTCTTTTTCTATAGAATCAATATTAATAATGTTTACTGAGTTATTAATTTTTTGCCAGCACTGCACCAAGAGAACATTTTACATTCTGCCTTTTTGATTCTCGCAATGGTCATTTTCTAAATAAGAAAGCTGAGACATACAGAATTTAAATCACTTGTTCAACTCCAACAATTATTAAATGGCCTCATCCTTCTCAATCCAATTCTTGGTGTTTCAAAACTGTGCTATATGATATTTCTATAGTCTGATTGGTGGGTGCTGGTCACAGAGTATGTCCAGAGAGAAAAGTAACCTTTTTTATCTGACCTCTTCCCAGCCTATGAACTTCAAGAATGCCCAGATCCAGAACCCTTTGCCAATGGCATTGTGAGGGGAGCTGGCTACAATGTTGGACAATCTGTGACCTTTGAGTGTCTTCCTGGATACCAACTAACTGGTCACCCTGTCCTTACATGTCAACATGGCACCAACCGGAACTGGGACCACCCCTTGCCCAGGTGTGAAGGTATGTCCTGCCCTGTCCTTAATAATGCATCCTAAGGAAAACAAGCTAGAATAGTCCACCACTTTGCCTGAATGCTCCACAGAATTGCTCAGTCTAGGACAATTGTCCCAGCAAATAATGATCAACTCATTTATATTTGGATGGGATCCAGCCTATCCAGGGAGAGGGAATAGAATTCTGGGCCAATTGTAGGAGGATCTGAAGGAAATCTAGGGGCTACAGGGCAAAGCAAAGAGAAATATAATCACACCTTGGAAAGATCCAATTTAATGGGCTAATTATCCCCATTCTGAAAGGAAGAGTATTGTGTTGGAATACCCAGCCTTTATCCAAAACAAAGGCATTCCTCAACTTCCTCTTCTTTTCACTAACCTCTTTGACTTGTAAAAGTACTTAGATAGGTACTTTTGTCTCTCACTCAGCCCTCCCCCTTGCTTTTGCATTTGAACTGGTCAATAAAGAGAGTTGTCAGTTTGGCTCAGAGAGACCAAGAAGCAAGAAGCCACCTGATTCCATGCTTCTCTCTGCTATGCCTGGCTTGGTTTATTTATTCTTTCAGCTACCCTGCTTCAGACCATCTCACCCAGGGTTGGAAATATGGCATGTGGATTTATTTATAGTATTGGGTACAGGAATATATGAGATGGAAAGAAGTAAATAGAGTTCATTGTGGCTTCATCACAAAAAAAGAAAATAATGAAGCCTCTTTCTAGGAAACATCTTGTTCCTTGATGCTCCATACCATCCCCACCCAATACATATTTTATTCTTTTTCTCTTACATGTGCCTGTAGAAATCTGAGTTGATAATATTAAGGAACAAGGGGTAATACTTCCCAGATTGTTTATTATCTAGGAATAAAATGCAAGAACTAGGGACTTTTCAGCCCCTACGAAAATCTGTCTTGGTTTCATTTTTATTTGGGGATTCAGCATTTCCCACAGGAGAAGTTGAGATATTCCTTGAAAGGTAAAGGCTTGGTGCTGTGAGCAGATGGTCTAGTTAGGAGAAAGTGCCCAGATCTGAGGTCAAATTGCCATGGACTTTCCCTCCTGAATCCCTTCTCTGAAAGCTCCAATATCTTTATTAGAATAATGGGGTTGGTATTATGTGAGAGTTTGCAGTTGCTTGTGAAAGTAACTGCAAATAATTAAATCACAGATTGAGGTCTCAAAGTATGAATTTCTATAGAAAAATAATCTTCTGGCACAAATGAGCTTTTCTGCTATAGGAACATAAGACAGAAATTTTTAAAACTATTAAGACACTAGTTTACTCCTCAAATTTTCAGAATAATCTTCATTCGTAACCTAGTATTATGGAATTGTTGATTTTTCAGTTGTATGTGGCCAGCTTTATTCCTAACTCCTTATCTTTTCCTAGCCTCGCCAGAGAGAGAAAAGGGTAGAACTTTGTTCATGAAACTTTCTGAGCCAGAAGCCCTTATCCCTTCAGAGAAACCTGCTTCCCTTGATGTCTTCACCACCATATTCACTCACCAAGTTATCTTTCCATGATCACTTTTTTGGCTATCCTTTTCTTTGTTCTTTAAGTATTGTTCTTTGAAGTTTCTCCCTAGATTTTAATTTTTGTTTGCTTGTTTTTACTTGTGGGCCACACATGGCAATGCTCAGTGGTCATTCCTGGCTCTGCTCTTAGGAATCACTCATAGAAGTTCTGGGGGCAGGGTTGGGGGATGAGATGCTATGATTGAACTTGGGATGGCAGCATGCAAAGCAAGTGCCCTGTACATTGTTCTATCTCTCCAGTCCCTTTCTAGATTTTCTTCTTGTCTTTTCCTCATCCACTTTTCATCCAAATTTCATCTTAATCTTGCAATCAAAAATTACACCTAGACATCCATATCCTTATTAAATATCTATATGGAGATATTTAAACTCTAACTATTTTCTGCCATTAAATTTAAAATTCTACCTTCCTCTTGACTCCTCTAGATCCATCTCTTAATCTGACTGCTTTACTCCCTCCTATCTATTATATTCACTTATTCTACACCTTAATTCAGGGGTCTCAAACTTGCGGCCCTCCATACAACATTTTGAGGCCCGTGGCCAGCCTTCAAATATTGCAGTATTCGCGATTATTCACTTACCGAATAATCGCAATAAAAATCGCATTAGTAAGAAAAAAATCGCATTAAACATTCGCATACCCCAAGCAGTTCCGTTCGGGATATGCAAATGTTTAATGTGATTTTTTTGCAATTTTTTTCTTACTAATGCGATTTTTTATTGCGAATATTCAGTAAGCAAAATCCCTTATATGGCCCTGCCTCACCCCGACTTTGCTTCCTGCGGCCCCCAGGTAAATTGAGTTTGAGACCCCTGCCTTAATTCCTTGCAAATGTATCCACTTCTTCCTATTTTTTGCTGCTATCTTTTTTTTTTTTTTTTTTTTTTTTTTTAGTTTTGGGCCACATCTGGTAGTGCTCAGGGGTTACTCCTGGCTCTGCACTTAGATATCGCTTCTGGCAGGCTTGGAGGACTGTATGGGATGGCGGGGATCAAACCCGGGTCCATTCCAGGTTGGCCATTTGCAAGGCAAACACCCTACCGATGTGCTATCTATCGCTCCAGACTCAGTTGCTGCTATCTTAATCTAAACCTCCACTTGGCTGAAGCTCCTTAAGGTCTCCAAATAATCAATCCAGTTTCCAAAATGTACTTGAGGAGTACCTTCAAAATTTTTAGTATACTTTTGACACCCTCTCACCTCGGACCAACAGAACATCCTTATCTTCCTTGGATTAAATCTAAGCCCTTACTATGAGACACTTCATCTCTCCATGGCTGACCCAGGCTTCCTCCCAGTCCTCTCCACTCTCAGACTTTATTTTAACTAAGCTGAACTTTCTTTCCCAATGGGCCATGCTCTCCTCTGTCTGGTTCTTGGTGTATGTGTTCCCTCCTCAAGCATTGATCTTTGTACTCTATCATTTTCTTAGCCCTTAACATCATGAAAGTGAAATATAAATGTCAATTCTTCTAGAATTCTCCCATGCTTTCACAAGAACAAAGGAGGAGTCCTCCAAATATTCCTTGGCATACCAAACTTATGCAGGTTTTACCCTATGTTGCAGATGCTTGAATGGCTGACCTAGATTTTTTTTTCTCCCTTTGCCTCCTGAGGCCTTGCCAATCTGAGATAGGGTCTGAGAAGAGGGCTATTCAGTACCTGCAGGAACAACTATGCATCCATGAGCATCTTGTTCAGGATCATTTTCTAGCTAACAAAACTTTGCTTAGAGGCATTAGGATTCTTCTCAGTCTGATCAGCTTCATACTATGTCTGATTTATGTCCTGTGCCAGCTAATACACCAGAGGAGGTTGCCCCAAATTCCTCATTATTACCTCCAATGACTTCGTCTAAACACTATGGAGACTTCAAGATACCTTTATTGGAACAATGATCTGAGATGCTAGAGCAGGATGGGAAAGAGGGCATTAATAGTGGAAGGAACCTGGCACACTGGAACATAGGATAGCAGTATCTCAAATTAAAAATAGAATAATACTAGGACAGTGATAGAATATTAGGCACACTGATGATATAGAAGGTACAACTTTGTACATCAAAACCATACGTGAACACTACTGTAATCATGTTACCCAACCCACAATAAAAATTAAAAATTAATAATAGACCACTTTATTCCACATATCTAAATCCTAGATCATAGTGGGTTTAAAGCAGGGGTCACTTGGTGGGAACCGAAAGATCAGAAGAAAAGAGGATATCTCTGTCCCTTGTGCCTTCTCTGTGAACTGGGTACTAGGCTGAGCATTTTATACCCACCAGTTAATCTCATTGCCATCATGGTCCTCTGATGGGGTGGGCCAGTAGAAGAAGGCCTTCTTTCCATATTCAAGGTAATTACTTATCTGAGGTCATTTAATCAGTAAACAGTTTAGCCACAATTTGAACCCAACTAGAGCCTTGGCACAAGAATTAGCCAGTCTTAAGTCAGCTATTTATCTGAGGTCATTTAATCAATAAATGATTTAACCTCTATTTGAACCCAACCATAGCCTCAGCATAAGAATTCCCAAGTCTAAAGTCAAGACTAGAAGCATCGCTTTAAGAGTCTTAAACAAATAAAGAGACACATTTTTTTCCAACAAAGAAACCCTTTCATTCTTTCTTAATTCTTCCTAGAAAAAGTAGTACAGCCCTGACTGGAACAGACACCTCCATTCCTAAGAAAAGAGAGGGGGAAGTATTGGTGTGTCCTTCCTTTTGAGTGTCATCCACAAAGACACCATGTGTGAAGATGGGCCCAGAAGTGCCTGCAATGGAGATAGGGGTCAGGCAGGTTAGGTATGGTGTGCCAGGACCAGTGGGGATAATCAGACGCACCCCTCATCTCCCTGTGACCCAACCTCTTTAATTAGGAGGATTTGAGCTGGGACATCAATAGGACATCAGCTCTAGTGTGAGCTTGCCCTCATCTATGTGCATATTTCCTCCCTGGCAGTTCCCTGTGGTGGGAACATCACTGCTTTCAATGGCACCGTGTACTCCCCTGGATTTCCCAGTCCCTACTCCAGCTCACAGGACTGTGTCTGGCTCATCACTGTGCCCTTTGGTCATGGTATCTTCCTCAACCTCAGCCTGCTGCAGACAGAGCCTTCTGGAGACTACATTACTGTGTGGTAAGCCAGTTGCTATGGGGGCCCATTGGAATAGGACACTAGTTGGGCTCCAAATCAGGTTGCCCATGTCTGAGTTTAGAGAAAGAAATATTGAGTGGCTTCCAATGTCTGTCAGCTCCCTGTGTTTCAGGATGCACAGAGGGATGAGGACTGAGGATGTGGCAATAAGTGCTGGTCCCATGAGAGGATTGGAAAACCAGGGTTCCCGGCCTGGAATCCTCTTAGTTGCTAAGTGCTAATAGGTCTGTGCCTGGGGATTGGCAGAAATCTGTGAACTTCTCTGATATTTCCAACATCCAACCCAAAATTTATTGTAAGAGTTTTGGGGTTGAGTTGTGGAATCCTACTGGCCATATCCTGTTGACCCTGTTCTGTTCAGCAAAACATCCCACAACAATAATGGGCTCTGGCATCTGCTCCATCCTTGACCATGGGTTGCCTGTGGCTGGTGAGCACTTAAATATAATAAGAGAAACGGAGGAGCTGAGTTTAAACTTGATTTAACTTTAAGTATAAATAGCCCTAAATGTGACCTTCGTCAGCTCTATTCTGAATTTTATAGTTAGAATATCTGGAGTTTATTTTAAAGTTAGAATATGCATGGTTCTTCATTGATAAATGCCATTTCCTGCAGTTTTTTTCAAACCACTAAATCTTTGGATGGTTTGTAGGTTCCTTTGTTTGGAAGGTTTTTCTCTTCTCAGAACAGTAGAAAAAAAATTTCTCTGGCCAAAATTCTTCTAGCTAGAAAACTGCCACTGCTCTGCTAAGGATTAATTTCTAAGCAGTGACTAAGGACAGGTAGGGGAGGGCCAGATAAATGTTATAAATTTGCTTTGACCTGAGAGACAACATGGATAAGTCTCTCTGTGGGGGTGATAGGAAAAAGGGCTGCATGAAGGAAAGGTATGGGCGCCCTGTACTTATGCTCCCTCAGGTACAGGACTGCCTCAAATCTCAAGGATATGCCGAGGACTCCCTCAGTTCAAGAGCTTACAGTCAGACACACAGCCCACTCTATAGCTCCTGATTCCTGGGCTTCCTGAGATGCATGAGGAATCAATGTGGGCTTCACTATTCTAAGCTCAGAGATACTGAAGAGAGGCTGAAGAGAGGCAGGGCACTGGGGAAGACCATGTTGGATTCAAGAAACGTCGTAACTGCCTACTCCAGGCCTCATTTAAGGCCACCATTGGTGCCACGTAGAGTAGGTGATCATGGTGGCTTATGACATGCCAACACCTTCATTTCTGAATGCAGGGATGGTCCACAGAAGACTGCACCACAGCTTGTGGTCTTCACCCGGAGCCTGGTCAAGAAAACAGCACACAGCTCTTCCAACCAGGTCCTGCTCAAGTTTCACCGGGACACAGCCACAGGCGGGATCTTTGCTATAGCCTTCTCAGGTCAGTATGATGATAGTCTTATCTATGCCTATGCTCTGACTGAGATGTATGTAGCTGCTCAGCACTGATGCCTTCAGTTGTAATAATTAAATGTATAGCCTATATAAACTCCTACACTGAATTCCATAAGCCAGTTGTTTCCATGAGGGCAAAAAAGCACCTGGTGCTAAACCTCCAGGGCAAGTTAAATGAGAAATGCTTGATTTGCTTTCTTTTTTTTTTTTCTTTTTGGGCCACACCCGGTGAGGCTCAGGGGTTACTCCTGGCTCTTTGCTCAGAAATCGCTCCTGGCTCAGGGGACCATATGTGTTGCTGGGGATCAAACCAAGATCCGTCCTGGATCAGCCATGTGCTATCACTCGGGCCCCTTGACTTGCTATCTGCCTCTACTTCAGATCTGGTGCAAAACCTTGTTTCTGCCTTACTTGGGACCTAAGCCAAAATCTCTGTGTGGGCAGCCAGGGTCCTGAGCTAGTGCCTGCTAAGAATTAGCAAGAGAATTCTAATAGTGGGATTGAGACACACTTATCACCACTCGGCTTTATTAAGGAAGAGTTGAGGGCCAGAAAAGGGCTAATAAAAGAGGGGTAGAGTAATAATACAGTAGGTGACTTGCCTTGCACATGACCAACTGGGTTCCATCCCCCACACCCCTTACTGACCCCTGAGATTCCTAGGAGTGACCTCTGTGTACAGAATCAAGAGTAAGCTCTGATCACTCCTGGCAGTGACCAAAAAAGAAAACGAAAAGAAAGATAAAAAGAAAGAAAAAATCTCAAGGAATACTTGCCCCAAAAGCATAGAGAGAATTGGAAACAGAATCCAGTTCTCTAAATTCTGCACTGTCGGCTCTGGAGAGACTATCAAGGATTGTACATGGTACATTTTTAGAAATGTGAACACTTTTAGCCCCAAGTTCTCAGAAAGATAACAGTAGTGACACAGAAACAATTGTAGACCTACAGAAGCGTTGGCTCGATCTGGGAGACACTCCCCAAGGTAAGTCACATGAAGATGAGGTTCTGGCCCACATCCCACATCCCTTCGGAGGGACATAATCTCACCATACAGTGGGAGCCAGATTTTCAGGCTAAAGAGCCTTAGACTCTGATATTGTGACCATCTCCATTTCAAGTATGGTGCCGATAGTTAAACTCACAGCTTTAGACTGGCCCTGGGCTCTTCCTAAGCCCCTGCACCATCTCCTGCCCTTTCTGCCTCTCCTCTGAAGGCAGGTGTCTAATGGCCTCTGCATAGGCAAGACTTAAATTTGAACCCCTGTCCTGGGGCCTGCCAGGCACATGCCCTGCACCACTGAGCCACCTTCCAGGCCCAAAGTGTTATTACTTTGATCCTATGTGAACTTGTCCCAGGTCACAGAATGGTTTCAGACTCATACTTGAGCTATGACCTTGAGCTTTCATCTCACCACATCTTAGCCACAAAGTGGTTAAGTCACAGAGTTTAGTTCTTTAAAAACACATGAAATTCCTGGGGCCGGGCGGTGGCGCTAAAGGTAAGGTGCCTGCCTTGCCTGCGCTAGCCTTGGATGGACCTCGGTTCGATTCCCCCGGTGTCCCATATGGTCCCCCTCGCCAGGAGTGACTTCTGAGTGCATAGCCAGGAGTAACCCCTGAGCATCACCGGGTGTGGCCCAAAAACCAAAAAAAAAAAAAAAAAAAAAAAAAAAAAAAAAAGAAAAACACATGAAATTCCTTCATTCCAGGCACAGAGTTTAAAAAGCACTCAATAATAGCTACTTTAGTACTTGGCATAATCAACATTATTGCCAGTGGTCCCTAACACAGAATAGTATAACACAATTTCTCGACTTTATGTCTTTATGTTTGGTACAAGACATATTTGGAATTTTCCTCATTTCCTTGGCCAGCAGTATATGGTCTGACACTCTCATGATGCTGGGCAGCGGCCGCCCTGCAGCCCTCAGCCAACCGTGTAATCACCAGGAGCAGAGGATGTTTCCCGCTGTAGGCTAATGTAAGTCAGCGAAGCTAAACTGGAATGTTTAGAAGGTTAAGTGTGCTAAATGAATTTTCTATATAGGTTATTTTCAACTTCAGATGGATTTCTTGGGGTAAAAAAACCCAAATAAAGTTGAGGAAGACAGTAGTTCCCCTCTTATCTATAGCAGGAGACATTCTAAGACTCCCATTTGAGAACAGAAACTAAACAGTATCGAGCACTAGGATTAATATGCTTTCTTCCCAGTGTGCATATCTGTGGTTTTACACTCTGTGCAAAAGAGATAGGAGAAAGTATGGGTGTATATGTCTATGTGCACATACAAACATTCCTTACTTTTTTTCCATGGAGAGGGATTTGAAGTACTGCCTGCACAAAGGGGTCTCAAACTCAATTTACCTGGGGGCCGCAGGAGGCAAAGTCGGGGTGAGGCAGGGCCGCATAAGGGATTTTGCTTACCGAATATTTGCAATAAAAAATCGCATTAGTAAGAAAAAAAATCGCATAAAATAGCATTAAACATTTGCATACCCTGAACGGAACTGCTCAAGGTATGCGAATGTTTAATGCGATTTTTTTCTTACTAATGCAATTTTTATCGTGATTATTCGGTAAGCGAATAATCGCAAATACTGCGATATTTGACGGCCGGCCGCGGGCCACAAAATGTTGTATGGAGGGCCGCAAACGGCCCTCGGGCCTCGAGTTTGAGACCCCTGATGTAGCACATACTGGTTTCTAAAGACTATTTCTATTGAAATGAACCAGAATTCCTGGAATAATAAGTAGATGATGCCTCAGCTGGGGCAGAGAAACCACAAGGTGAACCTGGAGCATTTTGTATCAGTAAGCAAGAAAGTGTTCAGGATATGATGGACACCTGCCGAAAGGACATCAACTCTAGCTTGTAGGCATTGAACAGATAGGAATAATTTGAGCATCATTAGTTAATGGTGATAATAATAACCTGCTGAATAAAACAGAATGCTGTGTATATTGGTGTATTCATTTAGTACAGGTTTTATGAGAAATAAAATTGTTAGAATAGCTCAAGCCACCTCCTCACTTAAGATAATAGTGAATTTGGGCCTGAGCCATAATACAGCAGAAAGAATATTTGCCTTGCACACCTGGGTTCAAGTCTCTAGCACATATATGATTCCCCAAGCCCCACCAGGAATGATCTCTGAGCAGAGAACCATGAATCATCCCTGAGCACTGCTTACTGTTTCTTGGTGGGGCCCAAAAAACAACTAACAAACAGAATTTCAATGGAGAAGACCAGAGGACACAAAAACTAGTTCAAATGATCCAAGTGAGCATTTTTGCCATTGAATTCTGAAGCTAAAATATATATTTTAGTCAATGTTGAGGGGGAAATTTTGGAAATGCCACATATGAAAGCAAGAAGCAATCTTGTGCAGACTTCCAAGAGACTCAAGTTAATACCTTCTAAAAATTCAGTTTGAATTGTTACTTAAGGATGTAAAAGTCCAATAACAGATGCATCAATAACTCAAAATAGAGCAGTTATGTAAAATATGACAATTATATTTTACATTGGAAAGCATTTACCTTCCAATAATACATGTTTCAATCTAAAGTTGAAAATATAGATTCAAAGCAGGAAACAAATACAGCCCTAATCCTTAAAAGATTAAAACTAATCATTGCTATTAACAAATGCAAAGTAGTTAGAAGAGAGATTAGAGGAAGTGATTGCCCATAAGTCTTGTGGGGGTAGAATCAATAAGACATTATTTGATTATTGACTATGATAACTAGAAAAATTTATCTATGAATAACTTCTATGATAACTAAAAATATAACTAGAAAATAATTTCAAATCATTTGTTATTCACTAATAAATCCATAGTACTGCAAAATTTCTAAAAAACACATTTAAGCAAAACATAGTCCATCTAGGAAAAGTTGTAAACAATGAAAATTATTTATATATAAGAAAGTATAGTTTTATATTAAATTAAAAGCTGAAAGAATTAATTTAAAAAACATAAATTTATTAAATCCCTCTCCCTGCAAAGTCTTGGCCCAGGAAGATAACTTCAAGGGTTTTTGGAGCTCATGCCTTCCATGTTCAGGAGTGCAAGTTTGCTCCTCAGACCAATTGGTGCCTAGGCACTGCTAAGGCACATACATGGTAGTAACTACACCACTGAGCCAGAGCAGTTCCACATATCTAGCTGTACTCTGACCCATTAGGTCTGCACTACTAACTGCATACCACCAAAAGTAACCTCAGCATCCTAAGCATCCCAAGGATAGTGAGGTTTTACTTACAACATTATACTAAGTAAAAGTTGATAGTAATTTCCATACAAAAACATAATTAAAGAACAATGATAGTTTAAAATAATAGGACAGGGAGGAACTGAAGAGATAGTACAGCAGGCAGAATGTTGCCTTGCACACGGCCAACTCAGTTTCATTCCCTGGCACCCCATATGAGAGCATAGTCAGAAGTAACCCCTGAGCATCACCGGGTATAGCCCAAAAACTAAAAAAAAAAAAAATTATTTTAACTCACATTGATTAGTGTTATCGAAGACTCCTTTCAGTAGAGATACAGAATCCATCAATCCTACTTCTGGGACTTATGAAGTTATGTGCTTTAAGATATTCCTTTAAGGGGCCGGTGAGGTAGTGCTAGAGGTAAGGTGTCTGCCTTGCAAGCTCTAGCCAAGGAAGGACCGTGATTCGATCCCCCGGCGTCCCATATGGTCCCCCCAAGCCAGGGGCAATTTCTGAGCACTTAGCCAGGAGTAACCCCTGAGCATCAAACGGGTGTGGCCAAAAAACAAAAAACAAAAAACAAAAAAAAACAAAAAACAAAACAAAAAAAAAGATATTCCTTTAAATGTTATTTATAATAAATAGAATTTTTAAAAATGCAAAATTATAGGCTATTAGACATAAAAATTATAAGACACAAAAATAAAGAAAAATATAGTCATTAAAAATCATCCATGTTGAGAATATGGTTCATTGATTAAGAGAAATATTTATTTTATATACTTCAGTGGAATAAAAGAAAATAATTGTATGGGCTGAGATGATGGTGTAACTAAAAGATGTGGTAATTATAGACTTAATTACTCATGACATACCTGAAAAAGAGATATATACTAAGAGAAAGGGCAAAGGAAGGTATTTTCATATTTTCTGGGTTGAAACCAAAAGCAGATCATCTAGTATATTGAGCTGGACCATATGAACTATATCCCCCACTCCAATTAGCTTTAAAAGCTTCTTTGGAAAGGCCAATCCAACCCAAAGAAAACAAGGTATGCAGAAACAGTTGGTAGTAGTGGAAAAGCTAGAACAGGGCTTAAAGCTAACAAGTTTGATCCCCTGGCACAATGTATGGGCTACCAAGAATGATCGTTGAGCCTAGAGACAGGAGTAAACCCTGTACACCACTGAATGTGGCACAAACCCCCCATCCCCACTCAAAGAAAACAAAAATGTACTCAAAAAAGCCTAGTTTAGCATGCATGAACTTTATCATGACTATTGATTCTCAATTGCTACTTGACATAAAATAATGAGTCCTGGTCATAGGTTAGCATATGAACCTATTTACTAGGCACTGGAGTTTGTTCATGCTGTAAAGTGCTTGACCCCAAGGGGAGCAAGAAGGACAGTGTAAAGTTACTCTATGTGCTATATTTCCAACCTTGGGTGAACGAGTCTGAATCAGGGTCACACATGAAATAATCCAATCCAAGCTAAGGGTGAAATACATACAGTCTGACAATCTTCTACCTCATATGGAGAGCAAGCTGCCTACCAAAACTATGGTTTTTATTGTGTACAAAGACTACCCCCAGGCGGGCCAGTAAGGACAGAGTAAGAACAGAAAGCTCAGTCCCACTCAGGATTACATGTAATATGATCTCTGTTTGGGGGTAAAAACAAGTTGTAAACAAACAGATACAAAGGAACCAGGCATGGTCTCTGTTTGGTGTAAAACTATGTAATAAATAAATAGATACAAAGAAACCAGGGATAATCTTTGTTTTGGATAAAATAAGATGTAACCTAACAGGAAAGGACTCGTGTTATTTACACTCTCAAATTCTCAAGTAGTAATATTATAGATACAGTATATTTGAAATTCTCAGTAAAAGGTCAGGCACCAAAATGCTGACTGATGGCTGTCCTAGGTGGTATGGCCTGAGAAAATTTTCTTTTTAAAACTTTTCAGTATTCCACTAATTTTCTGCTCCGAATAGAAAATTTGTAATTTCAAACATATCATTTTTCTTTTATTTTTGGCTTACAAGTATAATTTATTTTACATATCTGAGCAATTCAACTGAAAACATATAATTTTTCAATGTAATGAGAAATTGCCTCAATAAAACTAGTAAACATCTAGGTGTGGGATGTTTTTATTTGTTTTTATATTTTGGGGCCGTACCTGGCAGTGTGCAGAGCTTACTTTGGGCTTTGTGTATAGGGATCACTACTGACAGTTCTCTGGGGTCCATATGTGGTGCCAGGGATTGAATTAGGTCAGCCAGATTTAAACAAGTACATTATTCACTGTACTATCTCTGGTTTCCAGGTTATGCTTAGAGACGTCTTTGTACTGATATTTTTTTTCTGGAAGGGTTGAAGATTTTAGAAAGTATGTTTGAAAGATAAATAAGAAGTTAAGAATGAAAGATACTAAATTTCAAAACTATTAATAGTTAATTAAATTTTAAATATTGAGGAATTAGCTAGAAAAAATGTTTTTATTTTGCAAAATAATATCTTTAAGCACCATGATTACAAACATGATTGTAACTGGGTTTCAGTCATAGAAAGAACACCCCCTTTCACCAGTGCAGAGTTTTAATTAATTGCTTTATTTAAACATTGCGGATACAAAGTTGTTCACAATACAGTTGTCTTTTCTTTTCGCAGATACAAAGCTATTCATAATTGAGTTTCAATCGTGCAATATTCAACACCCTTCAGGAGAGCACATTTCCCACCACCAATGTCCCCAGCACACTCTCTCTCTCTCTCTCTCTCTCTCTCTCTCTCTCTCTCTCTCTCTCTCTCTCTCTCTCTCTCTCTCTCTCTCTCTCTCTCTCTCTCTCTCTCAAACACACACACACTTCCTTCCTTCTCTCTCCTTCCTTTTTAGACACTGTGGTTTGCATAAAATTACTGAGGGGTAATGCCTATCATTTTATTTCCTTTCATCACCCATTCTTGTCTAGAGTGATCATTTCCAACTATCATTGTCATAAAGGTCCCTTCTCTGCCCTAACTGTGCTCCCCCCATACCATGGATAGTATATATATATATATATATATATATATATATATATATATATATATATTGGTTTTTGGTTTTGGGGCCACACCCGATGACACTCAGGGGCTACTCCTGGCTATGTGCTCAGAAATTGCTCCTGGCTTGGGGGACCATATGGGACACCGGGGGACCGAACTCCAGTCCATCCTAGGTTAGCGCTTGCAAGGCTTACTGCTAGAGCCACTGCTCTGGCCCCATACTATCTTTTTGATAAAAATTTAATATTTCTATAAATGTATCATAAACATATGCAAATGCCAACAATGACAAAAAATTTACTAGAGAAAATTAAATGAAAAGGTTAAATCTTAAAAGTTTTTTAAGTTTTTAAGGAAAGTCAGGACAAAAGGCGTACAGAGAGAGTTAGAAAGAGAAATGCAAATAGTTTGTTAACACTTGAAAAAATGGCTAGCCTAATTGTTAATCTAATGCCTGATTAACTAAAATAAATGCTTTTTCTGTTATTTGCCAAATTGACAGAGATTAAAAGTGATGGCTCATTCTCCTCTGGGCTTTGGTTCTGTAAGGGCAAGTACTGCCTGTTTTATATACTGTTGCATTCTCAGTACGATTAAGGATAAATCCTTAAAAAGAAAATTCAGTCGATTGAAATGGAAGAATACTAGCGCCCCCTGTCGGAAAAACTACTGCTCTGTAGACAATTTTTCGACAAGAAATAACAGAAATGTGTACTGAAAGCAAGCATGGTCTTTCTTTATGTTAACTATGGTTTCTTCTACTCAGTGTACCAAGACTATATCTTGAGTTTATTATTCATAATTCATAAAACTTGAGCATTTTTATTATTTTTTTCTTTAGGAGCCGTACCTGGAGACACTCCAGGTTGCTCTTTGCTCTGCACTCAGAAATTATCCCTAATGGTGCTCAGGGATATGGGATGCCAGGGATTGAACCCAGTTTGGCCTCATGTAGGGAAAGTGCCTTCCCTGTTGTACTATTGCTCCAGCCCCAAGCTTGAAAAATTTTTAGCCAACACAGTTATTTTAAAAAAGCAGTTTCAAGTTAAATGGGCCAGAAAGATAGTTCAAGAATTAAGGCACTTATTTGTCTTGTATGAAGTTGATGGTGGTTCAAATTCCTGAAATCATATATGGTCCCCTAAAGACCATCAAAGACCACACTGAGCACAGAATCAGTAATAGCCTCTGGGCCTAAATGTGGCCAAACACAAAAACAAAAATCAAGTTAAATCCTCAAAACATAGTATTACATTTCAAGTAAAATTGTATACAGGGCAAGTCTGATGTGACCATCCATCTACAATCCCAGGTAAGTATCTGAAAGATGTATAAGATGTTGCTGGAAATCGAGCTCCCAGACGATCCAGCTATACCACTCCTAGGAATATACCCTAGGAACATAAAAATACAATACAAAAAACCCTTCATTACACCTATATTCATTGCAGCACTATTTACCATAGCAAGACTATGGAAACAACCCAGATGCCCTTCAACAGACAAATGGCTAAAGAAACTGTGGTACATATACACAATGGAATATTATGCAGCTGTCAGGAGAGATGAAGTTATGAAATTTTCCTATACATGGATGTACACGGAATCTATTATGCTGAGTGAAATAAGTCAGAGAGAGAGAGAAAAATGCAGAATGGTCTCACTCATCTATGGGTTTTAAGAAAAATGAAAGACATTCTTGCAATAATTTTCAGACACAAAAGAGAAAAGAGCTGGAAGTTCCAGCTCACCTCAGGAAGCTCACCACAAATAGTGATGAGTTTAGTTAGAGAAATAACTACATTTTGAACTGTCCTAATAATGAGAATGTATGAGGGAAATGGAGAGCCTGTTTAGAGTACAGGCAGGGGTCGGGTGGGGAGGAGGGAAACTTGGGACATTGGTGATGGGAATGTTGTACTGGTGATGGGGGGTGTTCTTTACATGACTGAAACCCAAACATAATCATGTATGTAATCAAGGTGTTTAAATAAAAAAAAAGATGTTGCTGCTGAGAGAAGCCTCAGTGCCAGGTTCTCTATGCAGAGTGCTCTGGCCCCCCCATATCCCAAGCATTCCCACCACATCTTTCACACTGAGCCCTGTTTTCTGCCTATGGTCTTACTGTGTCTCCAGTGAAGAAGGTATACACAGTGTGCCAAACATCTATGTTGTAGTGTGAAGTGTATGTGCTGTAGTGCACAGTTTGTGTCAATTCTAGGTGATCATGAAGTGGTGTTCCAAGTTGTTAACTTCTAGCATAGCCATTTTTATTAGCCACTTTAAGGTATTTCCTTGTCTAAAATACTTTGGGGGGGTTGCATTACATCTTATAAATTTTTCCACTAAAGAGTAAAAGGGAAATGGGCTACAAGTCAACATCTTTACAATGAAAATACCATTTCCAGGAATGAATTACTGACTTTCAACATGAGATGCTTTTACTTGTAAAAGGTCATGGGCTTTTGTCATTTCTACTTTTAAAACAGAAAATGGACTAGAGACATTTCCAGCAGATAGGGAAGAGCATTTGCCTTGCACACGTCTGGCCAGGGTTCAAACCCTGGAACCAAAAATGCTCCCCTGAGCCCACCAGGAGTGATACCTGAGTGCAGAGTTCGGAATAAATCCTAAACACAGTTGGGTGTAACCCCCCAAAAATATCTTAAAAAATTTAACTCAGAAAAGATAAATATGATCAGCACAGTTTGCCTTTAAATTGCACAACTTTATAAACCTAAATAGCTCATCTGTTAAATCAATTATTGCAGATAATATTAGTAAGTTATATGAGATCATTTTAATTATTCTTTTAAAAAAATTATTAAATTGGAAGAAAGAAGTTTTGTGATGGCAAGCAAGGATCAACACCAAGCACATAACCCTACAATTTTATAAAAAGAAACATTTTCATATACAGAATTAATACTAAAAAGTTATAGTAAAGGATTAACAATAGTCTACGAATTAGCTCTGTATGAGTATAAATTTACATATATATTTCATTAAAATATCATATTTTAAGTCCAAGCTATAGCACAATAGATAAGGTGCTTATTTTACATGCACCCAACCCAGATTTTATTCTCAACACCACATATGCTCCCTAAAGCCCCTTCAGGAGTGATCTTGGAGAACAGAACCAAGAATAAGGCTGGAGCACTGTCAAGTGTGGCTCTAAAACAAAACAGAACAAAAAAAATTCTATTTTTAATGACAATGTAATTAAACTTCGAAATTAATTTTAATTAAAATGTAACAAATTGCATAATTAATTTTTAAAAGAATGCAATTCTTTTAAAGTGAAGTGACTTTGGAAATAATAGTACTAGTAGTAGTGATGATCCCTCTAACACTTACATAGCACTTGACTATGAGTTTGGTAAAGAACAAAACCAAGTTATAAGCCCGGGTAACACCATCTATGTGTAGTCTATATCTGCCTGAAAGGATGATTTCTGAATTAGAAAATCCAGGGAAGACAGAGAGGGTTTTGGCCAAAGGTCAAAAGGGAAACAAGCTGTTTTCTATAGCATTCATGTAAACCACTCAAAAAGGGTCCCACACAAAACCACGCAAAGAAAGTAGTAAGAAAAAGACTAGACATGAGAGCATCCAGACCTGGCATCAGATCCTACCTACTCATTTCCTGTGTGACCTTAAAGTGTATCTTTACTTTAAAAAAAAAGAACAACCTCCACATTTTCATTAGCGGAGTGTCAGCTGTTGTGAGAGTAAAGGTGATGCCCTAGGAAGATGGCCAACACCAAACCCATGCTCACAAAACCACTAAATATTTCTCTCTCTTTTCCCTCAGTGGCAGTGAATGTCTGTCTTCTGAGATCTCTTTTCTATAATTGTTAGTTTTAATTTATGGTTCCTGCTTCTGCATCAAAAATTAACGACGAGAGGGTGACAGAAGATAAGCTGAATAGTATTCAGCTAAACTTGGCCTATGTATACATAAATATTAATATTTGCTGTGAACAGATTAATAATGAGGAAGTGAAGCATTTCAACAAATGTGCCTATGAACTCTGAAACTGATGTTTTTACACTGACTTGTCATTTATCTTTTCAGCATATCCACTCACCAAATGCCCTCCTCCCACCATCCTCCCCAATGCTGAAGTCGTCACAGAGAATGAAGAATTCAACATAGGTACTAAATCCCAAACCAGTAATGAGAGGTCTGGTGAGAAGAGGGCTGGTAAAGGCAGGGACTCCCTCTCCCCCATCTGTAAGGTTCATCACCCCCTTCTGTTCATAGAGAGTAGAAGGCCCCATGAAACAAGGTTGATATTCTGTTAACTGAATTTGCACCGAAGATATAATCCGACACATCCCTTGCTGTTCCTAGGCAGGGGAGATGAAAAAGCAATTTCCTGCTGTGATTCAAGTCAGGCTGTTTTTGAGAAATAAATCCATGGACATGAAACATTCCTGGAGCAGGAAAGTAGGGCTAATCTGGGAGTGGGGACAGTTGTCCTGAGTCATTTGATTGGAGTTGAACTGTCTTTTCAGCCTAAACAGAACACAACTCACTGATAATTATCTTGCCTAGGCATGGTCTCAAAGTATAAAAAAGGTGCTGGTGAACCTGCCAAGACTTCTCCAGGGAATCCTTATTTTTTTCTGTCTTTGACAGGTGACATTGTACGCTACAGGTGCCTGCCTGGTTTTACCTTGGTGGGGAATGAAATCCTGACCTGCAAGCTTGGAACTTATCTGCAGTTTGAAGGCCCTCCTCCAATATGTGAAGGTAATTGCACTGAGACATACATTTAAAGGTCTGGAGTTGCCTCAAAATATAGCTTTAATTTAATTCCTCATTATCTTCCCAGCCATGGGACAGTGAGCTGAAGGGAGGGTTAGCTAAAGCAGAAGACTGACAGCATTAAATGTTGGCAAGGATGGGCAGAAACTGATTTTCACATATTTCTGGTTGGAATGTAAAAGTATACTTTAGAAAATGTATTGATTGTTTCCTTTAAAGTTAAACATACAGAGCCAGGGATATAGCTCAGCAATAGAGTTTTTGCCTTGCATATTTAAGAACCTAGATTTGATTCCCAGCACCATAAAAAGGAATGAATGAATTAACTAATTAAGTTTAGCATACACCTACCTTGTCATCCAACAATTGTGCTCTTTGTTATTTACTCAAGAGAAATAAAAAACCCATTTCTACAAAGTAGACTTTTATCTGAATTGTATAATCACCCCAAATGGGAAATAACTCATGCTCATCAATTTTTTTTACGATTGCCATCAAACAGTAAAAATATAAATGCAGTAGTGATACACAGATCATCATCAAAGATTCAGTCTTACTAGCCTGATGTTTAGTGAAAGAAATCAGACATTAAAATACTGCCATAGGATTTCAATTTGCACGAGGGCCTAATGCAGACAAAACTAATAGACGGTTATGGAAATAGCATCAGTGACTTCCTAGAGGAGGAGGCACATCACTCTGATTGCAGTGAACTATGAGAGCACTTTCTAGGATAATGGAAATAGACTACCATATTTTTTGTGCCACAAGACGCACTTTTCCCCCCTCAAAAGATGGGGAAAATTGTCTGTGTATCTTATGGAGCAAATGCCACCTGGATTTGAATGAAGCCTAAGAGCAGGAGAGGAAAGCATATACTAACCACTTGACATCCACAGTTTTACGCCTCCTTTATTGCACAGACATACCACATAGTATGAGCAATCATGTTAATGCACCTTCACCGTCACATAGAGAGCTTTTGTTTAAGACTATTTTATAGATGCTGTGATTTTATTTTTATATTAACAAAAAAGTATTTCAAAAATTTTTTTTTATTTTTTGATGTAAAATCAAAAAAGTTAGGTAAATGTGTTTAACTAGCTGTGGACCAGTGTATTGTAAATATACTTCAGCATTGCAGGCTGGTTGTTTCCAGCTGATGACTCCTAACAGCGTCTCATGTTACACCATTTGCTTTAGAATCTTCCTTTCTTGTTTTCCTTGGCTAAAAACTATGTGTTTCTTATGGTCAGGTGCTTCTTATAGAGTGAAAAATATGGTATATCTTGAGCATAACTATGGCTATTGAATATTACATTCTTCAAAGACCACTGAAGTATGCACCTAAAATCTATGAATTATATTGTACATACATTTTATTCCAATATTTTTTAATTTTATAAAGAATGTATTAAATTCAATAGAACAGTCTTACCGGGTAAATAAGTAAAAATTGTGTACTAGAACTTAAGAACTGCAAATTAATCAAAGCCATTAGACAAGGGAAGCAAGGGAAGAAGAAGAATATATGGAGGTATAGAAAGGATAAATAAAGGAGGAGGAGGAAGGGGGAAAATAGTGGAGAATAAAAGGAGGATAAAACTATTGAAGTAAAAGGTTTGAAATTATCATACTATTGTGCCCAATCTATGCCAATAAATCAATATTTAAATTATTTCTTAGGAAGCCATAATTCACTCAGATTGACCCTAGAAGAAAGCTTATACTTTCCAAATTCTATAAAAGAAATAGATACTAGAGACCAGGGAGATATTACAACAGGTAAAGTACATGCCTTGTATGTTGCCTATCTCCAGAACCACTATGGTCTCCTGAGTCCCATCAGGAGTGGTCCCTGAGCACAAAGCAGGAGCCCTAAGCATAGCTTGGTGAATCCCCCAACCCCATTACCACCAAAAAAAATAAATAAAAGAGAGAAATCAATAGAGAGTATTAACAGAGGAAACGCCAACAAAGACTTCAAGCCTGGACACTTTCATGGAAGAAATACTACAAAAGTATCAAAGTCCCATTCTCTGAAATGTTGTGCATGGGCTAGTGAGACTTCCCTGAGGACAGAGCACCCAATGCTGGGTGCCTGGGGTGCTCAAGACCCCTCTGAAGCAACTTGGTGCTTTTGGTTGGTCTCTCCCCTTCCATAGTGACAATCACCGAAACACTAATCCTGCTCTTCCAGCAATTCCTTTCCTAAGTTTCACTCTCACTGTCTTCCCTCAAGTGACAGATTTTTCTTTAGAGTTTTACTACTACTAATCAGACTACAGCCAACCCACTGGTGCTTTCAGGCCCTGATGCAATTATTGTCATCATCATCTCTATGATTAGGGGAGCAGCATCATGTTGCATGCTTTCCATAGATCATTCTTTTATAACAATGAATATATAAACAGGTTTAATTTTGTCACATTTTATATGGTGCAACATCCCTGTAAGGTAGGTGGCATCTTTCCGTGTTGGAGATGTAGAAATTGCACGAAGAGAAAGTAATTTGTTTGACACCACATGGGTAGGAAGTAACAGATGTAAGCTATAAATTCAGGTGTGTTTAACACAAACTCCCATGCACTTAATTCCATCCTGTTCACTCTGTGATTAAACCAGCCCTATGTAATAAATTAACTCTTGGATGACCTGGAGTGTCTGTCTATTGTCTCTATATTTTCCTCCCCAACTATTCCAGAATCTTTATCTGACCTTGAAAGTGATTCCAACCGGCCCAAATCTCAGCAATGTAATCTTTGTGATTCAGAATTAGGGTCCTCTCATGTCATATCATGAACAATATAATGATAAGCTTTGGTATTTAATTGCATGTGCTTGAATTCTGATTTTTCAATGGTAGTCTTTTGTGCCAAGAAGAATAAACATGTTGACCCTGATTCCAACTCCATTCCAATCTCTGGTATTTCTTTATTAAAGTGCACTGCCCAACGAATGAGCTTCTAACCGACTCCACGGGTGTGATCTTAAGTCAGAGCTATCCTGGAAGTTATCCCCAGTTTCAGACCTGCTCCTGGTTGGTTCGAGTGGAGCCTGATTACAACATCTCCGTCACAGTGGAGTACTTTCTCAGTGAGAAACAATATGATGAGTTTGAGATCTTTGATGGTGAGTCAAATGTTATGTTCTGTCTGTCAGCAGAGGGCCAGAATCCTAGAAATTCTGACCTCCCTACCAGCTTTCTGGAAGCTCTACCCTCTACCACACAAATCCTAATTCTTTAAAAATGAATAGAGTGTCAGATACAAGAGGCAGAGATTTTTTGTTTTATAGCCTGGGATTGTAGGAGAATTCAAGAGCTAAAATATGGGCAATATTGTGTGGTCAAGCAAGCTTACAATAAAGTGCTGGTCTAAGCAGGAAATGTCATGCTAGGGAAAGCATTGGCCTACATGGGAAGTATCCTGCTGGACAGTTCCAAGCAGGAACTTTTCCTGCTAGGAAAATTATGGTTCACACATGAAAAATCCTACTGGGAGAATACAGACTTCAACAGATTTAAGGAACCATAGCACAAACAACTTAGCAGGGAGAGTCCTGCCAAGAAGAGCAGAGCGTTCTCATAGTCTTAAGGCTATTGCTTATCTACACAACATCCCCCATGCACACAGCTGCATTAACAGTTTACCCTTTGTTCTACATCCTAACTCATTCCAAATAGTGTATGTGATAAGAGAAAGAAAGAGAGGAGGTAAATAGAGGATTAATCTAATAAAAAAGCTGAGGAACCATTTATTATGGGCGATTGAGACTAACTTTCTATCTGAACAAACCACTGAATCTGTCTCATACTTTACCATCAACAACCCTCCTCCACCATCAACACTGACTGAGATTGAAGGTGAAATTCTAAGTGACTTTATTACAGCAAACTCCACTGGAACATGTTTTTGCTTTTGTTTTTTTTTTTTGTTTGTTTTGGGGCCACACCTGGCGGTGCTCAGGGGTTACTCCTGGCTGTCTGCTCAGAAATAGCTCCTGGCAGGCACGGGGGACCACATGGGACACGGGGATTCGAACCAACCACCTTTGGTCCTGGATCGGCTGCTTGCAAGGCAAACACTGCTGTGCTATCTCTCCAGGCCCTTGGAACATGTTTTCTAAAACTATACTTTAAAAGCTTTTTAAACTAAATTTTAAAACTTTTCTTAATATAACCCCCACACAAAGCTAGAAGCACCTTTAATGCCAACCCATATCTATATCTCCTAGTGAGAAAAATGCTACCTCCCAGCCTAAAGAGGACCAGCAAATATTGAACTTTATTTCTTACCTTTTGGGAGGTAGTAAAGGGGATAAAAGTTTGCTCTTTGATTTAGTTATAGGGAATATCTCATATGGACCAGACCACTAGATGCTAATATTTTAATCTAAATCTTATCTTCTGGGTACTGTGTCTTGCAAAGACCGCTATACTAGTAGTTGACCTTGCTCATCAGACTTAATAATGTGATGTTCTCAATATAGGGAATCAATAAACTGTGTTCTGTTAGCTGTCTAAATAGTCTTACTCCTCATTCATTCATTGAGGCAGAGTAAGAGAATTCTCTTCTTTCCAAAGGAGAGTATGACAAGATCATAAATATAGGCTATTGTCTTTTTCATATGAACTTGTTGAACTCTCTTTTGAAGAAATTGCTTGTGAACCTCTTCTGTAATGGGTATTTAAAAGAATGTCTCAACAGTTCAGTAACCAAGGCTAAATGAATCTACTCTCGGGAAGATAGTAAGTTCAGTTTCATAGCTTCTGCAGCTATACTACATCTTAGTTAAGGACCTACATCAGGTCTATTTATCACCAATACCAACCTTCAAACATCCATCACAACTCTAACAAAGAAGCCATGATAGTACATTGGTTCCTTAAGTACCAATATCAGTTCCCACTCTGTCTACAAAAAGTCTTCAAAATACAGGGGCAAGTCACTTGCCTTGCAAAGGCTGACCTAGTTTGAACCTCCAGCACCACAAGGGTTACTCTTAAGCACAGATTTACTAATAGTCCCTGGGTATGACCCCCCAAAAAACACACAAAGTTATTTGGACATTCCCTTTTACCCAGTCTTTAAAGGTTTCTGGGCATTCATGTTTCTTCAGGTTTTAGTTATCTGGCCCAGACAAATTATGCTGGAAGATTCTAGACTATACCCAGGGGTGTATGGTAACCCTATATGCCAAGGATCTAACTCAAAACTATGTATGCAAGGCATATGCCCTGGCCTCTCTCCTTATCCTTGAGCAACATTTTAAAACCATCAAAGGCTTTTCAGGACAATAAATCCTGTGTTTGAAATTATGAAATTATCTCTCTGCAATCCTGCTTCTTGAACCAATACCCTCAGGATATGGTTCCAGGCTCTTCTTTTTCTGGAAAAGTTTTGGAAAGGAATAGTGAGAATGTATGTTATATAAGACATCCAGATAGATATTCCTATGGTTTTCTAGTTGATTTAATTATTTTTTGACATAGTAGGTACTGAGATATGCACAAAAGAGGTAGCAAGGCAGAAGAAATTTCCTGCTTAAAAATCAGATCTTCCATGGGGTCAGAGAGACAGCACAGCGGTACGGTGTTTGCCTTGCACGCAGCTGACCCACGATGGATGGTGGTTAGAATCCTGGCATCCCATATGGTCCCCCAAGTCCTCCAGGAGTGGCTTCTGAGCACAGAGCCAGGAGCAACCCCTGAGCTTCGCCAGGTGTGACCCCCCCAAAAAATCAGATCTTCCATAAACCAGCATCTTTTCTTGGAGCAAGGCACATAGTAGCAAATAGATTTTTTTTCTCCCTGATAGCTGCCAAGAGTTGACCATACCTTCATAGTTATTCGATAGGAGAATGGGAGTGAGGAGTCAGCAAAGAATGGGTACTCAGAGACCAGATATACTCAAGAGTAGTCAGAACTGAGTTCAATTTATTGGGAGTTCTGCTTCATATTTAAGCAAAAAACTATCAATAGTAGGAAGTAGGTCAAGCTTGACATGTTTTTTAACCATAGGATTAAACATTTTTGTGTATCAGCACAATCATTAAACAGCCATCTAAAATTATTGTATTTTATAAATTCTTTGTCATCAGTTTCATTTAACCTAAACAGAAATCATAAAAATACGTATTCTTTCCTCTTGGATATGTTTCTTAGTAGTCAACTGTTAACAAAATACAAGCCCATTGTCTATTAGTGCAAAACCAAGGAACTATTGTAAAAAAAAGGGCAGATGTCATTAAATGACCAAATATTTTCATAGCCTACACAATACAAAATAACTGACTAAAATATTATTGTTCTTTCTACCAGCTTGGGAAAATATTATTGTAGATATTATCAGCTTGAGAAAAATATCATTGTAGATTTTACCAGCTACTTAGGGTAAGGAGGGTGTGTTTCAGCAATCCTTGTTTTAATGCAAGGGGCAAAGGCACACAGTTTATTCATGTACTGGCATTGTTAGTTCTCTTATGCATTAATGTTTAATAAATTCATTGTTGCTATCCTGCCAGGTGCTAACTTAGGGCACAACTGGCCTTTTTCTCAGCAGTGTCTGCTAAGACTGTGCCCCCTTTTTCAGGGGGAGGCTCGGCCAGCACCACAACAGTCCTGCTGGTATTCAGCTATCATGCCTGTAAGCCAGGGGCTACGGCAGAACATCAGATACCAGCTTGAATAGAGGGGATGAAGAGAAGGGTACAAATTATGACACTGACTGACCAAGTTGTCACCCATTCCATGTCCTTGCCAGAGAAGGGAAAACAGTGGAAGTTGCTGCCAAAAATGTTTCAGATTAAGCACCTCTGCTGGCTGTTGTGATCTGTAATCCTGTGTCCTCTCTCTCTTTCCCTCAGGCCCTTCAGGACAGAGCCCACTGCTGAAAGCCCTCAGTGGAAATTACTCAGCTCCCCTGATTGTCACTAGCTCCAGCAATGCTGTGTATCTGCGCTGGTCCTCTGACCATGCTTACAACCGGAAGGGCTTTAAGATTCGATATTCAGGTGAGTAGAACATAAAAACTCAGAGAAGGGCCATAGCTCTGAGCCCTTAAATTTATCACACAGAATATGATCCCCATCCCCCCCCCAAATAAAATCCATGACCAGTGTCCCCAACAATGGTGAAACTCTTGCCTAGGGACTGAAGCATCTCTGAGCCTCTCTTATGCAGAGCTATAAAGTGACATTGGCCTTTTCCTTCCTCCTCTTTTCATTTCTCTCATCTCTTCTGCTTCTACTACCAGGCTATGTGTTTGGATTAAGTTTGATAATTCTAAGAGGAGATTCATCCCCTAATAAAAATGTCCTCTGGGCTGGATAGATAGTATAGTGGGTAGGACATTTAACCTTGCACACAGCTGACCCTAGTTCGATCCCTGGCACCACATATGGTCCCTGAGGTTTCCAATGAGCACTGCTGGTATGACCCAAAATTAAAGACAAAACAAACCCCCTGAAATATCCTTAAGACTGACAAACCCTAAGATATGGGTAACCAAGTCACAATTATTAAGTCGCAAAGGAGGATCCCAGAGCCTCTCCCCAATGCTGGAAGAATCCCTCAGAGCAGTCAGTACAGAGACCAAGCCAGATGTCCCTGATGGGGCCACAGTCTATAAAAAGCAAAAGGATACTTACAAATGGATTTTATTAGAACTCCTGGGCATGAATGTCTACCCTAAGGAGGAAGTTTGACCAGCTACCTGATATGGACTGTGATCAGTAAGTCTGGAGGCAGACATGATTCCCTGCAGCTTCTGGAACTCCAACAAACACTGACTCCTCCCTCAGAAGTCTGGACTGCTCTAAGCAGGCTGCCTGATTACCCACCTATTTCAGTCCTACTGCCCTTGCAATAGTAGCCTTGGGGGACCCTTAGAGGACCGTTTGAATCATCTTAATTTCCGGGTATGACTTCAAGAAGGAACAAAACCAGACAAAGCAGGGTGGAATCTGGGAAGAAACTTTACAATCTGAGAGACCATTTCTTCTGTCAAGCCAATCCTAAAATTCTTTCCACTATGCATTTAAGAAGTAAAGGACTTTATGACCGGTGCTTAGCTCAGTCCCCCATGAGCTAAATGATTTTTCAATAAATGACTTCACTTCTTTTGACCTCGGTTTCCTCAGACCATGACCAGGCAAAATGACTATGCAGCAAATTAATGTTTCCTCCCTGTGCTGCCAATGCAAGTAGGAATGCAAAGCTCTTGAGGAGGCATCTTTTGCTGAATGTTTGGAAGATAAACTATGGATTTGGGATAATGAATCCAAATAGTTACAGATGCTGTGTAGTGAGTGCATTACCAGATGAAACAGGTCTTTGTTTAATTAAATACTGGGGCCAGAGCAATAATACTACAGGTAGAGTACTTGCCTTTTATACAGTCAACCCAGGTTCAATCCCCTCTGCATCCCATATGATATCCCAAGCCCTGTCAGAAGAGATCTCTGAACACATACCCAGGAACAACCTTGAAAACCACTGGTTATGGTCAAAAAATAAAAAAAGTTTTAAAAATACAGTAGGCTGTTGCAATTCTCATGTGACAATGTCTCTGGGATTCAGATTCTGGGATATCAAAGTCTGTTCTGCACAGGGCCATGCCATTCTCCCATCGCAGAGCACCTCTGACAGGGAGGTAGTCCCACTTTCTGGGAGACACAGCCCTAGAGAAGCTGCAGAACTGTGCCTGGTACATCCCTCCTATTCTGCTCCCCTTTAAGAAGTCTGCCAGCAGATCTGATTGTGGGTCCTCTGAGATCAGGAGCGCTGTCTTTATTTCTCAAATTAGAATAGCTGGCACTTGCCCATGAAAAATTTTACATATATATTTGTTGAGAAAATGAATGAGACAAGTGAAGTCCTGTGCTGAGGGGAAACTGGAATTATGAAGGCCTTGGGAGGTACCAGCAGTGCTCATGTAGCTAGTCCTAGCAACATTTAACCACATTGTGTGGGTTTGGTCTGTAGTTTGGCCTGAGGGACAGACCCTAATCCCCACTGAGGCAACCTGTCTATGCTCTGGGATCAGAAATCAAACTTGGAGCCTGCTCATTCAAATTTTGGTCTCCACAGGTCCCTTTGAGTTATGTCCTAGGACCAGGACTGTGGGTTGATATCTTGGATTCCTTTATCTCCCAACAGAACAAAAAAGAAAAATGGATGTTTGCCATTCATTCAGCCCTGCATGCGCAGTGGTAGTGTGAAAGGGGCTTTCCACATGTGACCCTGCTTTCATTGTCTAGACCTCTATGAAATGGGCTTTATAAGCCCAGTATCCAAGGAGGAAAGTGGAGCTGAGGAGCACTGCTATTCTGGCCAAATCCCAGAATAGGTGCACAGCCACACTGATATGAACCTGCACTCTGTATTCATCTTGGGAAACAGCCCCATAGAATACTATTTTCTGTATCTCTTTGGGAGAAAATGGAATTTAAGAGCCTGAACTTAGCTACACAACCAGAGCTGCCTCCACTCCCAGAGGGAGCCCAGTGCTACATGTAGCTATCTTGTCTCTTCTTTGACTTTATTAAACTGGCTGAGATTTGAGATCCACTATTCAGACATAAGCCACAATGGTTATTTTGATGGCAGAGATGAGGAAATAGGCAAGAAGAACAAGAGAAGTGTGTGGGGCGAGCATCAGGGACCGTGTCTGTCTGCATCCCTGAGCTTTTTGTTTCCTTGTTCAGCTCCCTACTGCAGCCTTCCCAGAGCTCCACTCCACGGCTTCCTTCTGGGTCAGACCAGTACCCAGCCTGGAGGCTCCATCCACTTTGGCTGCAACGCCGGCTACCGCTTGGTGGGACACAGCATGGCCATTTGTACCCGGCATCCCCAAGGCTACCACCTGTGGAGTGAGGCCATTCCTCTCTGTCAAGGTGAGAAGTGAGTGGAAAAGGGGTGATGGATAGCTTGGCTCCTACTCATCTCTTGGACTTGATCCAGGAACTATGACTACCACAATTCATTGATTGTTTATTCATTCTTTCAGTAATAGACATTGAAGATATCTGCTAGCTCAAGTCCCTTTGCATATGAATATCAGTGCATTCACAGCAATGGATCATATGCCACCCCATTTGTTAAAAAATGACAAGGAATTCCTGTATTATGGATATAAATAGTGTTTGGGAATACAGGAGAACTAGACAAGTCTTCAGGAAGAAGCTTCTAGAAGTTCAAGTTTCTAGAGCAAGTATGGATTGGGAGCAGACATTGGCAAAGAAAAGATTCCAATCAACAGCAAGACCAAATAGAGACTCAGAAAGAAATAAAAAAAAAAAAAAAAAAAACAAGCGAAGCAATTAAGGCTAACTAGGTTTATGGAGGTAACAGCAGAGGAGGAGAAAGAATCTAGGGAGGCAGGGTGGTGACTCCATATTCATCAACCAGTGCTCAAATATGTGATGTTGTAAGTATGCATTGCCTTTGATAATTCATGAGATATTTCTTTCTTAAAGTAATATCCAAACTAGGAATTTGCTTTACATATTTATGATAATGAATAGGAAAAATCCCATTAACTGGGATCCCTGCTACTAACATTTTCATGGATTTTCTTTTGCCCTTTATGAAGTATTTATAAAATTGGCATCATCCGTGTATAAAACTCTTCATATTTTTTGATATTTAGTATATCATTGAATACATTTTATCAATCTTTTTAGTGATTGAAGAACATGAGAAATTTGTCATTTATTCAAACATTCTATGGTTTTCTGATCATTTGGATTTTTAATGCTGTAAGAATTACTGCTAATACAATCCTTATCATCACATCTTTATGAGATTCATTATTTATTTTCAATAAATCCCCAGAAATGAGATTTTTGAACCCCCTTCACCTCTGAGAAGTCCATAGTTTCTAGGTACTTATTTTCCTTCAGAAAGTTTTCCTTCACTAATACTCATATAAGCAACATATGAAAATTAGCTATAGTCCCACATTCTCAACATGATGTGATGCATTAGGTAAAGTTCTTGGGGAAAACTTTGCCATATATGTAGATAAATACAAGAAATCACAGTGATGTTTTGTGTCTTTTTATCATGGTCCCCAGTGTGGTGACTTTTTTTTTAATGACATATATTGTCATCTCTGACCTTCACAACCTTCCAGCCTGTGCGCAAGCTTTCTCCAGTAACAGAAATTATGTGTCATTAATGTCCTATTGGCTGTCCTAAGCAAAGGTCACAAATCTGACAGTCCACAAATGGCACCTGGCATTTGGATTCAGTCTCCCTGTCTCAGACAATGCCAATATAGAGAAGGCTTTCCTCTGAGCTTAAGGTGGAATCTATCATACCTCTAATCTCTTTATCCTTTGTCATTTCTTAAAAGGAAGCCTTCTAGACTTCTGTTTACTCCTCTCCATCCTG
Source organism: Suncus etruscus (assembly GCF_024139225.1). Taxonomy (NCBI): domain Eukaryota; kingdom Metazoa; phylum Chordata; class Mammalia; order Eulipotyphla; family Soricidae; genus Suncus; species Suncus etruscus. The sequence goes on from NC_064853.1 coordinate 43,909,580, forward strand.
GCCAGTCCTCCACATCTACATCCCACATTTCTCTGGGTGCCCTTCCTTCAGACATTTCTTTGGAACAGGATACTCTGGAATTCTGACTTTATGCCCACATACCTGTAGCTTGATCAATACCTAGAGGCTGGCTTCACTTCTGGCCTCCAGAAGACCATAACTCTCCTTAGGAAACAAAAGTGCTATGGTCCTTTCAAAAGAGGGCATTAATACCCTATATTCCATATAACTCAAGGGTGGGAAAAGGCTGGCATTTTCCATTCTCTGTTGCTGCTTTCAAACCATAACTTCTCCATCCATAAGGGTGTCTTGGATTCTACATTTCCTACTGCTCTCTCTCTCCCTTCCCTAGCAAAGACTCTCATCACAGAGCTTTCCCTCAAAGATTTCATTCTGCCACAAGCTTCAAATATTTGGTAATTCTAAGATTCTTCCTCCCCTGAACACAGGATACATTCATTTTAACTGTAGGTGTGAGAGATTGCTTTGGCCTGGAGATGGTGAACAAGTAAGGAATGGCCAAGATCTATTCTCTTCCCCCACTGTCTCCAGGTTGACTCTATATACAAAATGGTATTGCATATGTAAGTGTTTCTTCCCAAAGAGTTCAAGGAAGCAGAGAAATCATTTGGTCATCCTTATGACGCCAAAGTAACTTAAAGTTAGATTTTTTTAGGCAAAAGAACATCACATTTAAATGTCTCTTACTTCCGAATCCAAAGAAACAGTACAGTGGGTAAGGTGCTTGCCTTTACATATGGCCAACCCAAGTTTGATCCCTAATATCCCATCTGGTGTCCAAGACCTCCAGGAGTTATTTCTGAATGCAGAGCCATGAGTAAACAAACACTGAACATTGCTGGTTGTGGGACAAAATAAATACATACATAAATAAATAAGTGGTCTCTTATTTCCCCATTATATTTATTTTCCTGATTTTTTTTTGGTTTTTGGGTCACACCCAGCAGCGCTCAGGGGTTACTCAGCTCAGAAATCACTCCTGGCAGGCTCGGGGGACCATATGGGATGCTGGGATTCGAACCACCATCCTTCTGCATGGAAGGCAAACGCCTCACCTCCAAGTTATCTCTCTGGTCCCTGACCTTCTTTTCATCTTACAGCAACACTTTAGATTTTTCTTCCAACTTAATGACCCCATTATCTCTCCCTCTAGATTGCACATTTTTCCATACATCATCAGAAGGGTGTCTATAGTCCTATTAATTTCTTATTGGTTCTAGAAATTCTTGTGGCATCTAGCATCATTGTTACCCAATATTGATGAGACTTTCTTCTGCTTCTCTAGCTCTGAGAGCATCTTGATCATTTATTAGAGATGGAGCTAGATTAATCTTCCTCCCTCTATAATATCTCTGAGTTATCAAAGGGTGGGCACTATTTGAAATTATTAATTTTTTGTAAAGAGAAGACATGGGATTGTAATGATAAGACAAGGACCAAGGCAGTACTCTTATACATGGCTTACCTTGGTTCAATCCCTGACAAATTTATAATCCCTAGAGCACTTCCAAGAGTGATCACTGAACAAAGAGCCAAGAGTAAGCTGTGAGTACTATTGGGTGTAACCCCAAAATAAATAAATAAATAAATAATAAATAGACAACACAAGTTACTATTACTGCTGAACTGACATCCTCATACAAACACAATTTGACCCTATTCCTTATAAAATAACAACCTGCTATTTTCCCATACTTCTTTCTCTTCTAAACAGTCACCTGTGATTTCTTATTTTATATTCTGAATTTGTTCAGACATTTTTATAGACCATATCCTGCCTCTTCTTTTTTCTATTCTTTTAAGACTGCATATATAGCTTTAGTAAATTCTTCAGAAAGAGGGTGGGAATTAATATTTCTGAGTCTTCAAATATCTGACAGTATCTGTATTTTTACCCTCACTTATGCTTGTCAGGTTGACTAAGTAAAATTCTAGTTTACAAATCCTTTGAGATCATTGAAGACATTGTCCCTTTATCTTCCAGCCAACATTATTGTGGATGAAAAATCTGTTGCCAATCCAGTTCCCATTCTTTCATAGAAGGACACATGGTCTCACTTTGGTAGCCTGTGAGAACTTTTTGAATTTGGTCTTCTCAAGCTGATGTGTATCCATGAGTGCTTCTCCTTCATCTTCATTTCATGTATCTCTTTGGGTCTGAATATTTGTGTTTTCTCAGCTCTAAGAAATATTCATCTGTGATCATTTCATTCCTCTACTTTTCTCTGTGATCTCTTTCTGAAACTCTGACCAGGTTGATGTTGGACATCTTGGATGTGAACCTTCCTGTACTTTCAAGCCTTTTCTCTCATTTCAGTCTCAGCCTTTTTGGACTATATTCTGAGAAATATCTAATCCCAGCCTTTCCAGTTAATGTTTATTATTGGTACTCATAGTTTAATTTAAAAGAACTCCTTGTTCTTTTGTTATTGTTGTTTTCAAAGTACCTGTTCACATTTTATAAATATCATGTCATCTTGATTTTTTTCAAGATATTCATATCTGGACGTTTCAAAATGATATAATTTCTGTATCTTGAATTAGTTTAGTTTCCTAAAGAAGACATTTTTCATGTCTAATCTAATCTTTGTTTACCTTTCATATATAGTTATCACAGACTTTATATTTTTTTCCAGCTCTATGAGAAATAAGGCATATTTGATGGTGGAAGTGGTGGTAGTAATAGTGGTGGTAGTGGTAGTAGCAGTTTTAGTAGTAGGGGTTGTAGTACTGGTGGTGGTGGTGGAAGTAGTGGTGGTGATGGAATGGTAATAGTTGTAGTTGTTATATACTTGTAGTAGTAGTAGCCTCAATAGCAGCAGCAGTAGTCGTAGTAGTCATCTTCTCCCGCTACATCTCCCTCCTGATTAGAAAGTTGAGCATTTGTCAGAGATAAGCAGTTTGAGTCCCTAAATCTCAAATTTATTTGAGGACTCTCATTACTAGTCTACTTTAATAATATGGCTATCTCCAGGTTGTTTCTCTTTCTTTTCTTTGTTGGAAAGAAACTCCTCTCTGCTTTTGGAAGATGCCCAAATGCCTCTACACTGAATTTAAGAGAAGAACTCGGCCCATCAATTCTCTCTGTATATTGAATTGCGATTTCTCAGGTCCATGTAACTCAGCTACATATGCTCTCTTCAAAGATATAATATAATCACCACTGTTGATCCTCCTTTCACTTTCTTTTCTTACATTTACTTTGGTATGAGACTTTCCCTTTTATTAATCTTTACTATTATTATATTAGAGCCCCAGAGAAAGGGAAGATAAAAGATGTGACACATAGTACCATCTTGAACCAGATGATTTTATGACTTTTTTTTTAACCTTCACTAGCTCTTTCCTGTGGACTTCCTGAGGCCCCTAAGAATGGGATGGTGTTTGGCAAAGAGTATACAGTGGGGACCAAGGCTGTCTACAGCTGCAATGAAGGCTACCACCTTCAAGCTGATGCCGAAGCCACAGCTGAGTGTCTGGAGACAGGACTCTGGAGTAACCACAACATCCCTCCACAGTGTGTCCGTGAGTCCTTCAGCAATGGGGGAGGGAGGGCAAGTGGAAAGCAGAGTTGGGCAAATAACTGCAGAGATTCCTGGTGGGAATAAGATAAATGTACATTAGTGTAAAGAAAATGTACATGGACATTTGGGGACTCAAGCAGCAGAGATGGGCAGATGATGCCATCTATGGACTAGAGTTTTTATTTAAAATTGCATTAAAAAACCTTTGCAACCCAAAATGACTTCTACAAACCATCACAGCACTCAGAAATGGAGGTTGGCATGAAAATACAGCAAGTACGACACTTGCCTTGCATGTGACCAACCCAGGTTCAATCCCTGACATTACTTATGGTCCCTTCAGCCCAGTCTAGAATGATCCCTGAGCATAGAACAAGTAACCCTGAGCACAACCAAGTTCCTTAAAAAAAACTCATAAATGACCTGATATACTTTATTTTAGATAGAAATACTGTTGGAAGTTTGCCTGAATGTTTTTTAATCACAAAATTCTAAAAAGCCAGAAGTGCCTTTGAACTCTAAGGCACAACTCACAATCTGTCCTATTGAATAATACCCAATCCAAAGACATAGATTTTTGTGATTTTGTTTAGGCCCATGCTGTGCTTTATAAAACATTTAATTGTTTTCTAATGTTTTGAAATTGAAAACAAAGTTACATTAAACTCTGTTTGCAGCTCCTCTTAAAAAATTAATATATAACCAGATAGAACTTGCAGTTTCACATGCAACAATCAATCCTCCCTTTGGGATAGCAGAGATGTCCAAGCCACAGTTGGGCACAGTCACCACCCTGCCCACTCACCCCTCTACCAAACCTGCCTGAGGTCTAAAGACTCTTGCACTAATCATTACTGTAGTCTCTGCACATCTCCAACTCTGGACTCCTCCCAGCATCTTTCATAATTGCTCACTAGCCTTCCTTCCTTCCTTCCTTCCTTTCCTTGTCACCCAGCTGTCACCTGTCCAGACATCAGCAGCATCAGCGTGGAGCATGGACGGTGGAGGCTCATCTTTGAGACACAGTATCAGTTCCAGGCCCAGCTGATGCTCATCTGTGACCCAGGCTACTACTACACTGGCCAAAGAGTCATTCGCTGTCAGGCCAACGGCAAATGGAGCCTTGGGGACTCTATGCCCACCTGTGAAAGTAAGCCCAGAAGGGGAGAGTGGGCAAGTTCAGCTTAGTCTTATACATGGGAAGTGAAGGTGAGACAGAAAAGAGATATGTCTTGTATGTGTAGGAGTTGAAGGGGCACTCAAGTGTGGCAATGTACCTTTTTTGAACTCTTACCTAAAATCATGAGCTGGAGAGATACCTGTTCCTTTAAATAAAAAAAAGTACATTTAGTACCTTATTACCTTTTTAAAGCTATGTTGGTCCAGGTGAGTGTTCATTTGTCCAGCATTTGTACCATTATCAATAGAACTATAAAGACTAAAGGTTGTGTGTCTTATGGATGGGACAGTATGATGAGAACAGTAAAGGAAAATATTTCAAGATCCCTTGAATATTTCTGAAATTATTTCCCATTGGGGATCTTTTCCAGATAATACCTGGTGTACCAGTCACTGTCACAACCCATGTGTGCTGGTAGAGTAAGGTTGAATCACTCTTGTTTGGATCTTTATTCTTGCTATTCAGTATCAGCAGGAGCCCCTCCTCTTGGGACTAGCTTACCAAGCTCCCCTCTTGGTCTTTTCAGTAATCTCCTGTGGTGAGCTCCCCGTCCCACCCAGCGCACATCGCATCGGAACTCTGTCTATCTACGGGGCAACCGCCATCTTCTCCTGCAACTCTGGGTATACGCTGGTGGGCTCCCGGGTGCGGGAGTGCATGGCCAATGGGCTTTGGAGTGGCTCTGAAGTTCGCTGCCTTGGTAAGGGACTTTGCCAGGCCTACTGTGACATTTCTTTTTCACTCAGGGCACTTTAATCCTTTCCAAAGCTGGATCCTAACTTTGAATAGCATCATTTTTCCTATGATCATTAAATGCTTCGTCCAATCACGAGCTTATTGACAACCCCCCATGACTGATGCCTAAATCTAACTTCTCTCAGGGTATCTGAAAGTCTGAGAAGAACTTCAGATCTTCTGAGAGACACCCAGAGATATTCACCTGGTTTTAATATATATTATATATATAATATTATATATTATATTTTTGCTTTTTAGGCTGGAGAAATGGAGGTTAATACACTTGTCTTGCTCACAGCTAACCCAGGTTCTAATCCTGGTATCACATATGGTCCTTTGAGCTCCTTCAGGAGTGATGCCTGAGCACAGAGTCAGGAGTAAGCCCTAAGGATAGCTGGGTTTGGTGCACACCCCCCAACAAAAATCATCCTTTTTTCACTGATACTTTATGATAAACAAATTTCCCATTACTACCTCTAGAAAATATAGTCACATTGCCAAAACATACTAAAAAAGACCTCTAATATTAGAAGATTTTAGATGAATGTATCTTACAGTACTTGCATATTATATTATATAAGTACATTATGTACATTTGTGTACTTACATATCACAGATATTCATAAATTTCATATAACATGTTGCATTGCATGAGATACAATAAAGATCTAAAAACAACCTACCTGACAGGGCAAATCCATCATTTTTATTTTCACCTTTGGCTAAGCTGCCCAAACTTCTCAGGTTCTGTCTTTTGTCACCGCTTGCATGGACCCCTCAAATACAAAGCAGGTGCTTCTGACATAGACCTAGCAGAGATTTACTAGTTTGTTCCCTAGTGAACAGTACTGCCTTCTCTCAGCAACTGTTAGAAAAGCACTTGTGAGTTATTTCACATGGAGTCAAGGGTAGAAATATTCAAACACTCAGCTCAAACCCCTACCCCTCTTTTTGAGTTTTGGTTTTGTTCTTTGAGCAGTGTTCAGGGATTGTTCTTGGCTCTGCACCCAGAAATCACTCCTGGTATGCTTGGAGGACCATATGTGTTCCGGGGATTGAACCTGGGTCAGCCACATGTAAGGCAAGCACCCTATCTACTGTACTATCTAACCTCCATACTCTAACCCCAATACTCCCTTTAATAAAAGTGAAAGCTTAGTTTCCATGGTTTGTGTTGTTGCTATTTAAAAAGAAGGAAGCATGATCTGGAAGAACTGTGTTTCCACATGGTGATTTTCAAAGCCCTCCCTGGGGCCCATTGATCCCTCACTGCAGTAGATATTAGCTTAACTCTGCTTGATGAGAAATGAGGGATAATTCCAAAGGTAGGGAGATAATGGTAATGGTTTCTCACCCTGTAACACAAAAATGAAAGCTCAGAGATGGATGTAAACTTGTGGCCTAGGATTGCTATTTCTGTCCTTTGTAGGGTTCCTGAAGTCATGCCTTGATAGCTACTCATGTGGGGAGGTGGGAAACACTAGCCCCGAGTGCTTTGCCCCACCATCTCTCCTACATTTTCCTACAGCTGGACACTGTGGCACTCCTGAGCCCATAGTCAACGGGCACATCAATGGGGAGAACTTCAACTACCGGGGCAGCGTGGTCTATCAGTGCAATGCAGGCTTCCGCCTCATCGGCATGTCCGTGAGAATCTGCCAGCAGGACCACCACTGGTCGGGCAAGACCCCTTTCTGTGTGCGTAAGTATGTTAGCCACTCTCCCTAGCCATCGATAGAGTCAACAGGATTTTCTCCTTGTTCTCTTGATTAGGTTAACTACAGGTTTTGTATGATCTGTTCACCCAGCCCCCAGAGATGCAATCATTACATCTGTTGTTTTCAGTGTCATTGTTAATAGCTCTGACCTTTCTTATTATCATCTTTAGAATGTCTCTTAGTTTACATTTCTGTTCTTTTGATTTTGGTTTTTAAGTCACTCACTTAATAATTACTTTAACTCTTTTGTTTTTATTAAATGTTTTTAGTATATTTGAAGCTATACATTTTCTTACCACTGCTTAAGTTTGTATCATAAATAAAAATATTGTTTTAGCATGGATTAGATATATTTATTGTGGTATTAATTTCCTTTCTCCTATAAATACTTGAATAAAAATATGGCTTGATTTATTTTTAACTGGAAGGGCTATTTTAATTTTATTTTGTTATTTATTGCTAATTTTATTATTCTTCATATATTATTTTTATGTGTAGCATTTAGTGATGTCTTCTTTGATGGCCTAATATTTTATCAGTTGTTATGAATATCCCATGTGCAGGTGAAAAGAAATACAACCAAGGTGTAAAGTTCTACCTATAACCATAGATGTGTCTTATTGATTGAATGTTTAAGTTTTCTTTGAGATTACACATTATTTTGTCTACTTGATCTATTTTGTTCAGAGGAATAGGTTTTTAAGTTGTCTATCGTGTATTTCTATCTAGTTTTCCTTGACCTTTCTGAATTTTTTTGCTACATAAAGATAGTTGTTTTTATTTAGTACACAAATATTCATAACTACTATGTCCTTTTTAACAATTTGTGGCTTTAACCTTTGAGATGTCTTATCCCTATTAATTTTCTTTGCTTGAATTGTAGTTACTAGATATTAGGTTTACAGTCCTATACTTTTTATCCTCTTTCTATTTGTCTGCTATATCTTTAACCATTAATTTATTTCAGCCCCTTTGGAATCAGTTGAATAAGTGTGTCTCTTACATATTTTTTCTTTTTCTTTTATGTTTTATTTTTTTGGAGGGGTGCCACACCCAGTGGTGTTCAGGGGTTACTCCTGGCTATCTGCTCAGAAATAGCTCCTGACAGGCACAGGGGACCATATGGGACGCTGGGATTCGAACCAACCACCTTAGGTCCTGGATCGGCTGCTTGCAAGGCAAACGCCACTGTGCTATCTCTCCAGCCCTGAGAAGCTTTTTTTTTATAAGTCAATTTTGATCATTCACATATATTAATAACACATACCTGGTCTTAATTCTTCCATGTTTTATGTGATTAGTACTGTAGATATAAAACATACTATTTATTTCATAGTATGAAGTGGTGTTTTGGTTTTGGTTTTTGGCTCTTCTTTTTCTTTGGTATTTAGGAAAGTTTATCTTTTATTTTATGATAAAAGAAGTGCAATTTAAGATAAGAAAAGTTGTGGTTCGAATCCCGGCATCCCATATGGTCCCCCCATGCCTGCCAGGGGCAATTTCTAAGCATAGAGCCGGGAGTAACCCCTGAGCACTGCCGGGTGTGGACCCCCCCCAAAAAAAAGATAAGAAAAGGTTACAAATATTAAATGTGACTAAAAGACATGTAAAATTAATAAATCACAATTTTCAGTATAGATATAATGGTTATGGATATTAATATATAAATAACAGCCAATAACTATAAATAACAGCCAATAACTTTGCATATGAAAACAAAAATGCAAAGAAAATAAATACACTTATGCTAATATTGTAAAACTTTTAAGAAAAACCTCTTAAACTAGGTAGTAGACAAAAATATACATACGACATAGACATTTTGTATGGATGGCACTTTTGTGCCATTAATGCCTTGTTTTAACTTTTACATAACCAGTTTGTTCATTTTAATAGTTTTCTTTAGATTTTATCTAATGACTATACAACAACTAATTCTGTATCTGTGTACTCTCTGTTTGCAGAAGCATTTTTCTGCTTTCTTTGGATATAAAATGATTTTTACACTTTTGTAATAAGATATTTATGTATTATTACTCTTCTTCCTATTTCTTTTTATTCTTTAATTATCAATACATTTAAGTATAAACATATGATGATATATATCATTAAGAGCTGAGTGAAATAAGTCAGAGAGAGAGAGAAAAACACAGAATGGTCTCACTCATCTATGGGTTTTAAGAAAAACTGGAAATTACAGCTCACCTCATGAAGCTCACCACAAACAGGGATGAGTTTAGTTAGAGAAATAACTACATTTTGAACTATCCTAATAATGAGAATGTATGAAGGAAATAGAAAGCCTGTCTAGAGTACAGGTGGGGGTTGGGTGGGAAGGAGGGAGATTTGGGACATTGGTGATGGGAATGTTGCACTGGTGATGGGTGGTGTTCTTTACATGACTGAAACCCAAACAACCAATCATGTATGTAATCAAGGTGTTTAAATAAAAAAAATATATTAAAAAAATGCTTAAAAAAAATAACTAACCAGTGGTGCTGAAGCTTTACCAGTGATTTTTAGTTAACTCAAAATCAGTCTCTGGCAGATCTCTTAATTATGCTTTCTCTTCACAATATTCCTCCAAGTTCCTCTCCCACTTAACACTTGTTTCTGAAACTTCTACAGAGGACAAATGGTGGGATGTAAAATTATTCACAATAACTTTTCTTGACTTTCTTTAAAAGGTTCCTTCATTGTTATACTTTGGTGGTATGCTAGTCTTGAGAATTCTAATATTAGTTTTTTGGGGGTTCTTGTAGATTATTGGTGATGTTTCTGGTGACCTTGATGATTTTTTTCCCTTTATCCATGAAGTTTAACATTTGTACCATTATGTTCCAAGGATTGACAGTTCAATATGCTTTTTCTAGGTATCTGTGGATCTTAAAATATATAAATTTGCTTTAATTCCTGAAACAAATTTTTATTATAATTTTGAACATTCTAGAGCACATTTCCTTCTACATTAGTTCCACTTATGTTACTGAATTTTCTTTGCACTTCTTTATCAGCATCTTCCCCTATAATCATTTTCACTCCTTTTTTTTACCTCATCTCAATTCCCACAGTTAATTGTCTGTTTTAATTTATCACTAAATTATTATTTAACTTCCCTTGAGCCTCTCATAATTTAGTCATCATTCCTGAGATCATTTTTGTTTTTTCCTCAATTCTTTCCTACATGCAATTAATGTTCTTAACATTTTCTACTTCCTGTTCCTTTCTTTTTTTATATTTTTCATTTTCTGATGCCCAACATGGTTTTTCATATCTCCAAATGTTTATTTGTTAATAGTGAATGCAGTTTGATATGCCATCACATTTTATTTTTTACTTTATATGTAACCCTATTGGTGATTTTTTTTTGGTCACCTGATGTTTTTGCCTCTTTCCTTTTTATAGTAATTTTGTCAATGTTTAAATGATGTTTTGTGTTCTTTTTATGGCTTTATATATTTTTGCTTTTTTGGCAGCACTGGGTGGCACTCTGTAGTTACTCCTGGCTCTGTACTCAGGAATTATTCCTGACAGTGCACAGAGAACTATATGGGATGCTGGGGATAGAAACTAGTTGGCCTTATACAGGGAAAACACCCTGCCCACTGAGGGTGATTACAATCCCTCATTTTGTGACTTTAGAGGGCCTCACAAAAGTTACTATTACAAAATATTCTTTTTGTTAAGTGAATGACTTTCTTGTATGTTTGTTTCACTTTTGTTTGGTAGAAACCTAAATTTTTCTTTTGCATCTTTTTTTCATTTTTCATAGAATCAATCTCCTATTTTTCTCAATATATCTATATCTCTCACATCTCTTTCCTTTCTCCTTTGATGTTGTTTCTCTGTCTTGGTCTCCTCTCTGCCTCTCTGTGTATTTGTATGTTTGAATGTGTGTGTCTCCATTCTACTCTATCTCCTTCCTACTTTATTTTTTATCTATATTTTTATCCAGAACTAACAGAGGGGACTCATACATACTTTATGTCCCTTTCCTATAATCAGATCACCCACACAATACAATCCTCTTTCAGTATGTTTGCATTTAGCTTTATCCTAACAATGAATTTAGGGCAATATCTGGCTCTTCTCTTAACCCTCTTTTCTAAATAGCTTCATCCTCCACCAAGGCTTGCCTCAGAATCATGAGAAATGATTTGCCTAGGTTTTGTGTTTATTTTCCTATTTACATGTAACTCAAAGACCAAACACTATCTTCTAATTAAGTTCTAATTAAGGCCTGGGTTGTTCATAGTTCTTTTTGTTCTTCTTTTTAGTAGGCATTTGCAAATTTAGGTAGCCCCGCATTATTCTTAGCAGTCTAGAGTAATTTTTAAAATGCTTATCTTTTTCAATTCTTTTATCTGAGCATTTACATTAAGTGCAGTTTTATTTAGTTTTTATAAGAGATGTTTTGTGTCTAATTTCTTTTTATTTAGTTTTATATGTTGAAATAGAGCTATGAGATAATGAGACTCAATAAGAAAGGCATAGCATTTATTTTTAATAGCTTTATAAGTGTTAGGTTTACTAAAAGTAAGACTTATCTATGCTCAATCACTTCTCCAGATTTGTATAAACAAAGCAGATTTGATTTTTTCCAGAAATAAATTCAAATGGCTTCAAAACTGGAACAGAAAAAAAAAAAGAAAAAAATATTGGAACAGAATGTTGTAAAGAGACTTTGCCTATAAATAATAGAAAATATGAGAGTTTTAAATTAAATGAAGAATGTTTTTGGTTTTGGTTTGGTTTGGTTTGGTTTTGGTTTTGATTTTTGGGCCATACCCAGTGATGCTCAGCTGTTACTTTTGGCTCTACGCTCAGAAATTGCTCCTGGCTAGGGGGACCATATGGGACACTGGGATTTGAACCAGGTCTTTCCTGGATAGGCTGTGTGCAAGGCAAATGTCCTACCGCTGTGCTATTGCTCTGGCCCCTGAAGAATTTTTTCCTGCTCTAAATATTCTTGATTCTAAACCTGATCTATATTGAAAAGTTGAATGTAATTAGGCACTGAGGACCTGGACTTAAATTTGAACCTGAGTTCAAATCCAATATGATATTTACACTAAATATCAAATAAATATAACTTTAGATGGGTTAGTTTATCTCAATAAGTATGTTATCTTATCTATTAAAAAACAGATACTCCAGAGGCCAGAGAGATAGCATGGAGGGAAGGCATTTACCTTGCATGCAGAAGGTCGATGGTTCGAATCCCGGCATCCTATATGGTCCCCTGAGCTGGCCAAGAGCAATTTCTGAGCATATAGTCAGGAGTAACCCCTGAGCGCTGCTGGGTGTGACCCAAAAACCAAAAAAAATAAATAAATAAAAAATAAATTAAAAAAAGATACTCCAAAGAATATTGTGAGGATTAAATAAATCTAAACATGTAGATAATAGGAAAGATCTCTGGGGTAGATGTAAAGCAGATGCTGTTGTTGTAATGACAGAGATAGATGGTAGAGGGGCCAGAGAGATAGCATGGAGGTAAGGTGTTTGCCTTTCATGCAGAAGGTCAATGCTTGGCCAATCTTTCTCCTTGAAGATACCTTTCTTTTCAAGGTCATTGAGTGTTCTGCCTACGTTTTTCTATGTACCTTATGGTTTCAGGTTTGATATCAAGGTCTTTTAATCCTTTTTTATTTGAACTTTGTGCATGGTGTTAAAGAGAGGTCTGTGTTCATATTTTTTTGCATGTAGTTGACCAGTTTTTCCAGCACCATTTGTTGAAAAGGCTTTCCTTGCTTCACTTTTTATTTCTTGCTCCTTTATCAAAAATTAATTGTTCATAAATATGTGAGTCCATCTCTGGATATTCAAGCCTAGTCTATTGATCTGAGGGTCTGTCTTTAATCCAATACCATGTGGTTTTAATGACTACTGCTTTAACATACAGTTTAAAGTTGAGGAAGCTGATTCCCATGCTTCTTTAGTTATATTTATTGCACATTAAACCCACACAGTTATTTTAATAGGTGAGTTATTTTCTGAAAAATAAATCCAAACTTTACTCCGTTATCTTTATTCTCAGCAAATAGCTAAAGCAAAGGGTTAAGATGGCTTAGAACCTGAGAAGCTTATTATCTGAAATCAGATGAGCCACTCTATAGGCATTTCTGGGAGAGGACTTCTGATTCCTCTAAAGCAGGGGTCTCAAACTCGCGGCCGTGAGCCGTTTGCGGCCCTCCGTACAACATTTTGTGGCCCACGGCTGGCCTTCAAATATAACAGTATTCGCGATTATTCGCTTACCGAATAATCGCAATAAAAATCGCATTAGTAAGAAAAAAATCGCATTAAACATTCGCATACCCCAAGCAGTTCCGTTCGGAGTATGCAAGTGTTTAATGCGATTTTTTGCGATTTTTTTCTTACTAATGCGATGTTTTTTATTGCGAATATTCAGTAAGCAAAATCTCTTATGCGGCCCTGCCTCACCCCGACTTTGCCTCCTGCGGCCCCCAGGTAAATTGAGTTTGAGACCCCTGCTCTAAAGGAATTATCCTTGTTTTCTGTGAGGATAGATCATACCCACTTCATAGGGTTGTGAGAATTAAATCAAATAATTCACCTAGGCCTCAGCTGTTAAGTGATTTGATTTCCCTGCTTTTTGTCTTAGAATGATAACAAAAGTCATCAGACCCTTCCACTCCTCCCCCTACACACACACACACACACACACACACACACACACACACACATTTCTGCCTGTCTGCATTCATCTGTGTCACCATCCTTGCCACTTCAGAGAAGACTCTTTATCCAGTCTGAAGACTGATTTTTTTCTGTACCTTCTTCCTCCTGCATTCTCAGTGAGCTTCCTGGGTAGAGCCATTGGCATCTCTGGTGATGAATAGTGTAGATGTGGAGTCAACTAAATAGAGGCAGAGGATATGAGGCAGGACCAACTGCCTGGATGGCAGAGAGTGACATTCTCTACGTGACTGTCTGTGAATCAGTAAATCAGTTTGATTTACTCAAACTCCCAGCCGTGACATATCTTCAGGGAGAAAGATTTGTCCCTATGATGGTTTCAAAAAAATAAAGACTTTGCAGTCAAAGGAAATGAAGTTAGACTCAGGCTGAGCCTTCACTGATGACACGAGAAATGTCGGGGAAGAAGAGCTTTTAGATGTGGAATTATAGGAGGACTTACCTTTCTCCTCTTTTGATTCCAGCAATTACCTGTGGACACCCAGGCAACCCCATCAATGGTCTCACTCAGGGTAACCAGTTTAACCTCAACGATGTGGTCAAGTTTGTTTGCAATCCTGGGTATGTGGCTGAGGGAGCCGCAAGATCTCAGTGCCTGGCCAGTGGGCAGTGGAGTGACGTGCTACCTACCTGCAGAAGTGAGTCCCTCTCTTCCTCCTCTCCTCCCAATTCTACCATGCCTCTGTTCACCCAGGGTCCTGTCACCTACTAGCTAAAGCCAGTGACATCTATCTTAGCATAGGATCATAAGTAGAAATTTGTCAAACCTTGTATATATTTGTGTAGATTTTCATAATTAGTGTACAAACATAGCAAATATAACTACATCTTTCACTATAGAAATGAGAAAGTACTTTTCATGTGTTCATTCTTTTGGTTTGGGGGCCATATCTGACAGTACTGAGGGTCTACTCCAGTTATGTGCTTAGATATCACTCTTGGTGGGGCCTTAGGGCACCATACATTGGTGCTAGGAACCAAAGCAGTAATTAAACCAAACACATGTAAGAAGCCCCTTACCTCCTATACTAGTATGTCAATGATGCCCATTCTTTTTTTTTTTTCTTTTTGGGCCACATTCCGTGACACTTAGGGATTGCTCCTGGCTATGCACTCAGAAATTGTTCCCGGCTTGGGGGACCATATGGGATTCCAGGGATCGGTCCTGGATCAGCCATGTGCAAGGCAAACTCCCTATCACTGTGCTATTGCTCTGGCCCTATGATCCTCATTCTTAATGAAAGATAGAATGGTTAGAGTGAAAATAAAGAGCTAAGAATATAGGGAGTTGAAGAAGAGAAAAGAGAACAAGGGCTTGAGAGGCAAGGCCTGGGCAAAGGCTGCTCTGGCTCTGTTGGAACACATCAGGAAAACACTAATTAAGCTTTCAAGGCTGTTCCCAGCAGCCTAAGCTGAATGCAAGTGGTCTGCCTTGTACCAAGATTGCCCAAATGACTTCATGGCATGAGAGTGGGTCAGAGCAGGTGCAGCCTAGTCTGTAGTTGTCCAAGACTCCAAATCTGTGAGAGCTGATCCTCACAGACTTGGCTTCTCATTGTAACATTTGGGGGTTCATAGTGACAGTTGTGCAATGTGTCACACATCATTTCACAGTTTTAAAATAATTTTTTTAATAATCCAAGATTCCATCACAACAAATTCCCAAATATAACCTACACTTTTTTGAATTGAGAAGGGTCAGAGCACAGGAAAATCTGCCGGTACTTTATGTAGTATTTTCCTTGGATAATAGGTTTGGGCGGAAAAAGGCTTGGAACTACTGCTCTAGGGTGCTACTAGTTCATGCTTTCTTCACCTCACAAACTCAGCTCCACCAATCCACAGAAGAATCAGATCCATTTGCCAATAACAGCTTCCCCACCCCACCAGACTTTTCCAAATAACAGATGTAGAGGAATCTGGGAACCAGACATAACAGTCACATCCTTGGAAGTCTCAGCCTCCCAGGAAGTCTCACTGTCACCTCACTCCTGCAGTGTCCTTATTAACATGCATGTTGGGTGGGTTAAGTTTCTCTGTTTCAAGTACCCATCCCTCTGGGTTTTTGTTGGTACCCACCCTGCATGGTTTATGGCCCAGGGACCTAGCCAAGTCCCATTCTCTACTACCAAGACCCCCCATTCTCAACTTTTGCACTGGGTAGTCATATTGAGCTTCATTTATTTTCTCCCATATTCCCTGTGTCCATGCACCCCTTGGACCCTTCCAGTTTCCTTGAATGCTTTCCTCTCTGTCCTCTTCAGCAGCATTCTTTACCTGGATACTTTAACTCAATCCTCTGAAGTCATCTTTTACATCACTGAATCTAGGGAGATTTTTCTCACTCCACTTCAGGCCCTGGGCTAGATGCTCTACTGGGTGCTTCCCGACCATTCTCGACTGGCCCTTTGCAGAATATAAATCAAACAGGATAATTGTTTGTTTGCCCTATTCTCTCCAGACAAGCAGTTTTTAGCTGAGGGTTTTCTCATCCCTCTGCCCTATGGGTATTACATATATCTAGTTTTGGTTGTTAAAACTGGAAGATTCTATTGGTATCTAGTGATTTCAAACCCCAGAATGCAACCACACATACTACAATTCACAAAAGAATTGTGGTGAGTATTTTTGCCTTAACACAAATCACTATCCACTAAAAAGGAACATGGCTCCAAGTCAGAGAACCCTAATCTGCGTTGTCAGTTCCTGGGCGTCCATACTGTCCTGCATGATGCAACATCTCCATACCTCAGTGAAGCTGTATCCACACAGGTGAACACAACTCATGCTTTCAAGAGCAGTAGCACAGCAGGTGGGTGTTTGCCTTGAATGCAGCTGACCCAGGTTCCACCCCTGGCATCCCATATTGTCTGCTGTACACTTCCAGGAGTAATACCTGAGTGTAGAGCCAGGATTATCTCTTGAGTGTTTCCAGGTGTGGTCCAAATACCAAAAACCAAAAGCCAAATGTTTTTTCATAGGAAAGTATTTTGAAAGCAAAAGTATATACCCTAGGTTCAGAAGAACTATATTGTCATTATGCTAAAATATTTCTCTGATTTTAAGTCAAGCTGCCTGGGAAACACTTTAACATGTAAAAGTCAAATTTATCCCCCAGGATACTAATATCTCCCTGAAAACACTCATAAAAGTGATTAAAACTGTTTCCAGAGAACCCTCTTGGAGCCCTGTTGAAGTCAGCTCAGATGAATCATTTTCCTACTGTGGGGAAGTCATTTCTCTGGGATAGGGCAAAGACTCAGTGTGTAGACCCTCAGGGTTTGTAGGCAAATCACAGGAACCTAATGAAGTTGTCAGTATAGGTTTGTGCTAGGGAGGTTCAGAGGAGGCTACCTGGGCTGTGAAGGAAGGAAGGCTTTTCTCAGGAGGTAGCTAAAGAAGCAGCCTCAGGACCAGCTCACCCTCCAGTTGCCAATTCCAGTCTGGAAATGTTGCTATCATTTTTAAAGCATATGAATATCCAGACTGGAGATAGTAACAGTAGGTAAGAAGATTGCCCTGCATGCAGCCAACCCAGGTTTGATTCTCTGGCATCCTATATGGTCCTCGAGCACTACCAGCAGAGGACAGAGCCAGGAGTAACCCCTGAACACTTCCTGGTGGTATCCCACCCCCCCATATGAAGATCCTTATATCCAGGTTGCTGCATCTAATTAATTGTCTGTTATTCCATTGCAGTCATCAACTGCACTGATCCTGGGCACCAAGAAAACAGTGTTCGTCAAGTCCATGCCAGTGGCCCACACAGATTCAGCTTTGGCACCACTGTTTCTTACCAATGCAACCATGGCTTCTACCTCCTGGGCACCCCCCTCCTCAGTTGCCAGGGTGATGGCACATGGGACCGTCCCCATCCCCAATGTCTTTGTAAGTAAATGTTATTTACTCAGAAAGATTATATATATATATATTATATTATATATATATACACTACAAAGTCTTCATGCCAAAGGTGTGTGTGTGTGTGTGTGTGTGTGTGAGAGAGAGAGAGAGAGAGAGAGAGAGAGAGAGAGAGAGAGAGAGATGGTCACTTTGGCTGCATCTTTGATATCAGAGTCTTTCAGGGTCCATGTTGGGTTAGAGGACCTGTAAGTTTATGTGTTCTCTTTCCATGGTTAGAGGCCTGATCTCTTTCCTTTTTACTTCCACCTAACTTGGCAGCCTCCAGAGTTCCCTTCCACCAAACCAACTGCTTCACTGGACAGTATCTCTCTCCTTCCTTGCTCTTCCTGAAAGACAATATAGGAACCTTTTTTCTCTGAAAGGACTAGAGCAGAAGTGTACCATTACTAAAGGCAGAGAAACTTGGGTTCACTGTGAAGCAAGATGTAAGAGACCAGTCCATCAGAGCCCCATTTTTCATCTATAAACTTGGTGTCTATATTGATTCTATAGAGTTATTAGAGGAGTCAATGGAAAATTCCATTAAAAGTGCATTTATAGGGCTGGAGAGATAGCACAGCGGTAGGGCATTTGCCTTGCATGCAGCTAATCCAGATGGATGGTGGTTTGAATCCCGGCACCCCATACGTTTCCCTCGAGCCTGCCAGGAACAATTTCTGATCACAAAGCTAGGAGTAATCCCTGAGCATTGCCAGGTATAACAAAAAAATAAAAATAAAAATAAAATAAAAACAAAAACAAAAAAATGTGCATTTATAACATCAGCTCATAATAGTTACTCAATAACCAAGAACTACTTTTGTTATTTTTAGGAAAAACTATGGGGATAACCTGATTTTTATTTAAAAATAAGTGGATTGATGGTAGAATCCTCTAGTTGCTAACCTCACATGGCCCCGTAAAAGTAACAGTCCGTTGGTCTCCTACTTGCTTTTTTGCTTCAAAGGATGAATTTCTCTCCTGTCTTTCTGGGATCAAAAGTGAAGTGTAAGGCTGTTAATTTTTGTTGGTTCAGCAGTCCATGTACCTCTGGTGGATTGTAGGGATCATAGACATATCATAGGCCTCTCAGTCTAGATGACTCCATTATACCTGTGCCTCTAAGTCATCAGAGGACACTAGAACTTCTCACTGTCCTTATTTCCCTTCTCCTTATTTCCCAAACAAGGCCTGCTGGCCTGTCCCATTTGAGAATGTCACAGACATTCACCTATGCATAGTGGTAAAAGTTTCAAATGATTATACTTTTTTTTTTTGGTTTTTGGGTCACACCCGGCAGCGTTCAGGGGTTCCTCCTGGCTCTACACTCAGAAATCGCTCCCGGCAGGCTCGGGGGACCATATGGGTTGCCGGTATTTGAACAACCGACCTTCTGCATGCAAGGCAAATGCCTTACCTCCATGCTATCTCTCCAGCCCTACGATTATACATTCTAATAAAATTAAGCTTATAACGAAGCCATTCTTGGAAATTTCTCTTTCTTCTCTCTCTTTTTCTCTTTCTCATTCTTTCTTTCATTCTCTCTTGTGTCCCAAAATTCTCTTGGGTAGAATTGCTAGTGTATATGGGAGCACCATTCTTCACTTTCTGAGAAATTGCCAAACTGTTTTCTTAAAGAAGCAACTCCATGTTGCCACCAGCAGTCCAGGAGTGTTCAAGTTTGTCCTCTTCAGCTGCATTTGTATTGTCCACCTTTGCCGTTACAGCCATACTTAGGCATATTAACTGGGATATCGTTGTGACTTGTGGCACTGAGCACCTTTATATGTGTTTATTGTCTACTTCTGTCTCTTTAAGAGAAATATCTGTTCCATTTCCT
Organism: Suncus etruscus; assembly: GCF_024139225.1. Lineage (NCBI taxonomy): Eukaryota > Metazoa > Chordata > Mammalia > Eulipotyphla > Soricidae > Suncus > Suncus etruscus. Next base: position 43,929,227 of record NC_064853.1, read on the forward strand.
TGACCATTTCTTAACTGGGTGATTTTTTCTTTGTATTGTGTTTTTAAAGTACTTTATGAATTGTGAATACTGTACTCTTATATGGTTGAAAACATTTTCTCCCAGTCTGTGAATTATGTTTTTCACTTTCTAGATAATGTTCTGTGATGCATGAACATTTTAATTTTAATAAAATCCAATTTAACTTTTTTCTTTTGTTGCTAGAGCTTTAGGGGAAAATATTTAGGAAGCCATTGCCAATCCATTGTCATATCATACATAATTAAAGGTAATTCATCTGTGCAAACACCTTGTTTTGCTTCTTTCTCTTAAATTTTATTTATTTTTCTTATTTAACTGCCCTCTCCAAATATCTAGTACATGTTGATTAGAAGTAGCAAGGATTTACATTTATTTTTGAGTGGAAGGATAGGCTTGGACCATGCCTGGTGATGCTCAGAAGTTACTCCTGGCTCTGCACTCAGGAAATATTCCTAATGGTACACAGGGACTATATGAGAGGCCAAGAATAAAATCTGGTCTGGCCATGTGTAAGACAAGCACCCTGCCTACTCTACATTTTTTTTGGGGGGAGGTGGTTTTGGGCCACACCCAGCAGCACTCTCCTGGCTCTGTGCTCAGAAATCACTCTTGGCATGCTCAGGGAACAATATGGGATCCCAGGAATAGAACCCAGGTCCATCCTGTCAGCCGCATGCAAGGCAAACACCCTACCACTGTGCTATCTCTCCAGCCCCTGTTCTACATTCTTATTTGTTTTTTTAGAGAAAAGTTGAAGCCTGTCAGCATTAAGTATGAATACTATTTATCAATATTTTTGTTCATTTCCTTATCAGTTTGAGGGGTTTCCTTTTTTCTATGCTTATTTAGTAAACATTTTTTTATGAAAGAGTATTAGATTTTGTCCAGTGCCTTTTGCATCTGTTGAAATGATCATATTTTCCTTCATTCTATTTATATGGTTTATTACATTGATTAATTTTCTTATGTTGAACCACTCTAATAGTCAGAGAACAAATCATATTTGGTCACAGTATAATCCTTTTGATGTGCTGCAGGATTTAGTTTGCTAGTAATTTTGTTGAGATTTTTGCAACTATGTTCAGAAGGGATATTAGTCTATAGTTTTCTTTCCTTAATTTTGATAATAAGGTAATTCTGGCCTCATAGAATGAATCAGAAAGTGCCTCTCTCTTCTCTTTATTTTTTTACCCATTTTATTTGGTACTGTGGTTTGCAATATTATTACTCATTCTTTTTATTGATACATAATTCCAACGCCACACCCACCTCCAGAGAGCCCACTTTGCTTCCACTGGTGTTTCAGGCATCTCTCCCACCTACCCCATGTTACTTCAGCTGTATAGATAGATAGTATTTTCCATTCTAATTACTTTGATCATTTGTTGTCCCCTTGCTATATTGACTTTTTATCTCATTTTTGGTATAGATCTCTATTTTTTTTTAATTTTTATTTTGATCATAATGGTTTACATAGTGTTGACAATAATATTTTAGGTACATATTTACTTAAAATCAGGGGGGATTCCCATCACCAAATTGTCCTCCCTACACCTCCGTTTCTGTCCTACCTCCCATTTCCTCTTCCCTCATCCCAGGTCGGCTAGAATATGTGGTCCCCTCTGTATCTAACCCACAACTTAGTAGTCTTGCACCTGTTTGGTCTTGATGCCTCCCTTAGTTCCCCCTCTAACTGGAGGCAGGACTAGCTAGTTCAATTTGCGTGGTTTTGTTTGAAAAAGAGAAAAGTAATAAACTGGGGTAAGGATCTAATACCCCGAAACTGGGCGGAATCCTTCTAGAGGCTCTCATCATCGATTTGAGAGATGGAGAAAAAGAAGGTGAAACACTCCACCAGTACCAAAAGAAGTGTCAAATATCTAGTGAGGGCTTGAGCCGTATCGATAAGCACCACAAAAAAAAAAACAAACAAAAAAAAACAGGCAAACAAACAAACAACAAAAAGCAAAACCAGCAAAAACAAACAAACAAAAAAAACACGCCATGGTCTTGAAATGAGAAACATGGCATAGCACATAACGAAAGAAAAGAAAGGAAGAGAAAATATAAGTATGGTTGGGGACAATTTCAATAATCACTCCCAAACAGAGAAATCGACCAAAATAGATAGGTGAATACAAATAATAACAACAATAATAAATGGAGGTAAAAAATATATAGATAATAACCAAGGTTTTGTGCTTTTTGTATTTTTATTTTTTCCCTCCTGCCCTGGCACAGTAAATATTGGGGTCATTCGAAAAGGAATTCACTTGGCCTAAGAGATATGGGGTTTCTCCGTCCTTGGAGCATACTGTCATGGGATCAACACTAGACTTTGCTCAGGAGCCTTTACTCTCCCGGTGGTGGTTTTTTTTTTTTTTTTTTTTTGGTGTGTGGAAGACTTCTGTTCTGTGTTTAGAGGTCTCAGTTTCTGCACAGCTCCTGAAGTGGGACTTATGATGAAGTCAGTCTTTGTGGTTCTAGAGGTTCTGTTACCTCCGTATCATTTTAATCCATCTTCTGTGGTTGGTGATCTTGGTCTTTGCCCTGATCCTAGGGTGGCACCTAGGATAGCATCTTTCTTTGTGCTTCCAAAAGCCCTGTTCCGTTACAATTTTCTCTGCCGGACCTTTGGGACTGGGGGTCCTGGTTATTGTGCAGGTCATAGTTCAAACCCTAAACTAGGGCTTTTTTTTTTTTTTTTTGGTCCCAAGATGTATACCGTCTGGTCGTAGTTCTAGCAGCCAGTCAACTATAAATCACGATCTTGGCTTTTGGACCTACCAAAGGGTGCCAAGACTTCTGGTTGTGTCTTGTCGTTAGCTGGTAAGGTAGGTTAATCTGCTCTAAGGTCAGGATGTTCAGATTTTCCTCATTGTCAGGAAATCATGTTAGAGTTGGCCCTTGTTGTTGACCCCGCAGTATTAAGGCTGTCCCGGCTGGGATTTGTTTCTTGCCACTGTTGTGAGGAACTGTGCCGTTTCTATGTCTGGGATCCAGGGTTCAAGGCTGGATGAATGGTATCTAATCACCTGAGGTCTAAGTTGATTCCACATGACATATTTTCAAGGTAGGAGATATCCCTGTTTTGTAAACAACTATGAGTTCCCATCTCTAGTAGACAAGAGCTCTTTTTTTTTATGTGTAAGATTTCCCCTTTATTTGGTGTGCCTTTGCAGGGGGAAGTGGTGCTACATTATAATGTCTGTGTATTTGTGGGTGGACAGAGGGGATAACAGAAACAGGTCACATACCCAAAAGCGAGGAAAAGAAAAAAAAAATAAAAAGGAAATAAAAATGTATGCGCTCACAAATGTATATGTAGGACAAACATTTAAAAAATAAATTAATTAATTAAAAAAAATTAAAAAATTAAAAAAAAAATTTAAGGTGAGTTAGTGAGGTTTTTTAAAGGACCAAAGTGGTGCAAAAGACTACCTTACATTTGGGGGAGAGTAGGTAAAGAGGTGGTGTATTACCAGTCTTATGCCTATGTTGGAGGTACAGTTTTTCCCATTGTCTTTTGGGTGTTTCCTGTGGTGTGTGGGTTCCCAGGCATCTTCCTATCCCACCCCCTGACCTTCTTCAGATTGGTAAAAATTTGTGGCAGGGAGGTCTTGGAAGAGTTCTTGCGTTGGGGATACTTTTGGACCTAGATCCGGTTTCAAGAAACAGTCCACGTTAGGGGGAGTTGGTAGGGAAGGCCGCACAGCATGAGTCCGCAGGGAGTTGGCTGTCTTTTCTTGCAGGAGACGAGGTGTGGGTTTGACTGGGTGTCCCCTCGCCTGGGTGCTGGGTACTGTTTCGTTGGGTAGGAGGTCGGCCTTGATGCCTAATAGATTAAGGATTGAGGGTGAAGAGTTTTAATATGGTGGGAGATCTGGATGGAATTGAGGGGTGAAGGGATAGTTGGATTTCCAGAGGGGAGACAGGGGAAGGTATATGGGAGGGGTATGCAGGGAGAGGAAAGAGAAAATACCTTAGAAAGAAAAGGAGAAGAGAAAGGGGAAAAAGTAAAGAGAAGAATAGAATTAAAAAAAAAAAAAGTAGTGAGAAGAGAGGGGAGAATAGCAAGGGAATGCTGGTTAGGTTGAATGTGTTCGAAGAATAGAGCCTGTAGTTTAAGTCTGTACATCACAGGCACTGCTTCGGTGGTCTGACTGGTCACTTGCTTCAATTCCTAAAAGAAGGAATAACCTAGAGATAAAGTATATGTTAGAGAGTTTTCTCGTGGCCCTCTCGTAGTGCATGCTATGTATGGTATCTCGTGTGGTATCCCGAGTTGCCATCTTAGTTTGTCCGCCCTTTGTATCCAAGGGCGCCTGTGGACAGAAAAGCTGAGAGGTTATTTAAAATATAGTAAGATAAAGGCATTAAAACATAGTGCTATGGTATGCTGCCATTGCAGTCGTGATTTCCCTTGGTGTTCTATACTTGTGTTCCTGTATACGAACTCTAAGGGATTATTGTGGGCCTTTGTTTTGGAAGTCTGATTACTTACCTGTTCTCTTAATGCTGTTGTTTCTGTTGTTGCTGTTTTCTTTGTGGTATAATGTGTTGTCAAGTGTTTGTGTTGCTCCTTTTTCATGAATTTTGGACACTGCTCCCACGTATATGTTGAGTATTACAGTGTTTGAAGTTTCTACCCTGTTAAACCCTGTTATATGATTGTTAGGTATTAGTTGTGTTTAAACTATATGTTCTAGGTGTTTCAGAATAGTGCCACCATTCTGTATTTATCTTTTGTCTTCTGACTTACTTCGTTTAACATAACATGATCTAAGTCCATCCATGTTGCTGCAAAGTCTGTGATTGTATCGTTTCTGACTGCCATGTAATATTCCATTGTGTATATGTACCACATCTTAATGATCCATTCATCTGTTGTTGGACATCGAGGTTGGTTCCACGATTTGGCTATTATACTGAGTGCTGCAATAAATAGTGGGGTGCATACGTATTTTGGAATGAATGCCCTTCCATCTTGGGGGTATATGCCTAGGAGAGCAATTGCTGGGTCAAATGGCAGCTCAATTCTGAGTTCTTTGAGCACTCTCCAGACTTTTCTCCATAGATGTTGGACTAGGGGGCATTCCCACCAGCAGTGAATGAGAGTTCCTTTCATACCGCATCCCCGCCAACAAAGGTTGTTTCCATTATTTTTGATGTGAGCCATCCTCACTGGTGTAAGGTGGTATCTCATTGTTGTCTTGATTTGGATCTCCCTGATGATGAGTGAAGGTGAGCATGTTTTCATGTGTTTGTTGGCCATCCTTCTGTCTTCCTCAGAGAAGTGTCTATTCATTTCATCTCCCCATTTTTTTATGGCTTTATTTGGTTTTGAGGGTCTCATCTTTCTGAGTGCTTTGTATGTTCTAGATATCAGGCCTTTATCTGATATGTCGAGTGAAAAGATTTTTTCCCATTCTGTTAGCTGTCTTCTTGCGTTAAGTAGGGTTTGTTTCGCCATGCAGAAGCTTTTTAGTTTGATGTAGTCCCATTTGTTTATATTACATGCTAAAGTTCTTGCCATTGGTGCTCCATTCTCAAAGACCTTTTTGATATATAGGTCATCGAGTGTTCTGCCTATTTTATTCTCGATAAACTTTATAGATTCGGGTCTGATTTCAAGGTCTTTGATCCATTTTGAGTTGACTTTTGTATAAGGGGTGAGATATGGGTCAATTTTCACTTTCTTACATGTGGTTTTCCAGTTGTACCAACACCATTTGTTGAATAGGCTTTCTTTGTTCCATTTCAGATTCTTGCCTCTTTTATCAAATATTAGTTGGCTGTATATCTGGGGGTTTATGTCAGGGAATTCTGTTCTGACCCACTGGTCTGAGGTCCTGTCTCTGTTCCAGTACCATGCTGTTTTAATTACTATGGCTTTATAGTATAGTTTCAAGTTAGGTAAGGAGATGCCTCCCAGCTTCTTGTTTTTCAATATGTGTTTGGCTATCCTGGGTCTTTTGTGGTTCCAGATGAATTTTGTGATTGATTGTTCTATTTCTTTAAAGAATAGTGTCTGGATTTGGATAGGGATTGCATTAAATCTATATAGAAGTTTGGGTAAGATAGTCATTTTGACTATGTTAATTCTACCTATCCATGAGCATGGGATGTTCTTCCATTTCTTTAGATCGTCTTCAATTTCTTTCTGAAGTGTTTTGAAGTTTTCCTGGTATAGGTCTTTCACTTCTCTTGTAAGGTTGATTCCTAGATACTTGATATTTTTTGATACTATCTTGAATGGAATTGTATTTTTAATCTCTCTCTCCTCAACTTCATTGTTTGTATATAGAAACGCTACTGTCTTTTGTGTATTTACTTTGTATCCAGCCACTTTGCTGTATTGGTTGATTGTTTCTAGGAGTTTTACTGTGGACTCTTTAGGGTTTTTGATGTAGATCATCATATCGTCGGCAAATAGAGATAGCTTGTGTTCCTCTTTCCCTACTTGAATTCCTTTGATTCCCTTCTCTAGTCGGATTGCTATTGCTAGGACTTCTAAAGTTATATTGAATAAGAGTGGAGAGAGTGGACAGCCTTGTCTAGTTCCTGACCTTAGTGGGAATGCTTCTAGTTTCTCGCCGTTAAGTATAATGTTGGCTATAGGCTTTTCATATATAGCTGTAACTATCTTGAGGAAGGTTCCTTCTAATCCTATTTTGCTGAGTGTCTTTAGCATGAAAGGATGTTGGATTTTGTCAAACGCCTTCTCTGCGTCAATTGATATGATCATGTGGTTTTGGTCTTTCATGTTGTTGATGTGATGTATCATATTGATTGATTTGCGTATGTTGAACCAACCTTGCATTCCTGGTATGAATCCCACTTGGTCGTGATGAATGATCTTTTTGATGAAGTGTTGGATTCGGTTTGCTAAGATTTTGTTGAGAATTTTTGCATCTATGTTCATTAGTGAGATTGGTCTGTAGTTTTCTTTCTTAGTGGTGTCTTTGCCTTCTTTGGGAATGAGTGTGATATTAGCCTCATAAAAGGAGTTGGGGAGGATTCCTGTTTTTTCTATGGTTTGGAAAAGCCTATGGAAAAGTAGTAGTAAGTCTTCTTGAAATGTTTGATAGAATTCACCTGTAAATCCATCTGGGCCTGGGCTTTTGTTCTTAGGGAGTTTTTTAATTACATCTTCAATTTCCTCTGAGGTGATTGGATTGTTTAGACTTTCTAGATCTTCCTTTTCCAGCTTTGGCAGAGGGTGTTTGTCCAAGAATCTGTCGATTTCTACTGGGTTCTCTAGCCTAGTTGAGTATAGTTGTTCATAATATGATCTCATGATATGTTGTATTTCCTGGGGTTCTGTTGTAATCTCTCCCCTTTCATTCGTGATCCTATTGATTTGGGTGTTTTCCCTCTTTTTTTTGGTGAGTTTTGCCAATGGTTTGTCTATCTTGTTTATTTTTTCGAAAAACCAACTCCTGGTCTCATTGATTTTTTGTATTGTTTTCTTAGTTTCGATGTTGTTTATTTCTGCTCTGGTTTTTATTATTTCTTGCCTTCTGGTTGTGGTTGGATTTCTCTGTTGCTGTTGCTCCAATTCTTTGAGGTGATCTTTTAAACTGTTGGTTTTGTTATTTTCCTGTTTCTTGACATAGGCCTGTATTGCTATGAGTTTCCCCCTAATTACTGCTTTTGCTGTGTCCCATAAATTTTGACATGTTGTCTCTTCATTGTCATTTGTCTCAAGGAATCTTTTTATTTCTTCCTTGAGTTGTTCTTTGATCCAGGTGTTGTTGAGCAGCATGTTATTTAATCTCCAGGTATTAGTTTTTCTCCATTGCTTCTTCTTGATATCAATTTTAACCTCTGTTGCATAGTGATCTGAAAGGGTACTTCTAATGATCCTTACCTTTGTGGTCTTATATAGGTGGCTTTGTATCCTAAGACATGGTCTATTCTGGAGAAGGTTCCATGTGGGCTTGAGAAGAATGTGTATTCTGCTTTCTGGGGATGGAGGGCTCTATATAAGTCTATCAGCCCTAAATCTTCTAATTTTTCATTTAGAGCTCTTATTTCTTTGCTATTTTTCTGTTTGGTGGATCTGTCCAGTGGTGATAGTGGAGTATTCAGGTCCCCTACTATTATCACATTTCCCTTCATGTGTTTCTCCAGGTTTGCCAGTAGTTGCCTCACATATTTTGCTGACTCTAGATTAGGTGCATATATATTGGCCAGGGTTAGTGTTTCTTGATCTAATGTTCCCCTGATCAGTAAGTAGTGACCCTCTTTGTCTCTGATCACTTTCTTGAGGTTGAATACAATTTGATCTGATATGAGAATTGCTGTCCCTGCTCTTTTTTGTTTTCCATTGGCCTGGATGATTACTTTCCATCCTTTTATTCTAAGCCTGTGCTTATCCTGTAACTGTAGGTGTGTTTCTTGTAGACAGCAGAAGTCCGGTTTATTTTTCCTAACCCAGTTCTCTACTATGTGTCTTTTAATTGGAGAGTTTAGTCCGTTTACATTTAGGGAAATTATTGATAGAGAGGACTGTTGTGCAGTTGTATTGTGTGGGGTGGTTGTTGTTACAATCGGGGGTTTGGATTGTGTAATTCGTCTCTGAGTAAATCGCTTAGTATCGGCTTAGTTTGCACAAATAGTTCAAGTTCGTTCATATTTGAGAATGTTTTTAGTCTGCCCTCCCATATGAATGATAGTTTTGCTGGGTATTGGACCCTGGGTTGGAAATTTCTTTCATTCAGTCGTTTAAATATGTCATTCCACTGTCTTCTTGCTTGAATTATTTCAAATGGGAGATCTGGTTTGATTCTTATGTCTTTTCCTTTGTACTTGAGGTTTTTTTTCTCCCTTATTGCTTTCAGGAGTTCCTCTTTCTCTTTGTTTTTTGCCATTTGGATTATTATGTGTCTTGGTGTGGGTTTATTAGGGTCTATTTTATTAGGGACTCTCTTGACTTCCTGGATTTGTCCTGAATTGTCTTTCCAGAGGGTGGGAAAGTTCTCTGTTATTATCTCCCTGACTACCTGTTCTTCCCCCTTCCCTATTTCCTCTCCTTCTGGTATACCTACAATTCTTAGATTGTTTCTTTTGTCTTTATTCATTAGATATTGGATTTTTCCTTCCAGTGCTTTGCCTTTTATTTCTTTGTTGGTTTCTTGATCATTTTTTGATTGCAGTTTTCCTTCGAGTTCTTCGATGTGCTTCTCCAACTCTGTGTTTCTGCTTGTAAGGCTTGTTACTTTGTCTTTTAAATCCTTCACTTCTTTTTGTATGGAATCTCTCATGTTCTTTGACATTTCTTCTTTAATTTGGCTGATTCTTTCATCCATGGCTTTCTTATACTCGGTTGCTAGGGTTTCTTTCATCTGTTTTAGTAATTCTTGCATTTCCTTCCTCATGACCGCTTTTAGGTCTTCTTCCCATGGATCTGTGCGTTTTGGTGGACTTGGAAATTTAATAGGGTTTGTCATGTTGTCTCCAGATATTAGGGATTTCCTTGATTTACGCATAATTCTTTGTATTTAATGGTGTGTTTTGGAGTGCTGTGGCTTCTAATTTCGGCCTGCTTTGGTCCCCTTCCTGAAGGTGATTCTAGAGGATGCTGTTGGGTGGGCTTGTTGAACCTGGCTCTTTCTCCTCCCCTTTGCTACCTAGAGTTCGGCCCTCCTGCAGTGGGTATTATTGCTTTTCTACTCCTTATTTCTGTCGGCGGTGCAGTTCCACTCCTGGCCACACTGGTTGCTGGCGCTATTGAGCCTAGCTCCCAATCCCCCCTCCTTTCTCTGGGAGTCAATGGAGCTCTGCCCCCTCCAAGTTTCCCTTGAATGAGTTCCCTCAGTCCGACCCTTCAGGCTCTGCCCTCGCCCTTGGGGAGTCCCTGGTCCACTCCAGGGTCCAGGGGGGTGGACTGCTCTAGGTCGCCTGCGAGTCCAGAAGGCTGGCCCTATCTCCCCCCGTCTATTCGGGTTGCTCAAGTTGCCGTTCCAGGTGCCCACCTGTGGGAAGGGACTTGCCCAAATCACTCTCGCAGGCGCTCGTGGTCCCTGGGATGTGCTGGGCTAGGCTCCCGCGTGAGGCAGCAGGGACTCACCCAGGCCTCCCAGGCTGGCGTCTGGGGTCTCCGGGGGATGTGGTGGGCTAGGCGCCCGCGTGAAGGAGCAGGGACCCGCGCAGGCCTCCCGGGCCGGCGTCTGGAGTCTCCGCGGGATGTGGCGGGCTAGGCGCCCTTGTAAAGGAGCAGGGACCCGCGCAGGCCTCCCGGGCCGGCGTCTGGGGTCTCCGGGGGATGTGGCGGGCTAGGCGCCCGTGTGAAAGGGCAAGGACCCGCGCAGGCCTCTCGGGCCGGCGTATGGGGTCTTTGCGGGATGTGGCGGGCTAGGCGCCCGTGTAAAGGACAGGGACCCGCGCAGGCCTTTCGGGCCGGCGTCTGGGGTCTCCGGGGGATGTGCCCAGCTAGGCTCCCGCGTGAGGCAGGAGGGACTCACCCAGGCCTCCCGGGCCGGCGTCTGGGGTCTCCGGGGGATGTGGCGGGCTAGGCGCCCGTGTGAAAGGGCAAGGACCCGCGCAGGCCTTTCAGGCTGGCGTCTGGGGTCTCCGGGGGATGTGCTGGGCTAGGCTCCCGCGTGAGGCAGGAGGGCTAGATCTCTATTTTTTTTTTTAATTGCGAAGGCAGTGATACCTACACACATATAGTCAATAAAGCTAAACTACTAGAATTATGCAAGATTACAAATCAATGATAAATTGATAAAGTAAAATTTCTTTTTTAAAAATGATCTTTTATACAGGTATATAAATCTAAAAATTAAAATGATTAATACTTGTGAGAATATGTTTAATATTTACATAAAATAAGTAAGTCCTACAAACATAAAATTAGTAAAAGTGAAGAAAATTAAGAAAATTAATTTTAAAAAAAAGAAAGAAAATTAAGAGGGCCAGAGAGATAGCACAGCAGTAGGCTATTTGCCTTGCACAAGTGGCTGATCCAGGACAGATGGTGGTTCGATTCCTGGCATCGTTGTTATGATTTGCATCTCCCTGATGATTAGTGATGTGGAGCATTTTTTCATGTGTCTTTTGGCCATTTGTATTTCTTCTTTGTCAAAGTGTCTGTCCATTTCTTCTTCCCATTTTTTCATGGGATTAGATGTTTTTTTCTTGTAAATTTCTGTCAGTGCCTTGTATATTTTGGAGATTAGCCCCTTATCTGATGGGTATTGGGTGAATAGTTTCTCCCACTCAATGGGGGGGCTCTTGTATCCTGGGCACTATTTCTTTTGAGGTGCAGAAGCTTCTCAGTTTAATATATTCCCATCTGTTAATCTCTGCTTTCACTTGCTTGGAGAGTGCAGTTTCCTCCTTGAAGATGCCTTTAGTCTCAATGTCCTGGAGTGTTTTACCTACATGTTATTCTATATATCTTATGGTTTCGGGTTTGATATCGAGGTCTTTCATCCATTTCGATTTAACCTTCGTACATGATGTTAGCTGGGGGTCTACGTTCAATTTTTTGCAAGTGGCTAGCCAGTTGTGCCAAAACCACTTGTTGAAGAGGCTTCTTTGCTCCATTTAGGATTTCTTGCTCCTTTATCAAAAATTAGGTGATTGTATATCTGGGGAACATTCTCTGAGTATTCAAGCCTATTCCACTGATCTGAGGATCTGTCTTTATTCCAATACCATACTGTTTTGATAACTATTGTTTTGTAGTACAGTAAAAAGTTGGGGAAAGTAATGCCTCCCATATTCCTTTTCCCTAGGAGTGCTTTAGCTATTCTAGGGTGTTTATTGTTCCAAATGAATTTCAAAAGTGCCTGATCCACTTCTTTGAGGAATGTCATGGGTATATTTAGAGGGATCACATTAAATCTGTACAATGCTTTGGGGAGTATTGCCATTTTGATGATGTTAATCCTGCCAATCCATGAGCAGGATATGTGCTTCCATTTCCATTGGTCCTCTCTTATTTCTTGAAGCAGTTTCATAGTTTTTTTTGTATAGGTCCTTAACATTTTTAGTTAAGTTCATTTCAAGATATTTGAGTTTGTGTGGCACTATTGTGAATGGGGTTGTTTTCTTAATGTCCATTTCTTTCTTATTACTATTAGTGTATAGAAAGGCCATTGATTTTTGTGTGTTAATTTTGTAGCCTGCCACCTTGCTATTGTTTCTAGAAGCTTTCTGATACAGTCTTTAGGGTTTTCTACGTAGAGTATCATGTCATCTGCAAACAATGAGAGCTTGACTTCTTCCTTTACTATGTGGATTCACTTGATATCTTTTTCTTGCCTAATCGCTATAGCAAGTACTTCCAGTGCTATTTGAATAGGAGTGGTGAGAGAGGACAGCCTTGTCTTGTGCCAGAATTTAGAGGAAAGGCTTTCAGTTTTTCTCTATTGAGGACAATATTTGCCTCTGGCTTGTGGTAGATGGCCTTAACTATATTGAGAACGGTTCCTTTCATCCCCATCTTCCTGAGAGTTTTCATCAAGAATGGGTGTTGGACATTATCAAATGCTTTCTCAGCATCTATTGATATGATCATGTGATTTTTATTTTTCTTGTTATTGATGTTGTGTATTATGTTGATAGATTTATGGATGTTAAACCATCCTTGCATTCCTGGGATGAAACCTACTTGATCGTAGTGGATAATCTTCTTAATGAGGCATTGAATCCTATTTGCCAGGATTTTGTTGAGGATCTTTGCATCTGTATTCATCAGTGATATTGGTCTGTAATTTTCTTTTTTGGTAGCATCTCTGTCTGGTTTAGGTATCAAGGTGATGTTGGCTTCTTAAAAGCTATTTGGAAGTTTTCCTGTTTGTTCAATTTCATGGAAGAGTCTTGCCAGGATTGGTAGTAGTTCCTCTTGAAAGGTTTGAAAGAATTCATTAGTAAATCCATCTGGGCCTGGACTTTTGTTTTTGGGCAGAGATTTGATTACTGTCTTAATTTCCTCAACAGTGATGGGTGTGTTTAGATATGCTACATCCTCTTCATTCAACCGTGGAAGATTATAAGAGTCCAAGAATTTATCCATTTCTTCCAGGTTTTCTTATTTTTTTTTTTTTTGGTTTTTGGTTTTTGGGCCACACCCGGCAGTGCTCAGGGGTTACTCCTGGCTATCTGCTCAGAAATAGCTCCTGGCAGGCACGGGGGACCATATGGGACATCGGGATTCGAACCAACCACCTTTGGTCCTGGATCTGCTGCTTGCAAGGCAAACAATGCTGTGCTATCTCTCCGGGCCCCCAGGTTTTCATTTCTAGTGGCATAGATTTTCTCAAAGTAGTTTCTGATTACCCTTTGAATCTCTACCATATAAGTAGTGATCTCTCCTTTTTCATTCCTAATACGAGTTATCAAGTTTCTCTCTCTTTCTTTCTTTGTTAGTTTTGCCAGTGGTCTATCAATCTTGTTTATTTTTTCAAACAAACAACTTTTGCTTTCATTGATCTTTTGGATTGTTTTTTCGGGTTTCCACTTCATTGATTTCTGCTCTCAGCTTTGTTATTTCCTTCTGCCTCCCTATTTTTGGGTCCTTTTGTTGAGCACTTTCTAATTCTATGAGCTGTGTCATAAATTTTCCTCTCAATACTGCTTTTGCTGTGTCCCATAGGTTCTGATAGTTTGTGTCTCCATTGTCATTTGTTTTCAGGAAGGTTTTGATTTCCATTTTGATTTCATCTCGGACCTACTGGTTATTCAGTATTAGGCTGCTTAACTTTTTTCTTCTGTGTTCCTTTGCAGTTCACATATAATTTCAGGGCTTTGTGGTCAGCAAAGGTAGCCTGCAAAATTTCTATCCTCTTGATATTATGGAGGTATGTTTTATGTGCTAGCATGTAGTCTATCCTGGAGAATGTCCCATGTACATTAGAGAAAAATGTGTATCCAGGCTTCTGGGGGTGGAGTGTTCTGTATATATCTACTAGGCCTCTTTCTTCCATTTCTCTGTTCAGGTCTAGTATATTCTTGTTGGGTTTCAGTCTGGTTGACCTGTCAAGTGTTGACAATGACGTATTGAGTTCTCCCACAATTATTGTGTTGTTATTGATATTATTTTTCAAATTTGTCAACAATTTTATTAAATATTTTGCTGGCCCCTCATTCGGTGCATATATGTTTAGGAGAGTGATTTCTTCCTGCTATACATATCCCTTGATTAATACAAAATGTCCATTTTTGTCCCTTACAACTTTCCGAAGTATAAAGTTTGCATCATCTGATATTAGTATGGCCACTCCAGCTTTTTTTATGGGTGTTGTTTGCTTGGATGATTTTCCTCCAGCCTTTTATTTTGAATCTATGTTTGTTCTGACTATTCAGGTGCGTTTCTTGTAGGCAACAGAAGGTTGGATTGAGTTTTTTGATCCATTTAGCCACCCTGATTCACACTATTTTTCACCTTCTGTTGTTTTCTAGTGATTTTCTCCATCTTATATTGGAGCTCTTTGATCTTTTCCTCAGCTATTGTTAATCTGTAGCATAGAGAATCTGAATTTTTTATATCACCTGCCATACTCTTCATTTCTGCTTGTAGTTTTCTGATTTTAGCTCTTATAATTTCTTGCACTTTGGCTAACTATCTGTGCCATTTTTTGGTTGGTTTTTGTTTTTGTTTCTTGGGCCACACTCGACAGTGCTCAAGGATTATTTCTGGCTCTCCCTCAGAAATTATTCCTGGTTCGGGGACCATATGGGATGCCAGAAATTGAACCCACATCCATCTTGGATCAGCCACGTGCAAGGCAAACACCCTACCACAGTGCTACTACTCTGGCCTGCCATTTTTTCTCTTGAGTTCATTAAATAACCTACAGTGTTATCTCTAAAGTAATTGAGAATTTACTGAGCAGGTTGACAAACCTACCTTCTTTATTATTGTTTTTCACTCATTGAGCTGGTTGGACTTCTACATGTATATGTGCCCGCTGTACTAAGGGTAAATCTTTGTAATTAGCCCCTCTGGGACTCTTTGAAGGAGTTAAAGTGAGAATTTCTCTTTTCCTTTACTGCCCATTTTTGCCCAGTAATAGGATGTATAACTGTGAACAACATGTAAGATTTAATGAGGAGCTGAAACTCCCTGATGGAACTTTGAAATGGTGAAGATCAGGTATGGCGGCTGCCAGACTTAGCCAGAAAGGAGAGGTATCTGCTCACCTCCTTTCCAAAAAGACCTTGGAGTTCTCAGCCAGATCAATCTACCTGGTAGGGTGTGACAGCTGCAGAGATTTAAGAGTTAAGAGCTGGGTCCATTAAAAAGACAGAACCCCTCTTCTGTTTTCAGTAGTTTAAAAATGCACAGATTACTTATTTCTTGATAATTTAGTAGTGAAATCACTTTACCCTGGATTTCCTTTGTTATGTTTTTATTATTAATTCTTTTTATTTGCTATGATTCTACTTAAATTTTCAACTTTATTGTTTTAATAATAGACTTTTTGCTTTAATAATAATAGATTATGATAATAACAGTAGATTTATTGTTTTAATAATATTTTGGTTTTTCTGTGTAGTTTGAAACTTAGGAAAATCAAGTGGAAAATAAGGTTAATATACTCCTATCTATCTCACCCACCCACTCTATGCACAGATAACCGAACCCACTCTCCATACCTATATATACTAGGACTGTTGCAAAAGAAAACTTTATTATCACATCATTTTTATCCAAAGTCCAAAATTTATTTTAGAGTTTATCTTGGGGGGTGCTTCTCAAAAGGAGCTCAAGGATCCCAGGCCCCTCCCAGCAATTCTTGGCCAACCAAGCCTTTGGTTGAGTCAAGAGGCCTTGAGTTTAGTCTGGAGGCAGTACTTAATGGGCCCAGTGGTGCTGAAGATTATATAGGTCACACGAACAATAGTCAGAAGTTTTTACCCAGCAATGCTCATTGGACTGTGTGGCTCCAGAATCAGCTTCAAGTGCCTTGACACCCATTCTATCTCTCCAATTCCTATTAGGGATTATTTCTTTTTTTTTTTTTTTTTTTTTGGTTTTGGTTTTGGTTTTGGGCCACACCCGGTGATGCTCAGGGGTTACTCCTGGCTGTGAGCTCAGAAATCACGCCTGGCTTGGGGGACCATATGGGACGCTGGGGGATGAAACCATGGTCCATCCTAGGCTAGCACTGGCAAGGCAGGCACCTTACCTCTAGTGCCACCATGCTGGCTCCTAGGGATTTTTTAATTAATATCTTTACTTAAACATCTTGATTACAAATATGATTATGATTAGGTTTTAGTCATGTAAAGAACACTCCCCTTCACCAGTACAACATTCCCACCACCAATGTCCCAAATCTCCCTGCATCCCACTCCACTCCCACCTGTACTCTAGACAGGCTTTCCAGTTCCCTAATTCATTCACATGGTTATGGTAGTTCTCAGTGTAATTATTCCTATAACTGCACTCACCACTCTTTGTGGTGAGCTTCTTGAAGTGAGCTGGAACTTCCAGCCCTCCTCTAATTGTCTCTGAGGATTGTTGCAAAAGTGACTGTTATTTTTCTTAAAACCCATAGATGAGTGAGGCTATTCTGCATCTATCTCTCTCCCTCTGACTTATTTTACTCAGCATGATAGATTCCATGTACATCCATGTATAGAAAAATTTCATGACTTCATCTCTCCTGATGGCTGCATAATATTTCATTGTGTATATGTACCACAGTTTCTTTAGCCATTCATCTGTTGAAGGGCATCTTGGTTGTTTCCAGAGCCTGGCTATTGTGAATAGTGCTGCAATAAACATAAGTGTGAGGAAGGGATTTTTGTATTGAATTCTTGTGTTCCTAGGGTATATGCCTAGGAATGGAATAGCTGGGTCGAATGGAAGCTCAATTTCCCATTTTTGGAGGAATCTCCATATCTCTTTCCATAGAGATTGGACTAGACGGCATTCCCACCAGCAGTGGATAAGAATTCCTTTCTCTCCACATCCCCACCAGCACTGATTGTTTTCATTCTTTGTGATGTTTGCCAATCTCTGTGGTGTGAGATGGTATCTCATCATTGTTTTGATTTGCATCTCCCTGATAATTAGTGATAAGGAGCATTTTTTCATGTGCTTTTTGGCCATTTGTATTTCTTTTTTTTTTTTATCAAAATGTCTGTTCATTTCTTCTCCCCATTTTTTGATGGGATTAGATTTTTTTTCTTGTAAAGTTCTGTCAGTGCCCTGTATATTTTGGATATTAGCCCCTTATCTGATGGGTATTGGATGAACAGTTTCTCCCACACAGTGGGTGACTCTTGTATTCTGGGCACTATTTCTTTTGAGGTGCAGAAGCTTCTCAGCTTAATGTATTCCCATCTGTTTATCTCTGCTTCCACTTGTTGTTTGGAAAGTGCAGTTTCCTCCCTGAAGATGCCTTTAATCTCAATGTCAGGGAGAATTTTGCCTACATGTTGTCTATATACCTTATGGTATCAGGTCTGATATCAAGGTCTTTAATCCATTTGGATTTTACCTTCGTACATGATGTTAACTGGGGGCCTATGCTCGCTTTTTTGCAAGTGGCTAACCAGTTCTGCCAGCACCATTTGTTGAAGAGGTTTTCCCTGCTCCACTTAGGATTTCTTGCTCCTTCGTCAAAAATTAGGTGCTTGTATGTCTGGGGAGCATTCTCTGAGAACTCAAGCCTATTCCACTGATCTGAGGGTCTGTCTTTATTCCAATACCATGCTGTTTTGATAACTATTGCTTTGTAGTACAGTATAAAGTTGGGGAAAGTAATGCCTCCCATATTCCTTTTCCCTAGGAGTGCTTTAGCTATTCGAGGGTGTTTATTGTTCCAGATGAACTTCATAAGTGTTTGATCCACTTCTTTGAAGAATGTCATGGGTGTCTTTACAGGGATCGCATTAAATCTGTACAATGCTTTGGGGATTATTGCCATTTTAATTATGTTAATCCTGCCAGTCCATGAGCAGGGTATGAGTTTCCATTTCCGTGTGTCTTCTCATTTCTTGGAGCAGGGCTTTGTAGTTTTCTTTGTATAAGTCCTTCACATCTTTGGCCAAGTTGACTCCAAAATATTTGAATTTGTGTGGCACTAATGTGAATGGGATTGCCTTCTTAACATCCATCTCTTCTCTATCATTATTGGTGTATAAAAAGGCCATTGATTTCTGTGTGTTAATTTTATGGCCTGTCACCTTGCTATATGAATTCATTATTTCTAGAAGCTTTTTGGTGGAGTTTTTAGGGTTTTCTAAGTAGAGGATCATGTCATCTGCAAACAGTGAAAGCTTGACTTCTTCCTTTCCTATCTGGATTCCCTGATCTCTTTTTCTTGCCTGATCACTATAGCAAGTACTTCCCAGTACTATGTTGAAGAGGAGTGGTGAGAGCGGACAGCCTTGTCTTGTACCAGAATTTAGAGGAAAGGCTTTCAGTTTTTCTCCATTGAGGATAATATTTGCATTTGGCTTGTGGTAGATGGCCTTAACCATATTGAGAAAGGTTCCTTTCATTCCCATCTTGCTGAGAGTTTTTATCAAAAATGGGTGTTGGACCTTATCAAATGCTTTCTCTGCGTCTATTGATATGATCATGTGATTTTTATTTTTCTTGTTGTTGATGTTGTGTATGATGTTGATAGATTTACGGATGTTAAACCATCCTTGCATTCCTGGGATGAAATCTAGTTGGTGGTAGTGTATGAACGTCTTGATGATGAATTGGATCCTATTTGCCAGGATTTTGTTGAAGATCTTTGCATTTGCATTCATCAGGGATATTGGTCTATAATTTTATTTTTTGGCAGCATCTCTGTCTGGTTTTG
Organism: Suncus etruscus; assembly: GCF_024139225.1. Taxonomy (NCBI): domain Eukaryota; kingdom Metazoa; phylum Chordata; class Mammalia; order Eulipotyphla; family Soricidae; genus Suncus; species Suncus etruscus. The sequence continues at coordinate 43,948,030 of NC_064853.1, forward strand.
GTATCAAGGTGATGTTGGCTTCATAAAAGCTGTTTGGGAGTGTTCCCGTTTTTTCAATTTTATGGAAGAGCCTGGCTAGGATTGGTAGTAGCTCCTCTTGAAAGGTTTGAAAGAATTCATTGGTAAATCCATCTGGGCCTGGGCTTTTCTTTTTAGGTAGATGTTTGATTACAGTTTCAATTTCCCTCATAGTGATGGTGGTGTTTAGACATGTTACATCCTACTTACTTACTTACTTACTTACTTACTTACTTTTACTTACTTACTTACTTACTTACTTACTTACTTACTTACTTACATCTGTGGAAGGTTATAAGTGTCCAAGAATTTATCCATTTCTTCTAGGTTCTCATGTTTAGTAGCATAAAGTTTCTCAAAGTAGTCTCTTATTACCCTTTGGATCTCTGCAATATCTGTCGTGATCTCCCCCTTTTTATTTTTAATACAGGTTATCAGGTTTCTCTCTCTTTCTTTGTGAATTTTGCCAATGCTCTATCAATCTTGTTTATTTTTTCAAAGAACCAACTTCTGCTTTCGTTGATCTTTCAGATTGTCTTTTGGGTTTCCACTTCATTGATTTCTGCTTTCAGTTTTGTTATTTCCTTCTGTCTCCCTATTTTTGGTTCCTTTTGTTGGTCATTTGTGAACTGTGTCATTAAGTTATTCAGGTATGCCCCTTCTTCCTTCCTGATGTGTGCTTGCAAAGCTATAAATTTTCCTCTCAGGCTCGCTTTTGCTGTGTCCCATAGATTCTGGCAGTTTGTGTCTTCATTATCATTTGCTTCCAGGAAAGTTTTGATTTCCTTTTTGATTTCATCTCGGACCCACTGATTGTTCAGTAGAAGGCTGTTTAATTTCCAATTGTTAAAGTTTTCTTCTGTGTCCCTTTGTAATTCACATCTAATTTCAGAGCCTTGTGGTCAGCAAAGGTAGCCTGCAAAATTTCTATCCTCTTGATTTTATGAAGGTATGTTTTATGTGTCAGCATGTGGTCTATCCTGAAGAATGACCCATGTACATTGGAGAAGAATGTGTATCCAAATTTTTTTTAGGATGAAGTGTCCTATATATATCTACTAGTCCTCTTTCTTCCATTTCTCTTTCCAGGGCTAGTATGTTTTTTTTTGGATTTCAGCCTGGTTGATCTATCAAGTGTTGACAGGGCTGTGTTGAGGTCTCCCACAGTTATTGTGTTATTACTGATGTCTTCTTTCTGATTTATCAATAATTGTATTAGATAGTTTGCTGGTCTCTCATTGGGTGCATATATGTTTAATAGTCTGATTTCTTCTTGTTGCACATATCCCTTGATTAGTACAAAGTGTCTATCTTTGTCCCTTACCACTTTTCTGAGTATAAAGTTGGTGTCATCAGATATTAATATGGCCACTCCAGCTTTTTTAAGGGTGTTGTTTGCTTGGATGATTTTCCTCCAGCCTTTGATTTTGAGTCTATGTTTGTTCTGATTATTCAGGTGTGTTTCTTGTAGGCAGCAGAAGGTTGGATTCATCTTTTTGACCCATTTTGCCACTCTGTGTTTTTTAATTAATGAATTTAGTCCATTGAAATTGAGAGACATGATTGTCATAAGATTTAATGTCATCTTTGTAGATAAGTTTGCTGTGTTTGTTGGTCTCTCTGTCTTAAATTAGACCTTTCAGTTTTTCCTTTAAGGCTAGTTTTTCATCTGTGAAGTTTCTGAGCTGTTGTTTATACACGAAGCTATGTATCCTTCCTTCAAACCTGAACATAAGTTGGGCTAGGTGCAGTATTCTCGGTGAGACATACAATATCCCACCACTGTCTTCTGTCCTTGAGAGTTTCTTGTGACATGTCTGCTGTGAGCCTTAAGGATGTAATGTAATTTCCCTTTTTGATCTGCTGCTTTCAGTATTCTATCTCTATCTGTGGTATTTGTCATTGTAAGAAGGATGCGTCTTGGGTGTTTTTCTTCGGGCCTCTTTTAGCTGGTACTCTTCGGGCATGCAGGGTTTGATTGCATGTAGTCTTTAACTCTGTGAGTATCTCTTTGATGATGTCTTTAACAGTTGATTCTTCCTGGGGATCTCCTACCTGGGCCTCTGGGAGTCCAATGTTGTTTCTGTTGAGTTTATCAAAGATTTCTATTTTCATTTGTTCACATTCCTTGAGTACTTTTACCATTTCCTGATTGCTTGTCTTAAGGTTCTTTTCCAATTTCTTCTGCTGTGTTGAGTTTTTCTGCATCTCATCTTCCAGTACGCTGATTCTGTCCTCAGCTGCTGTTAACCTGCTGTAGAGGCTATCCACTGAGTTTTTCAGTTCAGCTACCGTGTTTTTCAGATCTGTTATTTCAGTTTGGAGTTTTCTGATTTCTGTCTTTGTGTTCTATTCAGGTCGATTTATGCTTACTTTGAGTTCTATGAACATCTTCCATATTTCTATTCTCAACTTCTTGTCTGAGAGGTTAATCAGATGGTTGGAATTTTTTGGGTCATCTGAGTTACCGTCTCCATTCTCTATGCATGGTGTTTGCCTGTGAGGTTTCTGGGGCTTCTAGGTGACCGTTTTTGGGGGGTTTGCTTCCCAGGCCTCTGAAGAGAGCTTCAAGAATTCAGGAGAGACAGAGAAGCACAGGAAAGAGTTCCCTTCAGGTTCTCACGGTCATCAGAAGCACAGCAGGGCGAAGTCTCCACAGGTAGAGTGATCAGCACTCTGCCTGGCAACCCCCATGGACAGTACTTTCTCACTTGATTGCTGGGCAGCTTCAGAATGTAGTTTTTTGGGGGTTCACTTTCCAGGCCTCTGAGGAGAGCTTCAAGAATTCAGGAAAGATAGAGAAGCACAGGAAAGACAAGGATTATTTCTTATTTATTCCATTACATTTATTCTTCAGATTTGGTAGCTTGTGCATCTATAATATTTTTTTTCATTTGAGTTCTCTATTATTGGCATATAATTGTACTCAGTGGTTTTCTATGATTTTGGTAAATTTAATCCTCCTGCTTTTTTCTAGTTATTTGAATATCTCTCTGACTCTTGCCTCCTTCTTTCTTCTCTACCTTTGTTGATTTTGTTTCATAGAAACAATTTTTGGTTTTGCACATTTTTACTGCAATTTTCTATTTAACTATTCTCTGCTGTACTACTTTATATTTACTTTTTCTATTTTCTTTGGACTTTGATCTTTTTCTCATCTCTTAAGAAAAAGTTTAGGATGTTGTTTTGATATATTCCTTCATATTTAATTTTTTACAAATTTTCCTCTGAACACTGCTTTCAGTCCATCCCTTAAGTGCTGGTATGTTGCTTTCTTTTTTGTTCATCTCTGAGTATTTTCTCATTTCTCTCATAGGTCCTGGGGGGAGTAGGACTGGGCCATACCCAACAATATTCAAGGTTTACTCATAGCTCTGTACTCCTGGCAGACTTGGGGGACCATATGGGATTCTGGAGATAAAGTCCAGGTTAGCAACATTCAAGGCAAATGCCCTACCCACTGTAGTATCTTTCCAGCCCCTTACAATTTATTCCTTGACTTATTTCCTGTTTAGAAGTGTGTTTGCAATTCACATTAATTTGTGAATTTTACAGAGATACAAATGTTTTGCCTTGTATTTAAAGACACATTTTTATTATTTCAGTATATAAACTTATGGTGATTTGCTTCATAATCTAATCGATAGTCTTTTTGGAGAATATACCATGTACCCTTGAGAAAAGTTGTAATTTGCTTTTACTGGGAAATTTTGATTTTACTAGGTCTAGTTCATTTATAATTCATTTATACTGTTGTTCACTGTTTTCTTTTCTTTTCTTTTTTTTTTTTGGTTTTTGGGCCACACTCGGTAACGCTCAGTGGTTACTCCTGGCTATGCGCTCAGAAGTTGCTCCTGGCTTGGGGGACCATATGGGACACCGGGGGATCGAACCGTGGTCCGTCCAAGGCTAGCGCAGGCAAGGCAGGCACCTTACCTTTAGCGCCACCGCCCAGCCCCTGTTCACTGTTTTCTTATTGGTCTTCTATCTAGTTGCTTTACCTATAAGTTAACTAGAGTATTGAGATCACATACTATTGTTATTGATTTGTCTATTTTGCTCTGCAATTCTTTTAGTTTTTACATCATATACTTAGAATTCCATGTTCAGTGCATATATATCATTGCTGTATTTTCATAGTATATTTTTATATCTTTTATCACTGTAAAATATCCTTGATGTCTAATAGCAATTTGTGTCTCAAAGTGTATCTTTTCTAATATTAGTCAAGCTTTTTTTTTAGGATTACTATACATTTAGTATCTCTTTTTCCATTTCTGTATTTTCAATCCACTTATCTCTTTGAATCAAACTTGTAACACTTATAGACAACATATACTTGTATCAAAGATTTATTAGCTTTGTTAACATCTACCTTTTATGTATTTAGCACATTGATGCTGGTGTGTACTAGCAGCGACTCACACTTGAATGTGACGTAATGCAAATTCCAGTACTGGCATTAACATGACAATCTTTTAGTGTTACTATTGATAAGATAGGTTTATATCTGCTGTTCTCTCATTTTTTGCTTTTGAAGCAAAGCCCAGTAGAGCTCAAGACTTGCTCCTTGAACTGTGCTCAAGGATCATTCCAGGTAGGTCTCTGGAGAGTCTTTGAGGTGTCAGGGATCAAATCCATATCAGCCATGTACAAAACAAGCAAGTGCTATCTCTCCAGCCCATTGGTGTATCTATTTTTTATGTAGTATTCTTTTTGTTCTTTTACTCTTCTGTTGTTGTTTTGTTTTAAATAGATAACATTTTTTAAGTTTTAATTTAAATTTCTTTGTTGTATCATTTTAATTTCTTTGTTGCTTTTATCAATGTGTTTTGTTATTTTCTTTTAAAATGAGATTACTCTGAGGATTACATTTAATATTTTAGTTTGTAATAATCTAACTTTTACCAAGTTACTTTCAATTAAACAGAAAACTTTACTCCTATTAACCTCCCTTCTTGATCACTATTAGTAGCTATTGCTATGCAGAGTTTACATCTTCTACTTCCTACCAACACAGTCTTCTAATTATTTCCTTCTGCATGTCCTCAGGATGGAAAAGCTGCAAATAAAAAAAATTAATTATTGTAATTGCCTTTGTCAATGCAATGCTTCTATTTCTTCTATGACTTTGAGTTCTTTCATTCCATTCTAAAGTATTCCTTCTAGAATTTCTGTATAATTTATCTTTGTCTATTTGTTTGTTTTCTATTGATTTGTCCCTCATTTATTTGATTGGGGATGTTATGTTTGAAGGATAGTTTTCCTAGATGTAGAATACTTTTTGGAATGTCTTTTCTTTCACTGACATTATTTCTTTTACTAAAAGTTACCAATTTTGCTTTATTTTTAACATGTTTACACAATATATTGATATTGTTATTCTAGGAAGAATTTTATTTCAATTTGTCCACATCTATGCAATTTTTCTTGCTCCTCATATTTTCTTAGATATTGACTTTTATATGTATGACCATTTTCCTATTATTTGAAAGACAGTTTAGAACTATATTTAATATAAATTGTAATAATACCTATAAACTGGTAGAAACCACTCTTCATTCATATCTCTAGTACTTGTATTTATTCCTTTTCCTTGTAATGTGTGTCATTTTTAAATTCAGGCTGGCACTTATTTTAATTTTCCCATTAAAGAAATATTTGTTATTTTCTGACTTCTTTTGTTTCTATTGAGAAGCCAGCTGTCAATCTTTCATACCATTGAAAGTATGTCTCCACTGAGGTTACTAAGCATTGTGGAGTTATAGTCCTGGGAGCAGAGGAGAAGGCAAGCTAGAGATGATAGTGAGAAGGAAGGTGGAGGAAAGGCAGTAACTTTGTGCACCAAAAGCATAAACATTAAGATTATTTAATTATCTTCATTTCATTTCAAAAAGAAGAAAAAGAGAGCCTCCATTTTTTGATGTTATGCTTTTTTCCTAATTCTTAAATGATAATTTAGCTGGACTGTCAGTCTAGGTTCATACATCTTCTTTTAGTCCTATCTGCTAACATTCATTATTGAGACATTTGCTTTCCATTTAATTGCAGTACCTTTTGTGTGGACCATTTTTACTTCACTGACTTTAGGGCTTTCTCTTCTGTAATTGCATATGCTGTACTTAGATTTTTTAAATTTATTCTTACTAGGATTTGCTAGTCTTCCTGGTTTTTTTGGATATAATAAATTTTATTATTTCTCATCTCTAATAAATTCCCCCCATTGTATTATTCCTCTGAAAATTTGTTTTTTCATACCATTAACATCTTAATATACTTAAAGCATTGTTTTTCTGAGATTTTTCAATATTGTTGCTGGAAGGCTAATCTGCTATTTCTGCTGATCCTGACTCATAGTGACTTGTTTCTTATGTATTTTACTGTATTTGCATTTTAATCTCTTATTTAACTTATCTTAACCTCTGGAAACCATCAATCATGCTCTCAGTTTGGTAAAAGCTAAACTCTAAATAAAGGCGAGCTGTTATCTCAGAAAGAAAATGATTAATGTTCAGTAATTGCAGCTATTCTTTACTCCAGAAAGCCCATGGTCACTTTTTTTCTCATTGTATTTATAAGGTGTTAAATTCCACCTACACATTTTACTGAAACTTCTTACTCATTATTAAGAACCTAGAAAGCAAGAGGCAACACAATCCTTTATTTTTTAGATCAGGTTTTTCCAATACAAACCACACTCAAACCCAGTCATGTATTTTTAGTTATTTATTTATATAAAAGTAAAAAATTATTTAATTCCATTATACATTGGGGAAATATAGTATTTGGTTTGGTATTTTTTTTGCTAGATTTGGTAGATTTTTTTAAGACTATCAAAGCCTGCAAAAATTTCATTGACTAAAGATCTCTAGATCCCACAATGTTGCCAGTGAAACCACATTCACTGATGATACGTAACTATCATGGCATCGCTTACCTAACTAGCTATGTTTCTACTTACCAAGATCCAAGAGTTTGACAAAAGATTGTGGAAATTGTAGATTGTGACCCCTGAAAACCAAGGGTTTTTTCCCAGGTGAAAGCAAACTGATTTAATTGGTATGGGTGTGTCAGGTTCAAGAAAAACTGCAAGATCCAGATCTATATTATATGGAATTTTCTGCTAAAGTGTTCTATAAAACAGTGGACTTTCTGGAGGCTGGAATTTAACTCTCATATTAGACTCCAGGACTGCTACACCCAAACCTCCTTATTTTTTGCTTATTCCTGCCTTAGCCTCATTTCCTCCAGGTACTCAACCCCCAAGTCTGGCTTCTTCACATCTTTCAAATTACTGCTCAAATGTTACCTCCTCATAAGAAATTTACTACCACCCTACTTAAATAGAGTCATCATCTTTTTCTGATGTAGTTTGATAATTTTCACCACCCCTTAATGTGGCCTATTTATTTGCCTATTTGTAGCATCTCTCTCCCACTACAATGTCAGTTCCATGAGTACATGACCTTTGTTCTCCTCTACAAGAAGCCACATATTACACATCATATACATACAATAAATATATGCAGAGTCAATGAAAGGAACTGGGTCAGCCTAGGGCTGGAACAATGTAAAGGCAAAGTGCCAAGGCATTGGCAGCAGCTCCCTGCCTTGACCCGCCCACTTGCCTCAAACTCCAATCATCCCTCTGAATATCAATGACAATTTGGGAAAAGGAAAACTGCAAACAAAAAGGGATAAGATGGGAACAGCTGAAGTAGACAGCTGGAACATATTCTCATTCTGAAAACTGTGGACAGCACAGACAGACCCAGATCATCCACTTTAGCATGTGCATACTATGTGTAACCACCTCCCCAGACATCTATGCTCTAAAACAGCAGGAAGAGGGGTGATAAGAGGGAAGAAAGAGGATTGAAGCAATAGCACATGAGGTAGAGCATTTGCCTTGCATGCAGCCAACCCGGGTCCCAAGAGCCTACCAGGAGTGATTTCTTAGCACAAATCCAGGAGTAATCCCTGAGCACTACCAGGTACGGCTCAAAAAAAATCCAAAGAGACAGAAAGAAATGTGAAAACAGTGGTTCATTATTATAGAAATGAAAATACCACAGAAGGAGAAAAAAATGGCAGATGTGAAGCAAGAATGGAGAGGTCTTGAAAGTAACATAAGGGCTACATTCAGGATCCTTGGGCCATCCTCTCTGGTATAGAGGCAAAGTGTCTATATATAATGAAACTCCAGCTCCAGCTAGCACAGAACCCAAACTACTACAAGAACTATACTTAAAAATGTCACTGTCCAGGCTGGAGAAATAGCATGGAGGCAGGGCACTTGCCTTGCATGAAGAAGGACAGTGTTTCGAATCCCAGCATCCCATATGGTCCCCCAAGCCACCCAGGAGCAATTTCTGAGCATAGAGTCAGGAGTAACCCCTGAGTGCTGCCGGGTGTGACCCAAAAACTAAAATAAATAAATAAATAAATAAATAAATAAATAAATAAATAAATAAATAAATAAATAAATAAAAGTTACTGTCAAGTAGTCAGGCTGGGGGATGGAAGGGATTCTAAGAAGGAATCACGGAGTGTTGGGTTGGAGGTTGGGAACACTATGTTCCTGAAACTCCATTGTAAGCAACTATATCACTCACAGCGTCTAAATAAGAAAAATTAGTCAATACAGCACAAAATAAAGAGAGTGAGAACCAAGAGCATGTGGAACAGTTTTGAATATAGTGCCCTTCCACAGGTGCTGTGTGGTGAAGTGAGCAGACATGGCCTGTTGTGGCGGAGTAAATATGCCTGGTACCCAGGTCTCTCGTCCTTTCTGTGTATCACTACAAATGCCCGGTATGTGTCCTATGATGAGAATACACACTGTGCAGGGATCCTGAGATGTTTTCTCTTTCCTACAGTGGTTTCCTGTGGTCATCCGGGCTCTCCACCCCATTCCCAGATGTCAGGGGACAGCTACACCGTGGGAGCGGTTGTGCGTTACAGCTGCACAGGCAGGCGGACTCTGGTGGGAAACGCCACACGCATGTGTGGCCTGGATGGACGCTGGACTGGTTCCCTCCCCCACTGCTCAGGTACGAAAGTTGGGGTCTGGAAAGGGGGCTCCTAGAAACACTTGGGTGCTAGGAAGCAAATGTGACCTGTGGGTGGGGACTCCCTGTGAGTCCTTATCAGAAAGCTTCACTCTCAGGTCCCCCCTGGGTTCACTCCTGGTGCTCTGGACACAGCCTCATGCCTTTAGGTAACTGGGTCAACCCAGATAGCCAAGGAATGCAAAGCTAGAGGAGTGGACTTGGGTTAGTGAAACCCCCCTCAGCCAAAGTCCCTCCACATACTTGTTCCCCATGAGTTCTTGCCATTTGTTCAAGCTTCCCTAATCTTGGCCGTCACCCAGTTCAGTCCTGTGTTCTTTTTGCCCTTTGAGGGGCTTCATTCCCTCTTTTCATTTTTTCATTCCCTTATCATTTTGTTTTCATTTCTCTCGATCTGTCCCACGTTCTGGTGATCTTGTGGGCTATGATGCTTCCTGGCTCCCTTCAGATACTAGTTTTCTTACAAATAAATGTGCTTTACTCTTAATCTCTAGAAGATGTTATCAGAACAGTGAAAGCATGTCAAGACCATGACCCCATTACTTATAGTGTCTAAACTGGAAATTCTTTAACAACATCAGAACAATATATTTAAAATTGAATTGTCTCATCAATGTCAAAGCCAAAATTGACAAGTTAAAAAGCATTGAGGTAAGCCTTCAGGGGTCTCAAACTCAATTTACCTGGGGGCCACAGGAAGCAAAGTCGGAGTGATCCTTGAGTGAAAAGTCAGTAGTAAGCCTTGAACATTGGGGGGTGTGACCCAAACAACTAAAACAAAACAAAAAAAGATTCCTCTAGGGCAGGGCCACAAAATGTTGTACAGAGGGTCGCAAATGGCCCGCGTGCTGCGAGTTTGAGACCCCTGGTACGTGGTCCCACAAGAAATTTCTGATCCTGCAGCACTCTTCTCCCTCACTAGACCTCAACAGGCTCCTCATCCTTTTTAATTAATATCTTTATTTAAACACCTTGATTACAAATATGGTTGTAGTTGGGTTTCAGTCATGTAAAGAACACCCCTTTCACCAGTGCAACATTCCCATCACCAATGTCCCGAATCTCCCTCCCCCCCAACCCACCCCCGCCTGTACTCAAGACAGGCTTTCTACTTCCCTCATTCATTCACTTTGTTATGATAGTTCTCAATGTAGTATTTCTCTAACTGCTCTCATCACTCTCTGGTGAGCTTCATGTCGTGAGCTCCTCATCCTTAATATCAATAGATTCCCTCTGGTGGCCTGAAGATCTGCAGCCTCTAATCCTGATGCCCTCTGCTGGCTGTGGGATCTCATCACAGTTAGGTACCTAAGGCAGGACATGGCAGCTCCTTGAGATTCTTCATGAGACTGTCTCCCCAAATGCCAGAATAAAGTACAGTTTAATTATTAGGTCTCTCCCGGGACCTTCTCAGATCTCTCACTCTATGATACTACGCCAGACTTTTTGATGTTTTAACCTTATTGATCTTATTACTCACACAGTTAGTAAACTGGAAAGTTAGTAAATATGTGTGAGGCAACGCTAGAGAACTCCAGTATTCACATCTGGTAAAAAAAAAAAAATCCTAAGCGAGAAAACCTCCAAAATTCTTTCATCCTGAGATTTTTATATTTGTGTGACTTTCTAGTGGTCCTGTACATGTGGAGAAAGGGGCTTCTACTTAGCCACATCAGAGGACCAAGGAGACTAGAAATAAGATGACCTTGAGAGCATGAAAACTAAAAAACAAGCAAGAAACCTTCCAAATGCACAGTCCCGTCCACCACCACCACCACCCCCAATATCAGGGTATATGCTTTAGCCAACTGCTTTAGATGCCTGAGTCTGAAGATTCTGAAGTATCAGTAATCTCACTTCTCTTGTGTACCTATCAGGGATTACAAACACTTAGGAGATAAGAATCATGGCAGAGCCCTCCTGAGAACCTCAAAGAACTGAACTAAAAGAGATTCTATAAATGCTAATGGTATAATGAATGACTCTTAGATAAGAAACTAGAAGATAGAGGGATGGAAAAGTACTTCTAGATGTATACCTATAAGTAGAATAGAATCCCTTACTCCCATTCCTGAAACATTTTTTTAATATGGAACGCTTCACGAATTTGTGTGTCATCCTTGCACAGAGGCCATGCTAATCTTCTTTGTATCGTTCCAATTTTAGTATATGTGCTGCCGAAGTGAGCACCCATTCCTGAAACGTAATACTATTTTTGGCAGCAGCTTCTGCCAGTCTGAACAGTACAATTCAGAAATTCCAGAGTCAGACTTTTGAGCAGCATTCTGTAATCAGTGTACCATATGCATAATGGAATTGTCTGAGTCTTTAGGTCTTTCAACCATCAAAGGTATGTGGAAAGTTCTGGCATCTGAGACATCTTTGACAAGCTTGTTGTTCAGCTTAATTATGTACATCTTTAATTTAAAAAAAGCCAATAGTTAGGGCCATATGATAGTGCAGTGAGTAAAGCATTTGCATTGTATTTGGTCAACCCAGGTTCAATCCTAGGTACCACATATGATCCCTGAGCACCACCAAAAGTGACCAATGAGCACAGAACCTAGAGTAAGCCCTGAGCAACAATTCCACTCCTCAAAAAAAAATGTCAATAATTGTCATCTGTCCCCATGCTACAAAATTCTTCCCAGATTTGTTCCATAGTTCTATTATTGAAATTGAAAACTGTAATAGTGCAATAGAGGCCAGTCTGACAGATAAATTCCCAGGTAGAAATTTCTTGGCTCATTGTACAAGTCCAGCTGAGGTCGCATAGGCAGTGTGGAAGTTAGAGCGACATCCTGTAAAACTCCAAAAGATAATAAATCTTAGCTAAATGTAATAGAACCTATATTTTCAAATGTTTGAATTGAAGATTGAATGAATTCCCCCTTCTTTGGTAGTGAACAGAAAGGGAGATATAACACTCTATGGTATTTGCAGTCTGAAACTAGCCTAGAAAAGGAACTAATGCCAAGACTCATAGAAAGAGACAAAAAATGACAAATGGTATTTTATACATGCTTTAAAACTTACTTGCTTCAGGCAAATAGAACCACTCAGATGTTATCATCTGGTGACCACACACACATCAGTTCAAAAGAAGATTCATTGTACATCAGTTGGAAACTGTCTTCTGATGCCAATGGCACTGATTTCTTGGTTTCTATATCTTCTTCATATTTATCATTATCCAGTCTTATACAAACATATCTCTTATACATCTCTGTGTTATGAGATATATAAACTCCATGGGCACTAGATTCTGCAATGTCTCCTATTCTCTTTTCTCCTCTACCTCTTGAGGCCCTAACAATTCAAGAACCTAATCATTTTATCTGATATTTTATCTGATTTGTAAAAATAAAATACTATAACATACCAATGCATAAATGTAATAGGAGGCAAAGAAAGTGTGAAATATGGAGGCCTCAAACATTTAAAATAGAACAACCTGTATTATGTAATTTGTGAATAGGGAGCCCTCAATTAAAGTCCACAATCAGGACTCTCCTGGGTTGTTGAAGAGATGGAGCTATGCTTCAAAGTTTGGGCTTTACTGTAGAAGCAGTGGGAAGCCCATGGAGTCATTTCAGCAGGAAAGATATGAGGTCAGATGGTAGGTGGTTGATGTTAGGATTTGAAGATGAAGTGTTAGATGGATAAGAGGAAGACTTTGTTGCAGCAGAGCTCTTGTAAGTGTGCGAGCAAGAGAGGATGGAGCTCTAGAAGTAATGCAGTGGAAGTGGAAATGGGGAGAGTAAAGAACTTTTAGATATTGATAGGGTAGAGATAAAGAAGAGAAGAATGAGATAAACCAAGCTTGGGCCACTGGCATTCTACTTTCCTTTACTTTCTTTCTCCCTTTTCTATAAGGTCCGAGAGGGTCCCTCCAAGATATCAGATCTGTGTCATTTGACCAGAGAATCTAAGGCAGGACCCTCTTTTAGTAACTCAGGTTAGACAATGAGTTTTCACCATCTTCATGTGTAAGGTACACTAATTCTCTGAAATAACTGTCCACTTTCTTTCTCTATGTCCATCCTCTACTCCTTTTCCTACATGCCAAAGTAATGGAGTTTGTTTGATTCTGGTCCACAGGTACCAGCGTGGGAGTGTGTGGTGATCCTGGAATTCCAGCCCATGGCATACGACTTGGGGATAGCTTTGCTCTGGGCAGTCTGATGCGCTTTAGCTGTGAAGCTGGTCATACACTTCGGGGATCGTCAGAGAGAACCTGCCAAGCCAACGGATCCTGGACTGGCACACAGCCTGAGTGTGGAGGTAATGTATGTGACCATTCTGCTTCTCCCCTTTGCCTGCCCCAGGTGATCTTTCCCCTCTTCCCCCCAACCACTTGTCCTCATGCTCAGCTCCTGTGGCACCAACTCTGGTGGGCACTGGATAGCAACAGAGAGCTTTTCACTGGTGATCCAAAGACAGACAGCTGTCCCATGCTCCTGAGAAGGGAAGAAGCCAGATGGAATACATTCAACCCATATATGTTGTACAGTTTTATTTGACAATAATGTGCCAGATACTCTAGTATATATTTTGGTGCAGGAAATCTTCCCCTAATAGGGCTTACAATTTAAAGGAAGAAAATGTGTTAAACAAACATCTTAAGCTCCAAAAGAAATACAAATGCAACTTTTCAAATATGCTTTAAAATCAATAGAAGCCCCTAACAATATTTCCTGAAGTAGTTTCAGTGGGGGAGGGTGTTTCTTTTTCTAAACACACACACACACATATTTAGGGAGGGTAGTTTTTAAGACCACTTTGCAAAAAGGCCAATATTTTTTGAGGCATAAGAATGTGACATATTTTTTATTTATCTATTACTTTGCTGTTTTTAGAATTTTTTGTGGGGTGAAAGAAGGAAGGAAGATCTTGTAGTAATAACCAAAAATAATGGGTTTTTATGGAACATTCTCTGAGGAGACCCAGCTCATTTGCAACAACACAGCCAGAGAGCTCAGTGCTCACTTCAGCCCCTGGCACTCAACAAGGTGGTGGATGGACAGGTGGCTACTTGTTCTTCTCCATGACATTCAGCACCTCATCCAATAGCGAGGGCCCCAGGTTCAGCTCCAATGACAGAAGTGAGCCTGTGATGTTGGACAGTGATGTATGGGGATGGAGCCTTCCTGAAGGCCCAGAGGGCAGGGACCAGGGGAGGGGGATTCAAGCATGTCCTCTTTGGGCCAGTTGAGGTACTGAGTACTGGCTGAACTGGGATGTGGAGCCTCTGGAGGCCCAGGACACATCTTTGGTCTGGAGAAGTGAAGGAGCCTTCGGGCTTGTCGGAGTGAGAGGGGGGTATGCAAGCAAAGGCCAATATTTTTATACCTCTCTTTATTTCTCTCTCTATTTCACTCTTTCTATTTCTGACTCTATCTCTATCTCTCAAATACCATCTGCAAAGCACTCTTCTGGTCACAAAGCAAGTTTAACAACTGAAAAGCTAATGAAAGAAAGAAGAAAAAACACTGAATAAATCACATAGTAAGGGAGGAATGGAATGAATCAGGGAAATCTATATTTGCTGGGCAGCAGTGAGCAATTTCCTAATGTAGGAGGTAATTAGTTCAGACTAGAATTGGTCTGTGCTTCTGTTCAATTTCGTTTTTGTACATTTTGCTGTACCTAGGTACAGACACCAAGTAAACAAGGCATTCGGTATAAAGTTGAGGTTTTGGGGGGTGACTAAGATATAAAATTAATAGAGAGTAGGCATGGGAAATTAGAATATATGCAAAGCAATGGTTATTGTGGATCTTGACATTGAAAGGGGGAGTGGACTGATAAGTAGAATAAGAGACTGTGAGAAAATAGTAGTTATCTACAGATTATAAATCCTAGTAGGGCAAAAAATAAAATAAATAATTTAATTAATAAATAAAAATAAATAAAATCCTCACAGAAGTGGCAAGGTTAAAGAATAGGATTCTTTTTCTTTGCTTTGTTTTGTTTTGTTTTGTTTTGTTGGGGCCACAGCCAATGGTGCTCAGGGGTTACGCCTGGTTCTACACTCAGAAATCAATCCTAGAAAGCTTGGTAGACTATATGGGATGCCAAGGACTGAAACCAAATTGACCACATGCAAAGCAAGCACCTACCTGCTGTCATATTGCTCCAGCTCCTTAAAACTGTGTGGCCAGGGCAATATCTCAGATAGGTGAAACATTTGGCTTGCATCCAGGAGGCTCCACATCCCTCACACCACATGGTACCCTGAGAGCATCTCCAGATATGCTCCTAATAGCCCTCAAGCTCCAGTGAGGAGTCTTCAACAAAAATTAGGGGAAAAAAGGGAAAAAGAAAAAGAAACTGCCATTGTAGAAGGAACTAAAAAAGTAAAGGAACCACAGTTGTAGGAGAGTCTGCAGAGCAAGGTGCCTCCCTCCTCCCCACAAGGGGAAGATCCAGATCAGTGTTCTCTCCCACTGGTCTACCCTGCTTTTAGGGGGTTTCTACTTGCAAAGTCAGTTTCTATAGACCTTTGTAATTATAGTAAGAGGGCAAGTGTGTGGTAATGGGAGAGTGTATAGGCAAGTACATAGATAATTTGGGGACTTTTGGTTTGGGTTTGGTTTTGAATTTAGGTCCACACTTGGTGGTGCAAAGGGATAACTGAAGCTCCATGCTCAGGGATCACTCCTGCTGGTGCTTGGGGGCCTAGGGGGTCCTGGGGATTGAACCTCATTTGGCTACATGCGAAGTAAACACTCTATTTGATATACTATCTCTCCAGCCCCCAAGTCAATATATTCTTAAATACCTATATGGACTCAGGTCCCCCCGATTGTGCCCCTCAGATCCCCAGATGGGCTCAGTCTCCCTGTCAGCAGTGTTTAGAGAATAAAAAGTGTGTGGTTAGACTGAAAACTTCAAGTGAATAGTTTCTAAATTTGTGCCTCTGTGTGTAGGTGTATGTATGTGTTAGGGAGGAGGAAGCAGGTATAGCATGTGCACAGCTTTTTATAATTTCCCTTGCCAAAGTCACAATTATCCTGCAAGATTTGACCCAATTTTTTGTGGGCATTTTTTTATTTGCAATGCTGGGAACTGAACTCAGATCTTGTTTATGCAAGGCAAGAGTTTTACCACCAAGCCATACCTCATTCTTTACTTTTATTAAGTAAAATGAAGCAAGCCTTCTTAGGACTATTTTTCTTCAAATATAGCACTAATCATGTTATTTTTTAATTCATCTATTTAGCGGTAATTTCAGAAAGTAGACTTGGCAGAAGGCATGGCTTGGCCATCACTGCTTTCTCTCTGTATCCTCCACTCCCTTCCTTGCAACACAAAGTCTCAGTGAGGGATTGGAGGCTAGGGCCCCTCAGATGATGATTATGTAGGAAATATATAGATTTACTTTGCAACAATATAAATGCTGTATATATTTACAAAATAACATGAAATCAAAGTTTATAAATAAACAATCTCTGCATATTTAAATAGATGCATTTATATCTAACTATGTGTAGAGTTAGTGATTTAATAACCACCAGAGAATTATTTTAACTGACTTTTAAACAATAAAATATATATAGAGAGATATACTTTATATATGTATATATAAAGAGAGAGAGAGGAGACTTATGATTCCCTTTGCCAAGATCCTACTTATCCTTCAAGACCTGACTTTTTGTTCATTTATTTGCGATTTTGGATATTCAACCCAGGTCTTACTATGCTGACAAGGCATCTCTATAAAGAGATAATTGCAATAAAATCTTATCCTGTTTTCAGAAATTTTATTGTTAGTATAATATCTATATTTCTATTCTTAAATTATTATTAATGTCTAACACTATAATATGTGTGGGTAAAAAGTTATTGTTATTAACCAGAACTGGGGGAGATATACAATATGATGGGAATATGACACTATTCTAATAAGGAGTCTACCAAAGACAAGAGGGGGTCAGTCCAAGGAGATAGGGAGACTCACACTAGACAATTGGAGCATCAATAAAATAAATAATAGTGTCAGTGATGGTAACGCAATAACTCATTTTTAAGTCTGTGGGTTCAAATGTTTGCTACTCACCTCTGAAGCTTGTGAGAAAACCAAAGCATTATTCTAACATATGTTAATTAAAAAGGCATGCGCCATCTGGCCTTTCTGTGTGAATTATGTTTCAGGGTAAACAATTATTTGATCACATGCAAGTTCTTTGTTAAAGAACTCTAGCTAATATGGAAGATCTTACAGAATTAGGATGTCATCATTTCTCATTCCCTAATAGCATAATTAATCTAGTCAACACTCATCAATTGCTGCTAAAAATTTAAAATTGAATGGAGGCACCACAAAGGCAAATTAGATGGAATAACCTTAGTCCATGTATCAGCTTCAAGAGGAACAGGGAATTAAGCAAACAATCTGTGCTTCCTGGTGCAGTGCAACAGGAAAGATGCAGACACCTGAATGAAAGATCCTTGGCAAAGGATCCCATATCTTGATCCCATAGAACTTGGTCCAGGAACTATGGTTAACAGAAAAACATTTTAAATGATGCAGATCGATCCATTGAGCAAAACCCTGAAAGTGAGGGACTCTCCTGGATAAATGCTTTCATTTCTGTAACAGATGAATTACAGGAGGGGAAAGAATTATCTCTGGATTCTAAGAGTCCTGGAGACACACCAACCAAATTTCATGTTTGTATCTTATTTGTATTCTCTGTCCAATAAAGCAGTTATTAAAAAAATAAAGTAAATAAAACAATGGTTGGATATTTGGTTATATCAAGGAATCATTCACAACTTCACATGTCATTACAAAAACAGCTGTATACATTATGTTTTAGAAATGAGAGAAAATTTAAAAAGGTCTTCCCTTCCTTTCTGTGGGTGAGGTGATAGGTATGTGCATGACCTAAACAGCATTTCAGTCTTAAGGACCTTTAGCTAGCATGTGGATCCCATCGCAGGTCCCCCCAACATGAGATCTGCTCTTGCTCCTCCGATGAATGATGTGCTCTTTTGGTTTCCTAGTGATCTCTTGTGGCAACCCCGGGACTCCAAGCAATGCCCAAGTCCTGTTCAGCGACGGCCTGGTTTTCTCCAGCTCCATCGTCTATGAGTGTCGGGAAGGCTACTACGCCACAGGCCTACTCAGCCGACACTGCTCAGTCAATGGCACCTGGACAGGCAGTGACCCTGAATGCATGGGTGAGCATCTCTGCCCTGGGATCCATGGAAAACAGTGGTGCTGGGTCTCCACCCTGACAAAGGCAAGGCTATCCAAGAGATAATTGGAAAGTTGGCAGGAGTGGGAAGGCTTGAGCTTAAAGGAAGGTCACATGACTAACGTCCACTGATTAGACACATGTGGGAAGCCACAGAGCTGTAGGCTCCATTCTATGTGCATTTTGTCTTTTGAGTGACACCCAAGAGGTAGTGGCTAAATAGCCTACCTTTATACCTGAGATGTCTGAAACTCAGAAAGGCAGAGTAATTATATTTGCTATTTTTCAGACTTTAGCCAGTTTTTTGAACTCTTTTTTCTCTCCTTTAAAACTGTCATCATCTACCAATATTATTTCTTCTCTCCTCTGGCTCTATCACTTTGTGGCCTGGCTCCCACATGGTATGGTTCCTCAGTTCCCCTTTTTGACCTCCTCAAGAACAGCCTCAGATTCTTTTCATAAGAAGTGTATTGCGGTGAGGTCCTTTTGGAGGGAAGTGGTCAGATAAAAATCGCTAATCTTAGTTTCCCTTTTAAAATTCTGGTTTATGGCTCCAGCTCTATCTGATATCCATGATATCCATGACCAGGCCTCCTCATTTTGAGGCCAAAGTTTATTAAACTCTACCCTTGCTTGATCCCATAGAACAGTTCATAGGTGCTGCTGCCAACACACAGATGCCACAGGCTAGGGTGGGTAGGGTCTAACATGCCCCTCAGCAGAACAACTGTTTTTGTGGTCTGTGAACATATTTTGTTCTCTTCAACCTAGAAACTTCCCTCTCCTAACACCCCAGCTTCATTTAGGAACTTTATTTAGGATCATATCCTCTGGATATGTCCCCTTCTTAGGGCAGGTCTTCATAGCCCTAGATACTGGAATAAGGGTATGTACGTGGACAAGCTGGGAGTCAGGGATTTGGTCAAACCGACTTTAGAGTGTTGGTGAGTCCCTGGGAGGACCTAAGCATCCTTGACCTGAAGTTTCCCTTCTTGGCATGCCCAGGGAGTGATGGGGAATCTAATGAATATGGGGTGGAGAGGGGAAGTCTGTGCTGGAAATGAACCATGCCTATTACTATTACTATTACCTAGTAATAAACTGTGGTGACCCTGGGATCCCAGCCAATGGCCTCCGGCTGGGCCATGACTTCCGGTACAACAGAACCGTCACCTACCAGTGTGTCCCCGGCTATATGATGGAGTCACACCGAGTATCAGTACTCAGCTGCACCAAAGACCGTACATGGAATGGGACCAAGCCAGTCTGCAAAGGTCTGTGTATGTACATACCCAAAGTGGCTAAGATGAAGCAAGGACCAGGAAGTTAAAAAGGGACTGAGATTGAATATTGAGAAGTATTGGGTAGGGGTGTCAGCAGCTGCAGCAGCCGGTATAGGGGTTGCAAAGTGAATGAGGGTTCCTGCTTAGACTGAGTAGTAGGGGCCTGTATTTCAGACACTGAGAGGAATACTGATAAAACAAGGTGGGGTTATCAGGTTTTGAGAGAGTCTATTGTGGGAGGCCAGGTCAGAAGTCCCCAGGAAGTTGGAACCTTCTGCTGCTTCTCTCAGCATCAACAGCAACCTCTGGCCTCCATACTGGAGATCGGGACCTACATTCTCAGGACATCCAACAACCCAATCTGCTCTGGTCTCCCCCCAGCTATCATGTGCAAGCCACCCCAGCCCATCCCCAATGGGAAAGTGGTGGGGTCCGACTTCATGTGGGGCTCCAGTGTGACTTATGCCTGCCTAGAAGGGTACCAGCTCTCCCTGCCTGCTGTGCTCACCTGTGAGGGAAATGGCTCCTGGACCGGAGAACTGCCTCAGTGTTTCCGTAAGTCTCTCCTGACAACCCCAGTCCCCTGGGGAACTTTCTACTCCCTGGCCCCTTTCCCTTCCCTCCTCTGAGATGTGTCTCTTAATGGCATAGAATAGGGAGTCTACTGCCCCAAAGTTAGGACAGAACTTTGTCTAAGACACAAGAAGCAAGGAAAGTTTAAAGGATAAAATGAGAATGTCTTAGGGGTCAGAGAGATAATACAGCAGTAGGGCACATGCCTTGCATACAGCCAATATAGTTCAGTCCCTGGCACCCTATATGACTCCCCAAGCCCCATCAGCCCCTGGCCACAGAGCAAGAGTAAGCACCATCGTGTATAGCTTCAAATCAAAACTACAAGTAGCACTCCCCTCTGTCAAAATTTCTCTTGCCTTCAAATCCCCTTAAAACAGAGGCTCAGTTCTGGAATGTACAAACTAGGAGTATTTTTAATACATGAGCATGTGAACACTTAAAATGCTGAGCAGAATGGAAGAAAAATAGGCCTGCATTTATTCCATTTGCTGTCACTAGCTTTGAATTCCACTGTCAGCTTTGATTGGCACCCTCTGGTGACCTGAATGAAAAGGGCTCCAGCCTGCCCTGCCATCATCATGTAAATGCACAGCCTTTGGAGGACACACATCAAGTACATTCAGACACATTCAGGCACTGCAAGATAATAAGTACATACCTAGAGACATTGCCTAAGGAAACAATGCAAGTGAAAGAATGGCTGTTTGGATCTTTTCCATTGGAAAAAAACTGCTAATGTATAGTAATAGCAAATTATGATTGTGGTGTGACTTCTTATAAAATGAGGTGGTGGCAGTACTTTGGCTTCTTCTACTTGGGAAACAGTGACAAGGTAGCAGGTGAACAAAGCAAGATTAACAATGCCTGGGAGTCACATTCACAGCCAGCACAAGTTGACATACATGTCAGCCAAATCGAGAAGAGGAAAGAGGGAAAGAGAGTTTTAGGAAATGGGATTTCAGTCACTTTATGTCACTGCCCTCTGCTTCTTGTCACTTTCCTCTGCTCCTTGAGTGACCTTCAGAAAATTTGCAGCACCAAGACAGGCTTCCACCCTGAGCCATGTCTGTCTCTAACTGTAGAACTGAAGCAGACAGGAAGGAAGAGACAAAAAGAACCAAGGCTGGCATGCAGAATAAGAATGTGGAAGCAGATGTGTCATCTGGGTTTTAGAATTCAGCTTAGACCCTTTTTCCTCCCTTTTAATTTCCAGCTGTGTTCTGCGGAGACCCAGGGGTCCCACCCCATGGGAGGAGAGAGGACCGAGGTTTCTCCTACAGGTCATCTGTCTCCTTTTCTTGCCAACCCCCTTTGGTACTGGTGGGATCCCCGAGGAGGTTCTGCCAATCAGATGGAACCTGGAGTGGCACTCAGCCCAGCTGTATAGGTAAGAGGTGGTCTTGGGAAAAGGGTGGCAGCCTTCTCTGGTGCTTGAGAGGAAGAAACTCCTTCCCTGTCTTCAGGGACTGATCTGCAAAGGGAAAGAGCTTGCCTCTGAGCATCTTAGAGTAGGAAATGAAAGTGCTACCAGGAATGGTGAATGCAGCCAGGGTTGGACCATGTCTAAAGCGGGGAAGGCAGAGGGGTCTTCATTTGCTTTCCTACACCCAGTTCTCCATGCAAGCAGAGGCCATGAGCGCCTTGGTGACCCTGTGGTCTGTCTCTGTTTGCAATCCAGACCCAACGCTGACCACATGTGCGGACCCCGGCATGCCACAGTTTGGGATCCAGAACAATTCCCAGGGCTACCAGGTAATGAGATCAGCCAGGGGCGGGCATTCTGCCTCTTGTCCCTTTATCTGGTGGTGGATGTAAATGCAAATAGTTATAACTATGTCAACACTGTTCCAGACCTTATATTGAGTGGTAGACCCAACACAATAATGCCAGCACGTACCACCAAGACTCATACTTGGATGTGGCTTAATTAGCACAAATTGCAGTACAGGTGACATCTTAAAGTAACCCTTTCTTTGACTATCACAATTCCAATATGAGGGGGGTGGTAGAAGGGCAGATGTTCCAGATAGTCTTTTTATGCATTAAATATCACATAATATTTGAAGAAAGAAAGATCTTGGATAGATCATCTAGGGCCCTGTAACCTTGATGAACATTTTATATTTCATTCTTTTTTAAATTTTATTCTAAATGCCCTAGAGTAATGCTATTGATCCAAGACTCTAACTCTCACTAAGGAGAGAATAAAAAAGAAGGGGCCAAAAATGGAAGTTCCTGGGTGCATAGGACATTGTTGCAGAAGCTCAGAAAAGCATGAGGGCAGACCTGAGTAAGCATGGGCAGGTGGCAGGATGTTTTCTGTAGGTGGAGGATTTGTTGGCTTATCAGATGAGAAGTTGGAAGAAAAGGAGAACTAAAGGAGGATAGAGTTCTACTTTATACAAGTAGGTGATTAAAGTTACCATTTTCATACCAGGTGAAGAAATAGAAGATAAACAGGTTAAACATAGAGAACAGGTTTAGAAATCAAAAGTTTCCATTTGCTTTGGCATTTACTTTTGGAAGAAATAGTTATCTCTAAGGATTTTAAACTGGAAAATACCATGAAGTAGCATGCATCTGAACATGGATAACACATATGCAGCTTTTCTTGTAAACACATAATTGAGAAGGTTCTTTTCTATCACTTCAAGCAATCAAAAGATGTCAAGACTGAACTTCCTTAGCAACAGGTACACAGGTTAGAAGCGGATAAACTCACATTCTAGAGAACTATCTTCCCAGATGTTTACAAGAAGCAGTTTATATGGGAAAAAGACCAGGAGCATACTTGACATGAGGCAAGTTGTAGATCAGTGGGTGTCAGGATGGTGAGAAAATTCCTTGGTGAGCCGGTCCTTAGAGGCTACTGTCAGTGACTCCTCATTCATTCTCTGAGTTACCTGCCATGGTAGACTTTGGAGACATGGAGAAGATGAGGGAAATATCCTCTACATCCTCAACAGCCCCTACTTAGAAGAATTTACTGGTTTTTTTTAATTTTTGAACTCAGTTCTTAATTTCTCCTGGGCCGATTTCAAACAAACTACATGAACGACATGGTAGAGAGAAATACATGAAATGCATTTTCTCTAATAATGTCATAAGACATTTTACCTATTTCTTAGTTTATTGTAAAAATAGAGTATATGTAGCCTTCAAGATATATGTTAATTGGCTGTTTCTCTTATCACTCAGGCTTCTAATAATCAGCAGGTTATCAAAAGGAGAAGGAAGTCAAAAATTATGTAGTAGATGGGGCCAGAGTGATAGCACAGTGGTAGGGCATTTGCCTTGCACGCAGCTGACCTAGGATGGACCTTGGTTCAATCCCTGGTGTCCCATATGGTCCCCCAAAGCCAGAGGCAATTTCTGAGTACATTTCCAGGAGTAATAATCCCTGGGCATCACTGGGTGTGGCGAAAACAAAACAAAACAAAACAAAACAAAATTATTTTAAAAAATTATGTAGTGGAGGCCAGAAAAAAACACAAAGGGCAGGAGCACATGCTTTGCATGAGGCAGCCCTAAGTTGGATCCTTAGTACTACAGGGTTCCTGGAGCACTACTGGGAGCAACCCCAAGCACTGAGCCAAGAAATAACCCTCAGTACTGCTTAGTGTAGCCCAAGAAAACAAAATCAGAAAACTATATATGGGACTAAGAGTTTAACTCAAAAGGCTCAAAAGGCTGAAGCCCTAAATGTCCCTGAGTAACTAACTACATGCATCACCAAACACCACCAAGTATGACCCTTGTGGCCCCAGTACCCCTAGGCCTGAGTACCACATAACCAGTACTGAGTCATCAGACCACATTGTGGAATCCAGCATCATTGATGTGGCTCCCAACCCCTGAGCACTCTTGCAGAGGCCTCAAAAAGGTTTAATGTGGCTTTTTGACTGTGCATAGAGTTGATGCCCTTGAGCCTTACACTATTCATGGGGCCAAGTTCAGTGCAGAAAGAATAAGAGTTGGAGGAAGCAATTAGGAGTGGCAGAGGGGAGACAGAGCTTGTGGCCGCAGTGCCCAGTGTGCCAGAGAGGGACTCATGGAGGGGGTAGGGAGACCAAGGAACTGAGTTGATGGAGAGCGGAAGGGAGGTGGCCATACTACAAATATTTGCAAAGGATAACCTGATGTTTGGAGGACTCATTTCTAAGGAAAAAAAGTCTCCCAACATTAGTGAATTCAGAGCATCATCAAAGATACACACACACACACACACACACACACAATCATTCTATTGTACAGTTATTCACATTTTATAAAATGCTTTCAGATCCATATTCACATCCATGCCCAGCTTTCCACTGTGTCTTACCCATGGCCAGAACTACTTGTCTCATCCATGGCCAGGATATACCAGTTCTCTACACAAGGAGATGGAGGCATGATGTCTATGCAACTTGCCCTTCCATATATGAAAGTAGAAGAGAGAGGTCAGGTTCGGGGCTCCTGGTTCTGGGACAGCCTTGGTCCACCACTGCAGAGTCTCTGACTTGGTGGGAGTCAGTTCAAACAGAGAGTTTTGGGAAGTCTGGCAGAGGAAAGGAGTCCTACACAGAAGGAAGGAGATCCTGTGTCAGGGGAAGGCATTTCATGGTGACATGTGAGTATTTCTAGATATGCAGGGGGTCATGGGCCTGCCTTTCTTGTCACAGGTTGGGAGCACGGTGCTCTTCCAGTGTCACAAAGGTTACCTGCTTCAGGGCTCCACCACCAGGACCTGCCTTCCCAACCTCACCTGGAGTGGAGCCCCCCCTGACTGTGTCCGTGAGTACCAACTCTGCTTGTATACACAAGACAACTTTCCTTGTCAATAGGCTGTCACCACTAGTTGGCAGCCAAGAGATGCTTAAATGCTCAGAATGGTGGGGCGTTCACAACTTTAGTGTTAGTATCTGTATCTGTGTAATTGTGACCCTGGGGGAATATACTTAAGTCATTTCCATAAATAACTTGCAGATATATGTGAGAGCAAGTCATGGGTTAGCAAAGAAGAAAGAAACTGACAGTAAATACCAACTTCTCATCCAACCCTCAGGCCAGAAGGCTTCAGGCTTTTCCTCATGATCACTCTTCTTCCCTTATGAAAGTATTGCAAGCTTAGATTCCCCCAGAGTTGATCAAGCCAATATCTATATGTCTCCATCCTGACACTTATTCAGACATCAAGATGGTGTAGTGTTGGAGCTGAGACACTTGCCTTGGATATGGCTTCGAATCCCCAGCACCATCAGCAGTCAGTCCTGAGCACAAAGCCAGGAAGAAATAGTACCTAAACACCACTGGGTGTGGACCCAAAACAAACACCCCACCCCCAATAAAAGACTGGATTAGAGGACAGGGGAGAGGGTGTTGCACTTACAAGGGACTCATATAAAAAGAAAGATGATTTGTTTGGGAGCAGGGGATGGTAGCAGAAAGACCATGATATCCCAGGTCCAACAGCTTCTTTCCTTTTCTCCAGCTCATCACTGCAGGCAGCCAGAGACACCAACCCATGCCAATGTCGGGGCTCTGGACTTGCCCTCCATGGGCTACACTCTCATCTATTCCTGCCAGGAGGGCTTCTCTCTCAAGGGAGGCTCTGAACACCGCACTTGCAAAGCCGATGGCAGCTGGACAGGCAAACCTCCCATCTGCCTGGGTGAGCACATGCTCTGAATGCCTCTGATGGGTCAAGGGAGGGCAGGAGAAGTGAGCCTGAGTGAAGGTGGTCAAAGGAGAAGGATTAAGTTCAAGTTTTGGAAGCTGGACCCTATTTCTCATATCCTAAGGTCCTGAGTCTCTAGAAGAAGAAGCCATAGAAGACCAAAGTGGCACCTAGAGAAGCAATGCCTGTTGGAATCCGTTGCCTTTGACCTGAGCTTAAATCAGCTCCCAACAACAGACTTCCTTCCCATCTCTATAAACTGAACATTCTCATTATACCCTGCCAATGCTTAGCAAGGGAGGGAGGTCTGCAGAAGTGAAAGATATAACCTTGATGTTGCATGCAATAGGCACATTAACAGAGAAGAGATACCTTGTACATAGAAAAGCAATGAATTCTGAGGGAATAACAAAGCATATGGAACCAACCTAAGTGGGGTAGGGGGAGAAAACAGGGAAGGATTCCTGGAGAAGATGATGTCTGTGTCTAATCTTAACAGTTTAGCAAGAACAGGGAATCAGCTGGTGCTAGAATGCCAATAAGGCTCCCCTTATAGGGGCTGATTGTTCTAAGTACATTGTATGTTAGCTCATTTCGCCCTCAGTCATCCTGAAAGCAGCTGTTTTTCACACCCCAATTTAACAGATGAGGTAACGGAGGAAATGAGGAAACAGCAGGTCACCAATTGGGAAAGGGTAAGGGTTTAAATCTCAACCTGATGATGTTCCGACTTCAGAATTTATGCTTGGAAGTGCTTTGCTTCTCCATACCTCAGAGAGAAGGTTTTAGCATCAGCCTAGAATTTACTATGTTGGTACTTCTCAGAACTACAATTTAATGACAATATTGTATTTTCACTGTATGAATCATTGTAACTTTCATTTATAGAAAGTATTATTTGTACATATGGCAGCAATATAATATTTTTCATTATTGTTGTAGAATAAACATAATATAAAATTTCCATTTTAGCCATTTTATCATTTTTATGGATACATAATTAATCAATGGATATTTATGGATGTATACATTTGACCAAATGAATATGTGGATATACTTATGGATATCATTTATGGATATATTCTGAATATATATACATTTGACCAAAATTCAATTACATTAGGTACATTTGCAATACTATGCAACCATCAACACTACCCATTTCCAGAAATTTTTTTAACAATCCTTACTCTTTAAACAGTTGTAAGTATTCCATTGCTCTTTCCCTCCAGCATCTAAGAGCTTCTATTATACTTTCTAGCTTTCTGAATGTGTCTGTTCTAGGTGTCTCATGAGAGGAATCCCATTTTTCCTTTTTGTTTGTAAATGATTTCAGGGACCAGAGTTGTCAGCATTCATTTATGTTACAGCATATATCACAATCTCATTCTTCTTTAGACTTGAATAGTATTTCCATTGCTGACAATACACACTTTACCAAATTGATCATTATGTGAGTTGTTTCTAGTGTGTGATTATTATGAATAATTCTATTACAAAGTGGTTTTTGCATGAATGTTTTTTTCAATTCTCTAGGAGTAAATAATAACTTTTAAGTTTGACATTATGAATCATCTCAAACTTTTTGCAAAATGTCTTCACCACTTTACATTTCCACCAGCAATGCAAAAGGTTTCAATGGTTCCACAACCTCACCAACACTTGTAATTATTCACTCTGTAGAGCATAAGCTTTTCTAAGTAGGAATGAAGTGGTACCATATTGTAATTTGGTTGTGTGTGTGTTTGTTTGCTTGTTTTGGGGCCACATCTGATGGCACTCAGAGGTTACTCCTGGCTCTGCTCAGGTATCACTCCTGTTAAGCTCACAGATTGTATGGGATGCTGGGGATCAAACCCTGGTCAGCCTGTGCAAAGCAAACACCCTATTATCACTCCAGCACCCACATTGTGGTTTTAATTTACATATACTTAAATGCTAAAGATGTAGACATCATTTCATGTCTTTATTGGCTATTTGTATATCTTCTTTAGAGAAATATCTATTCAAATCCATTTTCAGTGAGATTGGCTTGTTGTTGCTGTTGAGTTTAAGAATTCTTTTCCCTGGGGCTGAAGCAATAGCACAGGTGGTAGTGCATTGGCCTTGCACATGGCTGACCCAGGTTTGATCCCCGGCATCTCATCTGGTCCCCCAAGCCTGCCAGGAGTGATTTCTGAGCACAGAGCCAGGAGTAATTCCTAAGTGCCACAGGTGTGGCCACAAAACAAAAGAAATCTTTTCCCTTTTATTTCATTTTTCCAGCTTTTAGTATAATTGACAAATGAAATTGAAATATATTTAAACTGTACAAGGTGATAATTCATTGCACCTAGATAGTGTGTGTTGCACCTAGACAAAGGTTATTTGGAGGTGATCTCCAGTTTATCAAGAAGCATTAATGGCATGTACTCCAGCCCAGGCTGTGTGGATCAGGCCCTTGCCTGTTACCTAAGCCCCCTTCTGATAAGGGAGACTCTCCCCAGTACTGAATGTCAGGAAAGCAGAATTCAGAACAGGGCTCTCCAGCCCAAAGTGCTCAATAGTATGCTGGAAGAGCACATCTCTCTTTCCCTTCTGAGCTCACTGAAACAAAGCATTGCCTTTCATCCCCTGTGCACAAAACCACTATTGATACCTGTGACTGCCATTGGAAGACATTGCAAAGGTTTTTGTTGTTATACTTCAGTTGTTACCAAGGTAATGAAATTGTATTTATGTTTCTATTTCAAAATAATAGTAATTGATAACCACATTATTAAATCCAGTTGATGTAGAAATAATTTATATTTGCATATAAGTCCCTACATCCTAGTTCCTTGTTTAACATTTCTTTTTTATATATATTTATTCAAACACCTTGATGACGAATATGATTGCAGTTGGGTTTAACATTTCAATAACTATAATGGATAGAATAAATTTTCTTTGTAACTCTTTATAGTTATAGAACAGAGAACAAAACTATGAGTGTGTCTTGATCAATACAAAATTATTACTGACTCTCATATCCTTCCTTAAAGTTACATCTCTTCCACATTCTCACAGGTGTGGTCCAAGGAAAAGGACTGTATTTAGCATCATAGACTCAAGAGTTCTCTTTCTACTTTATCATTCTGAGCAGGGCCCATAATATTATTAGACCATGATAATCATCTACCATTTGGTCTGAGAGGAGAAGTCTTAGAAGATCTCAAAGAACTCATTGACCTAACGTCAGAGAAGTGACCATTATTTGGCCAATCAAGGGCTGACCAAAGTCTGAGCCTGTTTTTCTTTCCATTTTCTTTCCCCAGCAGAGGTCCGGCCCAGTGGGAGACCCATCAACACAGCCCGGGAACCACCGCTCACTCAAGCCTCGGGTATGTAACTTGGGCCAATAACCTGGTGTTGCTTTCTTCATTGAGTAATACAGAAATAAGTGATGAATCGTTGAGTATCCAACCATATGTAGAGCCAGATAGACTTCCCTACCACCTCCCAGCTCCCAAGAGGAACCTCAAGAATGAGTGAGCTGGAGCCGGAGAGATAGCATAGAGGAAGGTGTTTGCCTGCCTTTCATGCAGAAGGTCATCAGTTTGAATCCTGGCATCCCATATGGTCCCTGAGCCTGCCAAGAGCGATTTCTGAGCATGAAGCCAGGAGTAACCCCTGAGTGCTGCCGGGTGTGACCCAAACCCTCCCCCCCCCCAAAAAAAGAATGAGTGAGCTGAAGAAAATAGGAGTCTTATTCAAAAGAGAGTCACAGTCTTCCAGAAACACATCTCAGGCTTTGAGCTCTGGAGCCACTGGTCACCAGAGGCCCTCCTGGACAGAATCAGGCAGCATATAATTAGGAATAGGTACCTAGAGCCTGCTCAGGATACTTTTTAACAATGGTTCCATTGGTAGGGGCTGCAGAGCAGTGCTCAGGGAATCCTGAGTTACTCCCAGGAACACTAAGCCCAGCTTTGCAGTCCTAGTGATTCAAGTCATGATGAAACAAGGCCACTCAGACTGTGGTGCTTAGGAGCATGTGATACTAGAGATGAACATTGGAGTCTCTCATACCAGGCATGCACTCCAGTCCCTTGAGCTCTCTCCCCAACAGGAATGTGCCTTTTAAAACTTGAATAGAATAGGGGCGTTAGTGGTGGCACAGAGCAGTAAGGTGTCTGCCTTGCCGGCGCTAGCCTAGGACTGACCGAGGTTTGATCCCTCAGCGTCCCATATGGTCCCCCAAGCCAGGAGCGATTTCTGAGTGCATAGCTAGGAGTAATCCCTGAGCATCACCAGGTGTGGTCCAAAAACCAAAAACAAACAAAAAACTTGAACAGAATTATGGGTATGTCTTGACAATACAAAATTATTACAGACTCTAATATTCTTGCTTAAAGTTACACTTTGCCCACATTCTCATATGTGTGTTGCAAGGAAGAAGATTGTATTTAACATCATAGATTTAGAATTCTGTTTGAGTCACTGACCAGTAACTTTCAACTCATTGTATTTTATTTACATTTCTTTAAAGAATAAAAAGACCCAAATTGCCTTAGGGCGTTTGCCTTGCATGCAGCTGATGGACATGTGTTTGATCCCCAGCATCCCATATGGTACCTCAAGCCAGGAGCTATTTCTGAACACAGAGTCAGGAGTAACCACTGAGCACAGCCAGGTGTGGCCCAAAAATAAACCACCCCCCAAAAACTAACCCAAAAAGGGCATATTGCCTTAGAGAATTATTCTAAAAATAAATAAGTAGCTGTCATTAGGTAGTTTTTCACACCCAAGTTCATATGACAGCATTAACCCTGAGAGTAAGCAGAATGGCCCACACTTACAGGATTACAGATATAGCTACAGTGAAAAAGTCAACTGTGATGCATGATGAAATAACTGAGAAGTAAAGCCAGAATGAGCATTGTTATCACTCTGCATTGGCCAGTATCCTGCACTGGCCATTGTTCCTGTCACCTGTTGATACTCATTTGTTGGTTTTATTTATTTTCTTTTTCCCTTTCTCCATCTCAACCCTGGTCTCCATTTTATCCTTTTCTTTTTTTCTTCCTCTCTCCCTTTCTTGTTTTATCTCCTTTTTCCCTCTCCACTCTTTCTTCCTTCCCCCTTTCCTCCTTCCATCTGTTCTTCCTTTCTTCTTTTCCTCTCTTCTTCTTTTTTCCTTCACTCTTTTTTCTTTCTTCCTCCCTTCTTCCTTCCTCCCTCCTCCCTGCACTCATTCACTCTGAGACACAGAACATCATGAGACAGATCAGAGCCCTCTGGCTTCCCTCTGTTAAGCATGGAGAAAACCCTCTCAATGAATAAGTTTCAATTCTGCCAGTAAATGTTGAAGTTCCTTTCCTGTCTGTTTCACCATTTTACTAGTTCCCGGGGATGTTTTTGCCAAGAATTCCCTATGGAAAGGAGCCTATGAGTACCAGGGGAAGAAGCAGCCAGCCATGCTCAGAGTGACCAGTTTTCAGGTTTCCAACAGCAAAGTCAACGCCACCATGATTGACCACAGCGGTGTGGAGGTGCATTTGGCTGGTAAGGAGTGGGCCAGGCAGCAGAAATTTGGGGTGGTGAAGGTGGAGAGGCACATGCCCTTCACAAGGATGAGTCTATGTCATTTCCTCAGACTTAGGGTCATAGGTCACATTGTATATACTCCTACATTCCTACCCCCAAAACTTAGACTTGTCTGCTGAGCAGTGGGGAGAAGAAGAGCCTGTTAAGTTTTGTCTACTTAAGAAAAGCACGACAGGGAAATGAAAGTTATTGAGCATACAAAGAACTTCTCTAACTAAAGAAGGGATAGTTTGAGATAGAACCAAAGTGAGAAGTGACTGAGAACTTTGAAGCTGAAGCACAGTCAACAAATAAGAAAAAAAGATATTTTGAGTAGTTGGGGAAAATAAAATACAAAATGGTTTTTTCCTACTTTTTTCTTTAATGCTGATCACCTTCCAGTGTTAGCCAGTGTTAGCCAAAGTGTAAAATAACAAAATTCCAGAAGCAACTAGACAATAGTTATCAGAGCCATAAAAAATGAATTATACTCATGAATTATACTTCCAAGAATGTTTATCATGAGATATTTTTATATGGGGAATAAAATATCACATTACAGGGCTTTGTATATTGCAAAAGGCTATAAATAGAAAATTGTCCCAAAAAAAGGAAATGGATATAGTAATTATATCTACTAAGAAAATATTTTTCTAAACTAGGGAGAAATGTGCCTGCTATGATGCCTCAGCATCCACTTAAATTAAAATATGACTTTACAGTTTAGATATGACTCAGCAGTATAGTACTTGTCTTGCATGTTCAAGGCCCTGAGTTAAATCTTCAGCACTGAAAAAAATTAAGTCTTTATATTAAGAAACTATGATTTAAAAATTTGTTCCTAAGAGTTGTTTCAGGCATGAGTACAATTTTTGCTAATGGAGATTCTCCAGGAAGCACCTGGAAAATGCAGGACTGGTAAAAGTCTTCGAGGAGCACCTGCATGATACAAACTTCAAATCTTACCAGCCCCACTAGGCAGCTGCACCTGAATGTCCACTTCTTCTGGGTGGTATGGGAGATGATTCCTACCACCCAATTTCTCTCCATGAGGAGCCATTGACAAAGGCTGGAGCAAGTGATTGCTCTTTGCAGGAAAGTAAGGTTAGCCTGAGACCTTACCCAGGTAGTTTAGGTCTATTGCCCTGCCCTCACAGAAAAGAATTTCAGAGGCAGACAGTGAAGTAAAAGTTTTTATTTATTTAGAGATTTTGAGAAAGGAGAAAGTGAGAAAGAGAAAACATGTTCAAGACAGAACACAGGCTTCTGCAGAGGGAGAGAGAGCTTGAAAATACACAGTTCAAGTGGAGAGGCAAGTCACCCTCTAAAATGGGTAGGCACATCTCAGGAAGAAAGATGAGAGCATCATGTGCACAGGTAACATGTGCCTGGCAGCATGGACACAGGAAGCATGGGCTGGCAACACAGACAAGTTCTTCTTTTGTCCAAGTTAGTTTCTATACATTTTTCCCAAACTGCACCCACCGATGACTTTCTACTTACTTCAGAGTATGTTGCTATGATATTGTCAAGGAGAAGAGTTTGAAACTTTTGATAGTCCTCCTCCATTTCCTTACCATATCCCTTTGTTCCTGCTGGAGCTTCTCTCCTTGGGCCTCCTCTGGGCCTGGGTTTTTGCCTATTCTATAGACAGAGCCTTATCAAACCTCAAGACCAGTTTTCACCAATTGTGTCCTGGCAGTAATACTTTGAGCTGTGAAGGGCTAGTAACAGAGTAATTTCTTCAACTCTTATCTCGGTTTTATTACATTCCAAAAATTCATGGTCAGGAGTCCCCTACCTCCCTCCTTTTCTGCTCCAGAATGTTTCAACACCAATTTTTTTATTCTAATTTTTAGAGGAAAATATTATAGGAAATTAAATGTGAAAAAATGGTTCCCTGATACTCACTATGGTTTTTCCTTAGTAGTAAGTTCTGGAGTAATTTTTTTCTTTATATATTGCTGCATTTTCCAAATGTTCCCCAATTTTCAATCCTGCAGTCTCCTGTTTGACTTTCTCAAACTATGTTCACCCATTTGCCCTTACGATGGGATGTTGACATCAACATTGCCATGGGGAATATTGCTCAAGTGCACAGAGGATCCACAGATTTGAATTTTGACAATCCCCAGACCTTTCCTATGTACCTTCTGTACTTTATTCTTTTAGGAATTTACAAGAAAGAAGATTTCCATCTCCTACTCCAGGTGTACCAGATCACAGGCCCTGTGGAGATCTTTGTGAATAAGTTCAAAGATGATCACTGGGCTTTGGATGGACATGTAAGTACAGCAAAATTTCATCCTTCAACTTTCCTATGCACTTGCCCCATTCCTGGTTTCCAGATTGCTGGCAAGCAAGAAGAGGAATGAAGAAAGTAGAAATTTCTAATCACCATGGACACTTGGTAGGATGTTTTCTGGGGAGCCAGGACTAGAGCAAGGAAGTCTTCATCTGCTCAAGTTTGGCAAAGGAAAATGGAAGGGGGCTGGAATCTATAGAGGCCAGAGTCAGCACATTGGAGCACAATGGAGCAGGTTCTGCTGTTAAAGCAGAAAGCAAGGATTTAGCAGTTGAAAGCAGAATCCAAATTGAAGGGAATGGCATGATGGTGAGGAATAGGGCAAGTGACTATGACAGACCAGGCTCATAGGTGAGGGTGTGAAATGTGGATGATTCAGTGCTTGAGAGAGAGACTGAGATGAGGGAAAGGGTTGTGATCTTTCTAGCATTAATTTGGAATAGTCTCCAAAGTGTCAGAGGGTATCCAAATCCTGCTGGCTTTGTAAGAAACATTATGAAAGTTATAAAAGGATAATAGAACCCTCCTTTGGGAGGACTGCCAGAGGAAGAAATGAGGATGCAAGCTGGGGAAGGAGCTGGGGTGAAAGACTAGAGTAATGGATAAGTGGGTAAGGTGCTTGTCTTGCATGCATTCAATCCAGTTTTGATCCCTAGCACCATATATAGGGACCCCTGAGCATAGCCAAGAGTGACTTCTTAATGCGAATAAGAAGCTAGAAGTGCAGGCCCAGAGGCTAGAACAAATAGAGCAATGGAGTGTAGGGACAGATGACACATGGGATAAATTTAGGGACCCTTGTGTATGTGTTAGTATGTGTGTATGTGTGTGGTAGGGGTGGTGACTACCTAAAGTACAGAAGACAGAGGGCTCCATGCTAGGGAGGAAACATGAGATAGAAGCTATACCAATAGTACAAGCATCCTTAGAACATGCCCTGAGCTGAACACTCCACAGCCTGCACCTTTGTGTATCTCTATCTAGTCCAAACACATCATGGAGAGAAGTAGCAGAAGAAACAACAAAACTGTGTGTCCCTAACACATCTCATTCCACTAAAAATTTATAGGGCCAGAGTGATGGTTCATGTGGCAGGGCTCTTGTCACTTGTGACCCAGGTCCTATCCTAGCACCCTATATAGTCCCTCAAACACGTCAGAAGTGCAGAGCCAGGAATAAGATCTGAACACCACAGGATGTGGCTCAAAATTGAACAACAACAAAAGTTTAACACTTGTTGGGACCCTGATGACCTCTCCAATATACATTTATGCACTCGACCCATGCAGCTGTCAGCCCACACTTGTGTATCTGCCCCCAGTTCATCCTCACAACATGTCAGAGATGTAGATATTGACACTATTCTCCTCTTGCAAATAAGACAGAGGCACAGACTGATGGCAAGGTTGGATTGCTAGAAAATAACATATGTCTCTTACAAGCTTTGATGCAACATGCCTGTTACAGCCCTGGCATGCCAGCAGCCAAACTCTGGTCAGACTGATGTGAACCATCTGTGTCTGTCTGGGCAGCAGGACCTCTGGGCAGCACCAGTGCACTGACCTACATGGGCCTCTGCTCTGGTTTCTGGCATGATGGTGAGCCTTCTAGATCCTTCCAAACCCTCCCAGCTTCTTTTCTCTTCTCCCCATCATCACAGGTCTCCTCAGAGTCCTCCGGCGGCACCTTTGTGTATCAAGGCTCTGTCAGAGGCCAGGGCTTCGGGCAGTTCGGCTTCCAAAGACTTGGTAACTAGCTCATTCTGACTACTCTCAACAGTACTCTCAAGGGTGGGGAAACTTGAAAGGGGCCTTAGGGACTGGTGATGTTTTTTAACCCTTCTCTGAAAGTCTGATCAAAGCTCTGGACCTTCTCCCAGAGGCAAATTCCTGAGCACAGTGCTCATCCTATAACAGACTCGTGCTATGCCCTTGGTGGAAACCCCACATAATGGACACTGGGTCTCAGATACACTCTCTGGCCCACTGTTCTATCAGTCCTGCCATCAGGCACCCCAAAATACTCTTACCTGAGAGGCCTCTCCTTTGGGGCAGCATTTTCTCCCTGGCCTTGTCCTCACAGTTGGCCATACTGTTCCCAGATTTCAGAGCAAAAACCAGTATCATGGAGATATCTCAGCCTCATCTCCTGGCCACTGCCTGCTGCCCATAGCCAGGCATTGCTCTGACCCAGAGCATTGGGGAGCCAAGCTGGCCATGCTGGACTGTGGATCTCAGTTTCCTGATCCTGGGGCTTGAGGGCCATCCCTGAAGGGATGGGTATTGACCCCTGAATCCTACCAGGGGCCCCTGAGAGTCATCTGATCACCTCACCCATCAGACCTGCAGAAACGAGTTGGCCTCCCCAATCCGTTCCCATTCAGCTGCTCAGCCCTGGTGACCTCCCACTTGGTCATTCAGTAACCCCTCATATTCTCTGATACAGGTCTCCCCAGATGAGTGCAACAGAAGGAGACCCCAGGACACTGGGTTTCTGTTCATTTTATAGCTATTTCCCTGAATTCAGATGCACACCCCAAATCCCTACCGGAAGCTACACCCCAGTTACATGGAGCGCCCACAAGGACCTTGTCTTGGTGATCTTTTCTGACCCCCCAGATGTGTGGGGGTAGTAGAGAGAGATCAGAGCCCACCACTTCTGCCACAATGTCCCATGTTCTGGTTCCATGCTTTTGCTGCCTTATAAGCAGTTAACAAACTTCCAGAGGCTGCACCTTGGCTGTACCAGAGTCTGGTGTTAGCTTCTGCCACAGACCCACCTTTAGGGACAGAACCCAGGCCTCAGGAGCCCATGGGAGCAGCCTAGGTGCACCTGCTGCAGGAAATATCAGACTGAGTATTCAGGCATATGGTTGCTCTAGGCCTCCAGGTCTCTCCCAGCTGAGTGGAAGAAGGTGGAGTCATTCCCCAGGCCACCCTGCCCCCTCATGTGCCCACCAGTGCATGCCCTCTGCCAAGTCTCTGGAGGCTGACTTTGTGTTCTGGGACTTTGTAGACCTCCGGTTGCTGGAATCTGACCCTGAGTCCATCGGCCGCCACTTTGCTTCCAATAGCAGCTCCGTGGCAGCTGCCATCCTGGTGCCTTTCATCGCCCTCATCATTGCTGGCTTTGTGCTCTATCTTTACAAGCACAGGTCAGTAGTAGAAGGGGGAATCCGTGGTGGAGAGGGGGACAAGACATAGGCCAAGTCCTCTGTCAACCCCAACCTTTATAGCACCTTCTTGGCATGGTTGAGTGTGGCACAGCTGAATGAGCAAAAGCTGCTCTTTCCATCTTCCTCTCCTCTTTTACCATAAGTTTTATCTCTCTCTCCCTCTATTTTATGTCTGACCACTCTCCCTCCTTCCCAGGAGAAGACCCAAGGTTCCATTTAATGGCTATGCGGGCCATGAGAACACCAGCGTCCGGGCCACATTTGAGAATCCAATGTACGACCGCAACATCCAGCCCACAGACATCATGGCCTCCGAGGCAGAGTTCACCGTCAGCACCGTGTGCACCGCCGTATAGCCCCCAAGTCTGGCTGCCACCGCCGCCACCGAGGGCCCCACCTCAGGCAGCCGGTGAGACTTGGCCCAGTGCTTGGAGATCCCACACAGACACAATCACACACATTATCCTATATATACAAAGGCATATATATATATATATATTAACCTATATATACATGAACATATACATTCTCATGGTTATACAGGCTCATTTGCACACACATTTTTATACACAGAGAGACATATAAAGCCATGCAAACATACACACACTCAACCCACACACACATAAACACTTTCATATACACCCATATACACACACTAATATACATGCACTCACACATCCACACTGATGCATACACTCATATGCACGCATACATACTATTACACATACCTCAGTTGGAGGACTGTGTACTGAGAACAGTGGTGTGCCAACCACTGAGCTAGGCACTGCTCACTATCCAGGAAGAG
Source organism: Suncus etruscus (assembly GCF_024139225.1). NCBI lineage: Eukaryota > Metazoa > Chordata > Mammalia > Eulipotyphla > Soricidae > Suncus > Suncus etruscus. Next base: position 43,985,675 of record NC_064853.1, read on the forward strand.
GTCCCAGAATTATGCAATTACAAATGGGAAACTTGGCCAAGGTCATGAAGCTAATAAGCAGCTGTGTCAGAATCTGATTCCAGGCAGTCCAGCGACAGCTCATATCCACTTGTTTCAGCAAAACATCAGAGCAGTGTCTGAGTGAGGATTCTGCAGGAGACACACATAATAACCAATACAGCTACAAACATCTCTCTCCCTTCCCATCCCTTCTACTGCTCGTGGTGCTATATGTAACTGATAATTCCCCCCAGACACTTGTGGCACCTCATGGGAGTCAACACACAGAGAGAGAAAGAGAGAAAGTTTGGGGAGAACATTTATTTTAAAGAATTGTCATCTCAGCACTTTCTGGAATAATATAAAACCCATCAGAAATAGATGTAGGAATCCTAAGTCCAAAGGCAAAAATTCCTCATTCTTCAGGAAATCTCAGTCTTTGGTTTTAAGGTCTGCAGTTTACTAGATGAATCCCACCTCATTAAGGGGAAAATCTGCTTGACTCAAGGTCTTTTGACTTAAATGTCATTCATGTCTAAAAATTATCATCACAGTGACATCTAGATGGGATCTGACCAACCCTGTCTCCTCTCCCACCTCAAAATATACACATATCTGAGAGCTAGAAAACTACAGGAATTGTTCTAACAGGATATCTAAGCTGCACTTCTCAGAAACCTCAGTTTCCAGGGATGGTGGGTTTCTCTCTCAGGTACATCCCGCTACCTCAGAAAGCCATCTAGGATCTAAGGATTCCATGGGGAGCCATAGCCAGCCCCCACCCCAAAGTAAGGGCTTCAAAGGAGAACAGAAGAACCAGAACAGTGGGTGCTCATTCACACCCTGGAACTCCAGCACACCCCACTTCCTATGGCTAAACACATGTGCCCCTTCCTGACCAGATAAGCATGGTGGCTGATAGAGAGTTAGTTGTGAGCCAGACTGGGAAGACTGAGCTTACTCAGGGACATGAGAACTAAAGATGCCCAGCCAATTAGAAGAGAAATAAAGAACACCTTTGACTCCCTGTCTCACCCAGTCTCTGGCTACACTGCTCCATTTCACACTCACAACAGCTCTGGGAAACTGTCTCAGCTCCCAGCAAGTGCCAGATCATACAGGGCTGCAAGGCAGCTCCATCTCAGCTCCCAAACCTGCTGCCTCCAACCTCATTCCCCTCCCCTCTTGCATCCTTATTTTCTCAGTAGATCGTTTCTTTTGACTAATCAAAGCTGAAAATTGTAAGTATTAATGAGGCCGACCCAGGTTTGATCCCTGGCATCCTATATCGTCTCCCAAGCACTACCAGAGTGATTCTTGAGTGCAGAGCCAGGAGGAATCCTTCAACACTAACAGGTGTGGCCCAAAAACAAACAAAATGTTTTTAGCACATATAGAGGCCACACTGAACACAAACAATTCATTTATTTGACTTTTTCCTCCTTTGGCCTCTATCCAAAACAAATAATTAAAGAGGGAGAAGTTGTCCAGCATGAACATTTTAATATGCAAGAAAAACTATTTTAAAATTATGCTCCACCTTTATTTTTTTCAGAATAATTCAGAATATTCTAGAATATTCTTGTGATAGAAAGCAGAAAAGAGAATGCCAAAGCTTTCCTGACAGTGTCAGGCTTTTCAGATGATTAGTGATGACCTGACTTGTGAAGTGCAGAATTATTGAATTGAGTAAGAAGCCAGAGCACCCCCTATCCTCTCACATACACCAAGCCCCACCCATACTCCCTGTCTTGGCTCAGAGGGCATAGGTGGCTGTGTGTGCAGTTCTTGCAACTTTTGAGTTCTGAAGCTTTCAAATCTAAACAGTGCTCAGGGTTGCCCCTTCACCAGCATCCAGGTGCTCCCCATGCCCCTGTTCAGAGTCACTGACAGAGCCACTCCCCTGTCCAGAGCTGATACAGAGAATTAGTCATTTCTTTAGGGATGGAATGGAGGGGGGGGAGCATACTCAAGGGGCCAGAGTGATAAGACAGCAGGTAGGCATTTGCCTTTCGAAGGTCTGACCTGGGTTTGATCTCCAATGTCCCATACAGTCTCCTGAGCTTGCCAGGAGTAATTTCTGAGAGTAGAGCCAGGAGTAAACTCTGACTGCTATCTGCTGTAACAAATAAACAAACAAACAAACCAACAAACAAACCATATAGAGTTGGAAGATCATCCAGTAGTCAGGGTACATGCAATTTAGTCCCTGGCACCCCCATATTACACCTGTCCAGCGCTGCTGGGATGGCTGGGTAGTCCCTGGCACCACACATCCTTGCATTATATAGCTTTACCTGGTGGCCAATATCCCCTAAACAGACTCATCCTTTTAAACTGAACGATTTGGTAATGCTTTGGAGTGTGATCCAAGGACAGAAGACAGGTGAGGTTTAGAGAGGTCACTGCATCAGAGATGTCACTGAGGCCTGTGGAGTGGGGTGGAGAGGTAAGCAGTAAGGAGGTACAGAGGAGAAGAGCACAGAGATTCTTTCCTCTAAAAGAGAAAAAAGATCCTTTATACCTGTGTGATTATAAAGACACATATAGCCCAAGCTGGATTCATTATTACAGACCCAATATTATGAAATTTTATGATTTGAAAAGAAACTAAAATTGCTACCTATTTCCTTAAATCCCCCAAAGTATGGTTAACCTCTAGGAATACAGGGCCTCCTATAGTTAATGGAAAAGTAGATGTTACTAGGGAAGTAGATGGGTAAAACCTTATTCTTATGTGGGGCTTCCCTATCTTTGCCCCACTCTCAGTTTGCATAGCAGAAAACTCAAAGATAAAGAAAAGTGCAGCCAATGATTTTAGTCTTTTCCCTTCCTCTTTGCTCAGAATCCATTCTCTTGCCTTCTACTACCCCACCCTTCACTTTTTAATGTTTTCTTTGTTTTCACAAATCCTGTGTGATCTTTTGTCCTCAGTTCTCCAGGGGACAGGACACCAGCGCTCCTGAGCCCAGTGCCCAGTGCTCATCTTTGTCTCTCTTCACCTGTGTCTGCTCCCTGGGACTTGGGCCTCTCCTGGCCACCATCTGCACCTATTGCCTGGAAAAGAAGCCCCAATGGGCCCCAACTTTGGGCAGCCAAGGACGGAGGGTTTTTGAAGCAGAAGGAAGCTTATGGATTTGAAACCACAGAGCGTTTCATGGATGTCCTCATGTGTGTACATGAGCCTGGGTACACGCATGCACACACATATGCGCGCACACACACAGACACCTTCTTCACTTGAGACCTGAGGCAGAACCATAGAAGCTTCCATAAAGAAGATGCTTCCAGCCCGGCTTCCAACAATTCAGAGACGAGGAGAAGAGGCAACAGCTTGAGCTATAAGCATTTACTGCCCATGCGATGTGAGGGCCCAGATTGTGAAAATGAATGGAACCATCTGCAAAAGTATGGCAAGATTAATCAGGGACAGAGAAACTATCTTAAGGAAGTTGGGAAATCTTTTTTTTTCCCCAAAAAAAGAATGATACTATATTCAGAACCGAGGAAACTAAAATTTTATTTTGGGCCCTGTCAGAATTGGGAAGGGATGACAAGTGGTAGGAGTTTAGAGCAGAATTCTAAGTGTGTAGCCCTGCCAGTCATCTGGCATCAGGTTGGGGCTGGAAGGAAGTCTAGTGTCCCTCAGTGTCCACAAATTCTCGGGTTTTGAATCTCTCTACTGAATCTGCCAGTTAAGTAGGCCATTTCTAGACTTCAGCAACTTCTAAAGACAGGAATCATTATTCCCATTTTATTGATGAGAAAACAGAATCCCAGAGAAGTGAGGCACCTAGCAGGGAGTCAAGGTGCAAGCCCAGATCTGCCTCTCTCCAAAGAGTAGGTAGGACCAGATGCAGCCAGAAGCCCAGCCCCAGCACGGCTCCATGTGTCAATAAGAGGGTGAGTCTCACTGCACACCAGTTGCCCAGGCTTCTGGGTCGACCACTCAGAGAACCCGTGTGCCCTCTCCAAATTGTGTTCACTCCACCCAGGGCAGCACAGGGCAGGAACCCAGTTCCCTGATCCCCCTGCAGCTCCATAACATTCCATCCTAGGATCTGAGAGCATCTGGATGGAAAGAAGGGAGCAAATGTTACTCTGCTCCAGCTCGCAGCAAGTGAGTTTGATTTATTTTGAGTTTCACTGTGCTTTGAGTGATGAACTCAAGTACTGTTGGGTTAGAGCCCCCCTCTGTGCCTGTGGAAACACTGGCCTCAGAGTTCTTGTCACCCCGATGAAGATAAAGATTGGCCAGAGTTAAGTGGAGGGTCTGTGTCCAGCAACTGCAACTAGTTTCAACCATGGCCCAGTTGCTGCCCATTTCTGCCCTGGAGGCAGCAGCTCTGGGCTCAGCGCAAGAGGACCCATCCAGACACACTGCACGCTCATTCTCGCATTCTTCCCATGGAAACACACCCAGGAAGTTCTTGGGATGTTCCTTCCTCCTTCTGTGACACCTCCCAAGCCCCGCGGACTCCTCCAGGCTACTGCCTGCCATCTCTGTGGCCCAAGTGAGGCCCTTGGAGATGGCACGTGCTGGCAGGCGCCCATCATCCTACCCCATCTCTAGCCTTTTCTTTCCACCTCCAGAGGCCAGAGAAGGAGCCGGGGTGTCAGCCTTTCACACACACCCCCATCTCTACTGCACATTCACCACCATCCCCTGAAGAAAAAAAAGGAAAACTAAAACAAAACAAAACAAAAAATTTTTGTACAGAGATATATTTTTATTATACAAAGTTTGTACAGTACCAAAAAAAAAAGAAAAGAAAAGGTGTAAATTTTTTTCATTATTGTAGGTAAACCATAGTGGAAGCCTTTTTTGTAAATGTAATAAAATGTATAAATATGGTTTTCAGGAAACATCAATTGCTGTAAATATGTAATCTACATACCTTCTTGGCTTGTCTGCAGTATATACATTTAATTTATATGTCTCTGTATATGAGGCTTCTCCCTGGGCTCCCGCATTATGATACTTTCCTGAATTTGAAAGCGATTTTAAATTTTTTGAATTCAAATAAAATATAAATTTTTGCATTGGTTTTCTTACATTTTGGGGGCCTTCTTCATGGATGAGGCAAGTGTTTGTTGGGGAAGGTGAAGGAAAGTTTATTTGGGACCATAAAGCCTGACTGTTAATTGTTTTGTGCAGCTGCTACTTCATGTTGGAAACTCCTGGTCAAAACTCCTTTGCATACATGAGATGTAAAAGTGAACTCAAAATAGACCAACTTGGGAACAGAGAGATAGCACAGTGGTAGGGAGTTTGTCTTCCACTCAGCCGACCCAGGACAGATGGTAGTTCGAATCCCAGCATCCCATTTGGTCCCCGAGCCTCCCAGGAGTGATTTCTGGGCACAGAGCCAGGAGTTATCTCTGAGCATCACTGGATGTGATCCCCAAACCAAAATAATAATAATAATAATAATAATAATAATAATAATAATAATAATAATAATAATAATAAAATAGACCAGCTCACTATACATTAAACCTAAAACTACAAAACAATTATAAAAAAAACAGTGGAAATCATGATGTTAGATTTGACAGAGATTCCTTGGCTATGACACCAAAACAATAGGCAAAAAATATAAAACAGAAACATATACCAGTCTTTGTTAATATTCAAGCTTTTCTAAAGTACAGAACCAACAGAATGAAAAGATGGTCTATGGAGGGACAAGAACAATAGCACAGCGGGTAAAGCATTTGCTTTGCATGTGACCAACCTGGGTTTAATCCCCAGTATTCCATATTCTCTCCTGAGCCTGCCAGGAGTGATATTTTTAATAGCAATATCTTTTTAAATATCTTTATTTAAATAAATAAATTTAAATAAATATCTTTATTTAAACACCGTGATTACAAACTGACTGTAGTTGGGTTTTCGTCATAAAAAGAACATCCCTCTTCACCAGTGCAACATTCCCACCACCAATGCCCCCATCTCCCTACTCCCACACCCCCTGCCTGTATATGAAACAGGCCTTCTACTTCTGTCATCATTTACATTGTCTTGGTAGTTGCTAGTGTATTATTTCTCTAACCGCACTCAGCCTTCTTTGAGGTGAGCTTCATATCATGAGCTGGTTTTTCCGGCCCTCATCTCGGGTCATTATTGTAATAATTTATTTTATTTTTCTTAAAAGCCATAGATAAGTGAGACTATTCTGTGTGTCTGTCTCTCCCTCTGATTTATTTCACTCAGCATGATAGTTTCCATGTCCATCCATGTATAGGAAAATTTCATGACTTCATCTCTTCTGATGGCTGCATAATATTCCACTGTGTATATGTACCACAGTTTCTTTAGCCATTCATCTATTGAAGGGCATCGTGTTTGTTTCCAGGGTCTGGCCATTGTAAACAGTGCTGTGATGAATATAGGTGTGAGGAAGGGATTTTTTGTATTGCAATTTTGTGTTTCTAGGATATATCCCTAGGAGTGGTATAGCTGGATCATATGGAAGCTCTATTTCCAGTTTTTTGAGGAATCTCCATATTGTTTTCCATAAGGGCTAGACTAGATGGCTTCTCCCCACATCCCCACCAGCACTTATTGTTCTTGTTCTTTGTGATGTATGCCAGTCTTTGTGGTGTGAGATGGTACCTCATCGTTGTTTTGATTTGAATCTCCCTGATAATTAGTGATGTGGAACATTATTTCATGTGTCTTTTGACCATTTGTATTGAGAAATTAATTGTCTGTTCATTTCTTCTCCCCATTTTTTGATGGGGTTAGATGTTTTTTTCTTATTAAGTCCTGTCAGTAACGTGTATATCTTAGATATTAGCCCCTTGTCTGAGGGGGTATTGGATGAATAGTTTCTCCCATTCTGTGGGGGGCTTTTGTAACCTAGACACCATTTCCTTTGATGTGCAGAAGCTCCTCAGCTTAAGATAGTCCTATCTATTTATCTCTGCTTTGACTTGTTTGGAGAGTCTTGTTTCCATTTTGAAGATGCCCTTAGTCTCGATGTCATGGGGTGTTTTACCTACGTGTTGTTCAATATACCTTATGGTTTCAGGTCTGATATCTAGGTCCTTAATCCATTTGGATTTGATCTTTGTTCATGGTGTTAGATGGAGGTCTGAGTTCCCAACACCACTTTTTGAAGAGGCTTTCCTTGCTCAATTTTTCATTTCTTGCCCCTTTATCAAAGCTTAATTGTTTGTATATATGGGGAATAATCTCTGAATACTCAAGTCTATTCCACTGATCTGCATGTCTATCTTTATTCCAATACCATGCTATTTTTAATGACTATAGCTTTGTAATACAATTTAAAGTTGGGAAAAGTGATGCCTCCCATATTCCTTTTACCAAGGGTTTCTCTAGCTATTCATGGGTGTTTATTGTTCCAAAATAATTTCAGAAATGTTTGATTCACTTCTTTGAAGAGTGTCATGGGTATCCTTAGAGGAATTGCAATAAATCTGTACAATGTTTTGGGGAATAATACCATTTTAATGATGTTAATCCTGCCAATCCATGAGCAGGGTATGTGTTTCCATTTCCTTATGTCCTCTTTTATTTCTTGAGGTTTTGTAGTTTTCTTTATATAAGTCCCTTGTTTGTTTTTGTGCCACACCCGGTGATACTCAGGGGTTACTCCTGGCTATGCACTCAGAAATCACTCCTGGCTTAGGGGACCGTATGGTATGCTGGGATATTGAACCGAAGTCCGTCCTAGGTTAGCACATGCAAGGCAAATGCCCTATAGCTTGTACCACTGCTCCAGCCCCCTTAACTTTTTTAATTAATTTGGCTCCAAGATATTTGAGTTTGTGTGACACTAATTTGAATGGTTTTTAAATTAATATCTTTATTTAAACACCTTGGTTACAAATATGATTGTAGTTGGATTTCAGTCATGTAAAGAACACCCCCCTTCACCAGTGCAACATTCCCATCACATTACCAATGTCCCAGAATGGGTTGTTTTATAATGTCCATTTCTTCTCTATCATTATTAGTGCATAAGAAGGCCATTAATTTTTGTGTGTTAATTTTGTAGCCTGCCACGCCATATTAACCTATTGTTTCTAGAAGCTTTTTGGTAGAGTCTTTAAGATTTTCTAGATATATCATCATGTCATCTGCAAATGACTTCTTCCTTTCCTATCTGGATGTCCTTCATATCTTTTTCTTGCCTAATCACTATGGCAAGAATTTCCTGCATTATGTTGAATAGGAGTGGTGAGAGAGGGCAGCCTTGTCTTGTACCAGATTTTACAGTAAAGATTTTTAGTTTATCACCATTAAGAATAAAATTTGCCATTGGCTTGTGGTAGATGGCCTTGACTATATTGAGAAAAGTTCCTTCCATTCTCATCTTGATGAGAGTTTTTATCAAAAAAATGGTGTTGGACCTTATCAAATGCTTTCTCTGCATCTATTGATACGATTATATGGTTTTTATTTTTCTTTTTGTTGATATGAAGTATTATGTTGATTGATTTATGTATGTTAAACCATTCTTGCATTCCTGGAATGAATCCTACTTGGTCGTGGTGTATGACCTTCTTGATGAGGCATTGGATACTATTTGCAAGAATTTTGTTGAGGATCTTTGTATCTGTGTTCATCAGGGATATTAGTATGTAGTTTTCTTGAAGCATCTCTGTTTGGGTTTTGTATCAGGATAATGTTAGCTTTATAAAAACAATTTGGGAGTGTTTTTGATTTTTCAATTTCATCAATGAACCTGAAAAGTGTTGGTAGTAGTTTCTCTAGAAAGGTTTGAAAAAATTTGTCAGTGAATCCATCTGGACCTAGGATTTTGTTTTTGGGAAGACTTTTGCTTACTCTTTTAATTTCCTCGGTAGTGATGGTTCTATTTAGATACGCTAGATCAGGGGTCTCAAACTCACGGCCCGCGGGCAGTTTGCGGCCCTCCATACACACATTTTGTGGCTCTACCCTAGAGGAATCTTTTCTTGTTTTGTTTTGTTTTAGTTGTTTGGGTCACACACCCCAATGTTCAAGGCTTACTACTGACTTTGCACTCAAGGATCACCCCGACTTTGCCTCCTACAGCCCCCAGGTAAATTGAGTTTGAGACCCCTGGAATAGATCAAGTGGAAGAGAACACAAAGATAGAAATCATAAAACTCCAAAGTAAAATAACATAACTGAAAAACTCAGTAGATGAAATTAAAAACTCAATGAAAAGCCTCTCCAACAGAGTAATGCAGCTGAGGACAAAATCAGCAATGAAGCAAAGCAGGGCAACTGCAGTCCTCCCTGCTTCACTATTTTCAGCTTACCTCCACTCACACAGCTGCAGCAAGGGCTTCTTGGTGGGTATTGGTCTCAGCACCCACAGAGATGATCCTCTGTAGGCCCTTAGAGTGGCACTCAGAGGTGGCAGCTAGGCTCCTACGTGCTTCACAATTTTCGGATTATCTCTGCTCACACAGCTGCAGCAAGGGCTTCTCCAGAGGTGATTTCTGAGCACAAAACCAAAAGAAATCCCTGAGCATCACTGTGTGGCCAAAAAAAAAAAAAAAAAAGATAGCCTATAGAAAGGGAGAAAATGTTTGTAAATGACAGATATCATAACTGAATCATCTTCAGAATAAATAATCCTAAATTATCCAAACATCATGCTTGAGTAGGCTTACATAAATCAGAGATTATGGCTAGAGAGGTCAAGGGACACACCCAAACTATAACAATTGGTTTTTCATAAAAACCAATTTAAGCCAAAAAAAGAAGTGTGTCCCTGAGCTAAGAAACCAGATAAGCAACTAAATCACCCATACCTATATACAGTAGCATTTCTTATTTTTGCTAATCTAAGGAAGTCCACTGTACTCATTTTATCCTAAACAAACACGGATGCTCAATACATCTACAAAGCCTCAAACTGAAGAAATATTCTATAGAGTGCTTGTGGGAGTCTTGGCCAGAGCAACCAGGTAAGAAAAGTAATTATTCCTCAAACCGAATAGGAAGAGGTACAACAATCTCTATTTGGAAGTAGCATATTGAAAACCCTAGACTTTATCAAAAAAGTATAACATACATTCAGTAAAGTCGGATGAGACAAAAAGCAGCATGCACAAATAAGTTGCATTAAAGAAACTATGGTATGCACAACTGAACACTGCTCTGATATGTCTTAATGAGCTCCACAACTCTAGATACATTATAAGAGATTGATAAAAGAAATGAAAGAAAATACAAATAGAGAAGTACTTTGTAGTCTGGGGTTTGTAGAAATGAATAGTATTAAAATTTCTAGACTAATTTGCACCACTACATAGAGATCTAATAGATATCTTATAGATAAAAAAAAGCATAAAAATGCAAAAGAAATGAGAAAAAAAGACAGGCTAAGTGACATGTAATAGGAATGGCTGAAAAATGAAAGTTAAATAAATGAAACAAAATTGATAGTCTACATTATTCTTGCCTATTGGTATGAGTCCTCTTTAAAAGCTAATTAAATCTCTAAAAGTACATATAAATAAAAGTGAAATTTTAAATATATAATAATTAAAAAGTTATAATGCTAAGTGAAATTAGTCAGATGGAGAGGAACAGATGTAGAACGATCACCCTCATTTACAGGATATAAAAAAGAAGTATGAAAACAATACCAAAAACAATACAAATGAGGCCCAGGAGGTCTGGACATGGGTAGGAAGCTGGCCACAGAGTCGGGGGAGGGCAGAGAAGGAACCATTATGACAATGATAGTTGGAAATGATCACTCTGGACAAGAACTGGGTGCTGAAAAGTGCTGAAAGTGATGTGTGTGATACCCTTCTGCAACAGTATTGCAAACAAATGTGTCTTAAAGGAAAAGGGGTGAGAGAGAGAGAGAGAGAGAGAGAGAGAGAGAGAGAGAGAGAGAGAGAGAGAGAGAGAAAGTATAACACTTTCCATAGAGACAGGCTAGGGTGAGGGTGAGGTGAGGACATAGGTGGTGGGAAGTGTACACTGGTGAAGGAATAGGTGTTGGAATGCTTTATAAGTAAAACTCAACCATTGACAGTGATTCAATTTTAGAAATAAATTTAAAATGTTTATATAACAAAGGAAAAATGTACTCTATATCCCTGTTTTCTTTTGTAATTACTTTTTTTTTATTTTAGACACCACAGTTTACAGAGTTGCTCACTATACAGTCATTTCTTCATTTACTATTCCAGCACCAATTCCACCACCAGTGAACATTCCCTCCACCCTTGTCACTAATTTTCCAATCTCCCCAAGGCCTCCCTCTTGGCGGGTACAAATAATTTACTTCGTATTGCTTTTTAAAACTAAATGATTAAAAACTTTTACTGGGACGAGGAAGAAAAATTTTGGGGTTAAGCAACTTAGTATGCCCAGAGCCTCTAGTTGGTCTTATGGCAGGATGCTTCATGGGTAGGGTCTCCCTGTCTTTAGGCCAAAGGTTTTCCCTTCCTATTTTACCCAACTTTTGATGCACCTATGAAAAAAACTGCCACCCCATTTTTCTTTTTTTCTTTTTTATGGTTTCTATTTTGTCTTTTAAATAGGGGCTTCCACCTTTTTCATAGAACTTTGAGACCAGATTACTTTGTTTACCTCATATTTCTGCATGTTTTAAATAAAATTAAGAAAAAAAAGAAAAAAGAAGAGATGAGGGTAATAGGCCAAGTGGTCTCAGGTGCATTGGTGGAGAGAAAAAAAGACAGAACAGAAAAAAAGACAGAAAAAAAGACAAGCCAAAATCAACAACAGTAGAATCAAGAGACCTAAACTTTAACAATCTAAACTTAAATAGGCCTGTTATACTGGCATTCCAGGGGGAAAAGGGTGGTGGTATAAGATGCACTTTGGAGCATTGGTAGAGGGAAGTCAACATCAGTGGTGAGAATGGCCCTGATTCACTGTACATCTGAAATTCATCTATGAAGAACTTTGTAGATCACAATGGTTCCAATAAAATAAAATTTAAAAATAACCTTTAAAAACCTAAATGGTAATTAAGTTATTGATAATTTCATATCTAATTTGGTGTATTCCTACTGGAAAGTCAATATTAAAATTATGGGGTGTCTGCATAATTCAGGACTTTGAGGATCTATGGACTTGGGCCAATGAGCTCATATATTGGTTCTCTGGATCATGGGCTTGGCTGCCAGGACTTCTGGAAGTACAGGGCATTAGAGAGTTGCAAGGGGGACGTACCCGCTCCAAACCATCCCTGAAGATGATGTCATCCAAAAATAGTCATACCTGAAGCTTTTGGCAGTTAGGAGTCTCTACAGAGATTAATGAAAAAGAAGTGACTCTAGGCCATTGTTGTGGTGGCAGTTATAAGGTGTATAGCTCCTAGGGCTTCAACGGGGCAGGGGAGTTGCCCGCTGTCTCCTCAGGGGCCCCAGTGTGATCAGCTGGAAGGCCAATATGTCCCTACTTTCTATCCTTTAGGTGCCAGTAGTGCCCCACCCTACCCCACCACCACTACCACCAATTGTGACTACTTAAAACATCTCCAGGCAGGCACTGCTAAGAATTTTCTAGGAACAAAATTGACATACAGGCACACACCTCTATCCAGATCACAGGTAAAAAGTTAATAGAATAATAATGATGTAAGCAGAGAAAAAGACTATAGATTCTATTTAACATACAAAGTATAAGGATTGAGCAATAATAGAGATTTTGCTAAATGTTTATCCACACATTTTAAAAGTACCTTAAAAATCAAATAGTAGGGGCCGGAGAGATAGCATGGAGGTAAGGCATTTGCCTTGCATGCAGAAGGATGGAGGTTCAAATCCCGGCATCCCATATGGTCTCCTGAGCCTGCCAGGAGCGATTTCTGAGCATAGAACCAGGAGTAACCCCTGAGCGCTGCCGGGTGTGACCAAAAAACCAAAAACAAAAACAATCAAATAGTAAAAGAACCAACAAATATAACAAACACTTTGAAACAAATGCAAGATAAAATAAAATGGCAGAGGGACTGGAGCTATAGCGCAGTGGTAGGGCATTTGCCATGCACACAGCTGACCTAGGAAGGACCTGGGTTTGATTTCTGCCGTATCATATGGTCCCCCAAGCCAGGAGCAATTTCTGAGTGCATAGCCAGGAGTAACTCCTAACTGTCACCGGGTGTGGCCCAAAAACAAAAAAAAATAAAATGTCAGATTAGAACAACAACAACAACAAAAGCATAGTCCATCTATCATTAAGTTCAATTAGGTTTCATTCACCTACAAGAAAATAATTTTGATATGAGCTTACAAAGTAAAAGGCAACTCTGTGTTATGACAAGAGATTTATGTAAAATAGTGTGATTTAAAACAGTTGAAACAAATTACAAAAGAACAGTAGGCACTTGTAAACAAAAAGCCAGGGATCTTGGGCCAGAGAGAGAGTATATGGTTTAAGGCACTTGCCTAGTAACTCATTGACTTTGATTTGATCCCTGTCACCACATATGGGCCCCAGACAACACCAAAAGTCACTCCTGACCACAGAGCTAAGATTTGTCTCTGAGCACTGCCATGTGGCCCAAAGGAACAGGGATCTGTTTACCATCTTCAAATCAGAGAAGCCCAAAATCAGTACTAAAGAAGACAAAGAAGGATACTTTACAATAATAAAGGACATAGCCATAATGAAGATATAAACTACTGAAAATAATCCAGGCCAAGAAGATAATTCAGAGTTCACATGTCTTGTAGATCTAAGAACAAGTATCATACATATCCCCAAAAGTTCTGTAGTCACCGATGGCCACCAACACACTGGACCGATCCAGGCCATATCACCCTGCCCTAGCATTGAACTGCAAATACAGCTGGTCAACCATGTCTGAGAATGGCCCCCAGGTCCCTGAGTATTGCTTGAGAAAGCCCACATTCCCATGAAAGCAGCAGATTCATACATGAAGCAGAAAGTAGGAGATACAAAGAAAAATGTTCAAACGTACAGGGACAGAAAATTTAATTCCCACTCTCAACCCCCAAAAGATCAAGTGAACCAAGAGACCTAAACAAAGCCCACATCAGGCAGCCTTTTGAATATATGGGGACCTCTGCAATGCAGTATTCAAAGATATACAGATACTCCTCGCTTAACGATCTACCTGTTTAGCGACAGCTCGCACTTACGACCATCTCTTCACCATTATTTTAGTTTAAATATCCTTTTTCCATCTTGTACACTCTACAGTACAGTACTGTGGTTTTTGGTGCTTTAATGTACCTACTTTACTAACTTTTTGTTCTGTAATACATTGCAGTATCGTGTATAAATGACACAACCTATGCAAATTAAAACAAGTGGAAGTTTTGTTTGATCTTTCTCGTTATTTTACTTATTCAGAATATTGTCAAGTACTGTGCATATACTGTACTACTGTACACAGTACATGCAGTTCCTCACCTAATTCGATTAACGACCAAATGGTTGAAACAGAAATTGGTCGTTAAGCAAGGAGTATCTGTACTTCCTTTTAGGGCCAAGGATATGACTCAGCAAAGGAGTACGTGGCTTGAGTATGGGATGCCCTGGGCTCAAAACGAATTCAAAGGACTGGAGAGATAATGAAGTGGGTTGGGTGCTTGGCTTACACATGCCTTGCCCTGAGATCTGTCAGGTATAGCCCAAAAGCAAAATGGGGGGTGGGGGGAAGCAAAGAACAGTATCAAAGATAAAATAATAAGAATATCTTCTTTTTTAAAAATATATAAGATCTATATATTTAAGCACCATGATTACAAGCATGATTGTAGTTGGGTTTCAGTCATAAACACCAGTGCAACATTCCCACCATCAATGCTCCTCTCCTCCAACACCCCTGTCTGTATTCGAGAAAGAATCTCTTCTTTTTGAAGGTCATATTCACACAAATATTCCTTGTATGTTAAAAAAAAGAAAAGAAAAGAAAAAGAAAATTAATGAATAGACCCAAATAGTATTTGATTTTCCTGTCAAAAGAAGATTAATCACTAAACTTGCCAAAAATATAATTTCTACCTTACACAAATTATTCCAGGAAAGAGAAAAAACTTTTCAAATATAAACAAATATCACAAAATTAAAAGTCTGATGATTCCCTACAGCACAGCTTTTGTGACCACTGTTGTGGTCATATGGGCCCTGGACACTGGAATAGCAGCAAAGGGAATAGAAAAAAGTGTGGTGGATTCTTTCAAGTTGGCGTCGATGCTGGGTTCCATCCATGACTGATGAATGTGCTCTAAACTTCATGAAGCTCGCCACAAAGAGTGATGAGTGTAGTTAGAGAAATAACTACATTGAGAACTATCCTAACAATAAGAATGAAGAAGGGAAGTAGAAAACCTATCTAGAGTACAGGCAAGGGTGGGGTGGAAGGAGATTTGGGACATTGGTGATGGGAATGTTGCACTGGTGAAGGGGGGTGTTCTTTACATGTCTAAAACCCAACCATAATCATGTTTGTAATCAAGGTGTTTAAATAAAGATATTAAAAAAAAAGAATAATAATGTGAGGGGAAACCTTCCAGGCAAGCAACTATGGCCCTTGCTTTTATTTCAGAGAAACACAGATAACTTTTAGTTTTGTTCAGCTAATTCTGAGCATTATGTCTTTTTAATCACAAAGAGCTCTATAAAAAAATCTATAATTTTAGCACCTTACAATTTCCATGGTAACGTTCTAGATACTTTTAAAGTGCTGCTGTGCCCACACACACTTTTATAATGCAACTCTTGTCAGCTAACAATTGATTGCAAGCATCTTTAAGCAGTTGTGTCTGGGTTTTCCCCATTTTAAATGGCTGCTTCATTTATATTACCTACTAGTATCATAATTGATCACCTTCCTCTTTGTTGGATGTTTGGATAATAAACTGTTCTGTCATCAGTTGCTGCCATGGGGGCCAGAGCAATAACACAGCAGTAGGGTGTTTGCCTTGCATGCAGCCAACCCAGGATGGACCTGAGTTTGATTCCCGGCATCCCGTCTAGTCCCCTGAACCTGCCAGGAGTGATTTCTGAGCAGAGAGCCAGGAGTAACCCCTGAGCACTGGCAGGTATATCCTCCAAACAAACAAAAAAAATCATATTGCTGCCATGAATCACTTTATAGATGACCATATGACATTGTTTAGGATCTATGTGACTGTGAATTTATTAAGGCATTCATCTTTTTTTTTTACGGTGTGAGAGTGGCAATTGTTGTTTGCATAGGTTCAGCAAAATATGGGGGAAATGGAAAGGAAAAGCCTTGGCCTAAATACAAGGAGACCTTATCCCTGAAGTTTTCTGGCATAAGACCAACTCTGGGCTCCAGGCATACTACGTTGTTCAACTCCTGAGTCATTCTCTGTGGTCCCAGTAAAATTTTTTCACACAATCGCTGTTGCTGGTGTCAGTTTTCTGTAGTTAAAGATCCTGGTTTCTGTGTATATCCTACATGGAAGTCAGGATGATGTGGAGTGTCCTCTAGTTTCACCTTGCCATTAAAGGGCAATGCGGAGAGCCCTGCCCTGAAATTGTTGTTGTTGCTAAGTCCTCTGGGTGTTGAAAACCCTCTTTGGAGTAAGTTGATGCCAGGGCAGCGGTACATTCTTTCCTGGTAGAGGTTTGCTTCCTGGTGATGTTATAGACAACAGTGTAGCAAACTCAATTTACCTGGGGGCGGCAGGAGGCAAAATCGGGGTGATCCTTGAGTGAAAAGTCAGTAGAAGCCTTGAACATTGGGGGCTGTGACCCAAACAACTAAAACAAAACAAAACAAAAGAAGATTCCTCCCACGGGCCGGGAGTTTGAGACCCCTGGTTACACTGTAAGGCATTCATCTTACCAATGATTATTTATTCTTCAGTAAGTACATGAATGTAGGTACAAAGGCATATTATTAAATCTTAACTGATTGAGATCAAAGCAGGAGATGAAACTAAGACAGCAGTATAAAAT
Source organism: Suncus etruscus (assembly GCF_024139225.1). NCBI lineage: Eukaryota > Metazoa > Chordata > Mammalia > Eulipotyphla > Soricidae > Suncus > Suncus etruscus. Next base: position 44,002,584 of record NC_064853.1, read on the forward strand.
GTGAGGATAGGGGTTGGATTCATAGTACAGTGGATAGTGTTTGCCTTGCAATAAGAACTGCTGAGGGTGGCCCCAAAACAGAACAAAACAAAGAAATGTGAGGATAGTGTGGTGGAGGTTGAAGTTCTGAACTACTGCATCGTTGCTGACTAGGAAGGATATGAAGGTGAGGAAGGAGATGATGGATGGAGGAAAACGAACAAGAGACTAGAGGTCTTGGGTATATTTCTCTCAGCTACAAGGAAAAGTAAATTCTGTTCAAACTCATTAAATAAGAAAATGTTTTTACTTGCATCATAAAGTAGTCATATTGGTTAACCAAGATCTCCAAAACCATGTTCTAATGCCAAGAAGCATATTACCTTTATTTTTATAATTTAATTGAACTATTGAAAGATAGTTATAAAGTTGTTCATATTTAGTTTCAATCAGACAATGTCCAACACTCTTCACTACTGCATATTTCTTGCCACCAGTGTTCCCAGTTTCCCTCCTACCCTATCCAACCCCAGCTCTCTCTTCTCTCTCTCTCTCTCTCTCTCTCTCTCTCTCTCTCTCTCTCTCTCTCTCTCCCCCCTCCCATTTTCTTTTTGACATTGTAGTTTACAATATTGTTGCTGAAGGGTTTTCATGTCTATTACTTTATCTCCTTAGCACCCAGTTCTTGTCCAGAGTGATCATTTCCAACTACCATTGTCATAGTGGCCCCTTCTCTGCCCTAACTGCACTCCCCTCTCTCCATATTTGTGGCAAAGTTGCTACAATGGACACGTCCTCCTAACCTTCATTTCTATTGTATTTAGAAATTATTACCATACTATTTTTATATCGCACAAATGAATGCAATCATTCTATGTCTATCCCTCTCCCTCTGACTCATTTCACTGAGCATAATACTCTCCATATTTTTCCATGTGTAAGCAAATTTCATGACTTCATTTTTCATAACAGCTGTGCCATATTCTATTGTGTAGATGTAGCATCCTTTCTTTATTCATTCATCTGTTTTCAGATGCTTTGGTTGTTTCCAGGTTCCATCTATTGAGAACAGTGCTGCAATGAACATAGGAGAATAAAGGTTGTTCTTCATTGTGGTTTTTGAGCCCTTAAGGTATATTCCAACACCATTTCTTTGGGGGTACTTTGGACATAATGTGTGTCTATGCTTCTAGGCTGCTTTCATTAGTAACTAATTTTTCTAGTTGCATTCCTCAATGCAACCTACTGCATGACAAGCAAGTCATTCATTTCTGATCATCAGCCCCTGCCAGAATGAGAATATCATCCTTATTAGCTATTGGTGCTCCTTGATGCAGCAAGGACAAGGAGAATGGGTTTCCTTAGAATAAAGCAGTCCCACACCTAAAACTTGGAACAGGAAAAGCCAGTGTCACATGGTCTTCACAAGCTAGTTCTCTAAGTGTCATCCTGTTCTCCTTTTGTCTGTATGCCCACCTAATTCATCCAATTAGTGAACTCAATTTTCTCTTCTTTTCATTTCTAGCTCCAATCTGGGTTCCCTCCCCTGCATCCCTTTCTTCCTTCTCTTCCCTCCACCCCCACCCTTTCCAATTTGCTGCCCTCTCTTCTCTTGATACTACCTTTGTTTCGTCTGACTCCCTCCCCAAATGTTCTAAGCCTTTTAACTATTGATTCCCTCTTGTTTTTCTAAGCTCAGCTCCAAGGATGCAAGACTCACCTGGTGATTCCCATTGCTAGGTGTCCCAGCAAATCAAATTTCTTTTGTGTTTGGGGCCACAAGATATGGCAACATGAACTCTCAGAAGCCTGCTAACCAGGTGCAGACTATCAGGCATCCTATTAAAGTAGGGTTTTACTCCTGGGATGACATTCTCACACATACTGGTATTGGCCAATTTACTGGCTCTCTAGATTGATACATAAAGTTCTAGTTTCTGTCTAACATAAAGGACCCCAACTTTTGTGATTCATACCTTGGTCCAGCTGTCCCTGAGGTCAGCCCATGGTTAACAGCAAGAGCTCAACAATCAGGCATCTGTGCCCTTAGTCCTACCTGCTAGCAAGGCAGGCTCTGTGGATCTGATCACTTTGGGAACAGCTATGAGAAAGAAATTACATGGAAAAGGATCATCAAGACCTAGATATTCTCTTCCAGAGACACCGTGAGTCATTTCCCCTTACATCACATCTTTGTCCCTAAGATGTGCAGAGCATTGTGGCCTTCAGTCAATTACAATCTATACTTCAGTCTGATTTCTACAGACAGCCATAGGTGTCTAGAGGATTCTGAACAAAGTCATGTCAAACTGAAATCTCCATGCCTTGCACTTCTCTCCCTCTTTTTCTCTCCCTATTAGAATTGAAGGTAAACAGTTTTTTAAAACAGAATTTGTATCCTTTCAACAAAAATAAAGAGTGAAACTTTATTAGACAATTTTGACCTTTAGCTACAACACCTTCTGGACAGTGCTTGAGGAGAATGGGTAGGGGAAAGAGAAGAATCTTCATTTAAAACCCCAGATCTCCGGGCCGGCGAGGTGGCGCTAGAGGTAAGGTGTCTGCGCTAGCCAAGGAAAGGACCACGGTTCGATCCCCCGGCGTCCCATATGGTTCCCCCAAGCCAGGGGCAATTTCTGAGCGCGTAGCCAGGAGTAACCCCTGAGCATCTAACGGGTGTGGCCCAAAAAACAAAAAACAAAAAAACAAAAAACAAAAAAAAAAAAAAAAAAAAAAAAAAAAACCCAGATCTCCTCTCCTTCTCAATTCCAAAGTAGGTCCACTGTTTCTGAACTAAAAAGAAAATCAGAAGAGTACCTAATTGACCTAAGTATCTTACCTGAGATTCAGTCCTCTAAGAACTCCTTTTTATACATCCTCATTCTTGTGTAATTTGGGTCCTGCACATCATTAATTTCCTAGCCCAGAGATTCTAAGGACTTAAGTTAGTGTAGAGAGGCCAATAGTTGAAGGAAATATCTATCATATGAAAAAAGCAGTGACTCACAGATCATGGTTCTCTTCCCATGACTGAAGAAACAAGGAGAACAGTGAAAAGAAAAGGCCAGTCCAGTAAAGTAGGCTGGAGATCTGGTCCTGTGTTCTGATAGCTTCACTGGCTCACTGAATTACTATTTTGTCCATACCTTTGGTGTGACCAATAAGATTCCCAAATTTAGAATAAGTTCCTTTCATTCACCCCAGATTTAAAAGTTTATTATTTATCAGCTTGTAGAATTAAATAATTAATGATGGTGCTGGATGGATGGAGAGACCTTTCTTTGCCATCCCAGGCCACATGACTCTGCAACCCCCTTCAGCCGGTGGGTCTGAAGGTTCATGAGTGGGGCAGGTAGAAATCTCACTCAGTCAGGCTTCAGGAAACATCAACTTTATTCATGCCTTATCCACCACATGTGTGGTCAATCTCAACCATTTATGCATGCTATCCTTAGCTTGCCCTGCGTCTTAACTTGTTCAGCCATGTCTTTTCCTCATACCTCTCCATTCTGGCAGAAAGGGGCAAAAAGGGCCTAATCCTCTCTGGTCAAAGCCTTATCTACCCCTCCCAGGAAATGGGCGGGGTCTTGCAGGTATGGTTAATGTAATATCTGGTTCCCAAGACCCCGCCCAGAAGTGGGCGGGTCTCAGGTAGATACACCTAAATCCAGGGTGGAGTCACATCAGATCAGTTTGTTCCAATAGGATTTGGATAGTTTTAAGAGATATGACTACAAAATAATGGTCCAGCTCCTCTACCAAGCTCCAAAAGAAAATAATGGTCACTGACTCTTCCCAGGTATTCTGTTCGGGATGAAACCTCTGGAACGAGTGGAGATAGATTCCCCTTTCTGCATGAAACCATATCACCCAACACCTTCCAACAAAAATGACCCAGTTCTATGACTGAACTCAAATAATATGAGCAGTTGAATTTTCTCAGGTGGGACCAGACTACAGGCTGAAAACTTAACTTTGAGATATTTTCTGAATTGAGATGGACTGAGCCCCAAAACACACACACACACACACACACACACACACACACACACACACACTGCCACTGGAAAATCCAGCAGCTTCCCATGCCTGCCATCTTCCCAGCAGGAAAAAAAAATCAAGTTCTTCTACCAAGGTCCAAAAGAAAATAATGGCTGCTGACTCTTCTCAGGACACACCCAACAGCCTTCCACAGAAGCTTTCCAGCTCCACAACTTAACCTTAGTAAACTTCCACACCACTGTATTTGTTTCATTCATATCTATCGATCCTGTACCGCTTGCAGCCATATGACACTTCAAAATCTCATAATAGGATCAGCCCAATATTATCACAGGAAATATGATGTGAAAGTTGCATAGCAATATACCAAGCACAAGAAACAAGAACAATAACACAGAAGCTCAACTAGTCCCAACCACAGCCCAATAAATCCTTAGACACTGACTTTAGTAACACCATTAAGAGATATAAAAATCATTTCAAATTGACCCACATTAATCTAAGTTTTGATAATTCCATTTGCCTTTGTGTTGCAACAAACATGAGGTAAACTTGTTTGTTCCCACAGGGGTCAGATAAGGTGGTGGGTAAGAAATTGGGGACACTGATGAAGAGAAGGTCACATTGGTAGTGGGATTAGATTTTGAATATTTAATTCCTGAAATGACTGTACTATGAACAACTTGGTAAACATAATTTTATGATAATAATTTAATTAAAAAGATATGACTATTATCACAGGAGAAAAGAAAAATGATAAAGCAAAGTCAATCAGTCTTTAAATAAAATAAAGACAAGGATGTATGCACAAATTACAAACTACAAAGAACCTGTTCTAGTTTTGGAATTGGACCACAAATTTGTGAACCTCCTTGTGATCAACATGCGATCAATCTATTTCATCTTCATGGTCACTCCAAGGAAATGAAATTCACTTGTACACTTGTACACGTCTAGTTTCAGTAAGATAGTAGTTGCTCAAGAAAGAAATTTAGAATAAAACATTTATGACCATCTTCTGTCATCTGTTTTCTTAGAACAGACCAGACAGGTCTGAAATGACTGCCAACTCAGCTAACTTCACTTCCTCCATGTATTTCTGGGAGATTTCATGAGTGAGATTGGGCTGGAAACCTTGTCTGGGTCCTAAGCAAGCTCGTTCCTGATTAGGGGCTGTCCACCAAAGCATCCTCCTGCCCTGATCCCAGGATAAAGTTTAGACAGCGTTTCAAAAAGTTTCTCACATCCACCCTGGGCACTTGACCCACCTCCTGCTGGGCTCCATTGCTACTCAATATGCAAACATGCTTCTGAGATCAAATTCCCACAGCATAAAACTCACTCTTTTCTTTGTGGATGAGAGGGCTCTTTATCCTCTGGTGACACATGTGCCACCTGCCACAAAGTCAAGTTTCATGAACCCACAGATTCTAAAGAGATATCAGTTTTAATATCTGGTAGCCCATGATGTTTCTCCTGCTTAACTGAAACCAGAACATTGATCCAGGACTTGATCCAGGACCAGCTTTAGATGTTGACTGATTTTCTTCCTCTTCTTTCCCTGTGATCCTCACACTCTAGGAGGCACAATTATATTTATCTAACATAAAAATGTGAGTATAAAATGCAACATTCAAATATGACATAGTAATACAAGATTCAGGTCAGGGAACCAACTATGAACCACACTAATTTAGCAGCAGCATCTATATGGACTCCTCAACTTCTATTATGAGCATTTGCACTTTAATAAAACCTACCTTGTCTGATACTCCTGAGAGTATCAGTGAGATCAGTTTTCACTCTGAGCACCCATGGAGAAAGGGGCACTGACACAGAGAACCTCTTTAGCTCTCTGTCTTTTCTCCCAAAGCAGCAAGGATGGGTTTACACAGGTTCCTGCCTGGGATTCTGACAGTCTCTTGTGAGGTTGCAGTGGCCAAGACAAGGCTCCTACAATCAGCTGTAGCATGAAGTATAGTAAAATGAGCACTATAGTGTTCATATAAAAGCCATGCCTATAAGTGGCTGGGAATAGAAGTAAAGATGTAAGTGCTTACACAATGTTGAGACAGCAGAGCTCTCAAAACCCAGGAGCCTTGGTAAAGGCGGAAACATTTGTCATCTCAGATTCCAGCTTTTACCCAGCTGCCCTGCAAGGCTCAATGGGGTAGTGGTCGTTGCTGTCATAGGTGAACAGGGGTTGGGGGAACAACAAAGGAGGAAACACTGAAGGGACACCCATAGCAGGGTAACAAACAGAAAAGAGGAATTTCTCCTGACTCATTCATTCTAACTGTATCCATTCAGAAAGACTTTGGGACCACTTCAGGTAACTGTAGCCCCATTGGAAAACCTGTCTCAGCAGGAAGAAAGTATGTCTGGGGACTGGTCTGCAGTGAATGGGAACATGCAAGCATCCCCAAGGAAATGTGAAGGCTTGATAAGGAGCCACTATACATTTGCATCAACACAGGTGCACATGAGCTAAAGGAACCTAGGTATCATCCAAGTAAGCTATTTGGGCTCCTAGGAGGGGGACCCCAGGGCAGGAGAGAACTCTGAAATCCTTGGGAACCACAAAGCTAAAAATGCAAGGGGAATGGCATAAGGGGGCCAGTGGAAGGTGAGGGAGAAATTCTTGGGAACAAAGCCCCAGAGAAGCCTGGGAAATGGAAGCCCACCCCCGACACACCTATTCCCAAGAGCATATTATTCCAAATTGCAATTTCCCCATCTCCAGAAATTTATCTAAACACAACTCTTTTAACAGAGCCTGAAGGAAAGACAACTATCCCTGTTCAGGGCCCCAGAATAGGAAGAAGCAAGAACTCAGGGGTCCAGGCCACTTCCTTTTTTCAGCTGAGATGAGTCTGTCATACTAAACTCTTCTGAGCATGGACAAAGGGTCCAAAGGGCATTCATGACTTCAGAAGTCAGAGGAGTGGCTTTCACCTACTCCGTGAAGGAACAAGAAGATGGTAGGAGACACGATTGGGGCCCAGAGTTATGTGTCTACCACCAAGTGCCTGAACACAGTACTCTCATCCTGGACCTCCTCCTCAACACTGGAGTCAATGTGTGATGGTGTTTGTTAGCATATTGTAGCAATACCAAAGTATGCAGAGTTGAGGCTTCTAGAAGTTCATCAGTACCTTCAGTGGCCCCCCACACCTTGCAATGAGAGCTGGAGCCTCTCCCATGCACACACACTCCTCTCCCCTCATTCCTCATCAGCAGCTCTGCAGACAAACCCTCAGCATCAATGTCAATAAAGATTAATGGCTGTGAAATATATATAAATACAAATGACCAAAAGGCACATGAAAAAATGCTCTGATCACTAATCATCAGGGAGATGCAAATCAAAATAACAGTGAGATATTTCACACTCTAGAGACTAAAACTTATCAAAAAGAACAAGACCAGTGCTAGTATAGAGAAAGGAACTCTCATTCACTGTGGTGTGAACGTCAACTGGTACACAAATTTCTTCTAGAAAACAAGATGAAAATTCCTATAAAAATCTAGAAACTGGGCCCTTTATGAAGAGTTGACGAGATGGCAGCAAGTTCACTTACAACATGGAGCTGTTGGGCATGTCTTATGAGAAGCTAAAGCAGCTATACTTGGCTGTGCCCCAACTGAGGCCTGAGGCAGCAGCATTCAATACTGTCACCTGCAAAAGGCCAATAGAGATGCTGCCCATAGAGATGCCCAGAGTAGTGAAGACATACCTGTGGGATAGGATCATCCTGTCTGAGATGGTGGTAAATTTGGTGCATGCCTACAGTGCAAAGGCATTCAACCGGGTAGAGAACAAGCCTGAGATGATTTGCACTACTTTGCCACGGCATGCAAAAACATCTCCATTTTAGGGGAACTCAGTACACCAGATGTATCCCTAGATTTCCCTGTTGTGCAGAGCTGAAATAGCATCCCCCCAGGGTTCCTCAAAAAGCCCACTGTGTGGACATCTTTTCCCGTGTGGATAGTTGAGGAATTCCAGAAGAAATAAATCCATGCTTTGCTTGGTATTACATTTTCTGTCATTATTTGGCTATCTCTCCTTTGTAAAATTTCAGGCAAAAATATGGCCTTAATCAAATTCTTTTCAGAAATCCCCAGCATCAAAGATTACTAAGAGAACCCCTTTTCTGGATGATATTTAGCAATAAAATCAAAAGACAATATGTTTCTCTTATGTCCTTGCAGCCTCAGTGTCTGGTATAAAAGGGCATAGTCAGAATGCAGATCCTGGACTATTGACCCTTCTCAGAAAATGGGAGCTGTACTTAAGGGTATTTGGCCCCTTCCTTGAGCTCTAAAACAAGAGTTCACCATGGTTGGGACCACGTTCCTAGATTTTTTCCTACTTCTTAGTTTCCTTTGTTTTGCATTTGAGGTTGGTTGTTAAAAGCTGCCCTGAGTGTGACCTTTTCTTTTGCAACTAAGAATTTTTACAGCTCATGCCCATATGTTAAAGTGCTGTTAAACTTTGCTTTGTGATTGTAAAAATCCTTCTCTGCACCTGTGACTGGCTTACCCCTATAAAACCCCGTTTGGAAAAATTTAAACTTGTCGCACTCCTGCCAGAAGATGTGTTGGACCCACATACTTGTGTGTGGTTTCATTATTTCATATTCGTTCACTCGTGTAACCACTTTCCTCTCGTGAAGGATTTCATCCCCACTAGAGATGATGCTGAGATGCAAGATGCCTGCAGCACTACTTGTAGAAAAACTACACATTTTCTATCACCTTCTAGCCCATCTAGCATGGATCAGCAAGGCATTAGGGTCACCCACTCATCCTGTTTCATCCCCCTCATGTAAAGGCACCATTAAGCCACAAAAAATAAAAATCACCCAAAGATTTGAGATACCGGGGCTGGAGCAGTGGCGAAGCAGTTAGGCGATTTCCCTGTAAACAGCTGACCTAGGATGAACCATGGTTTGATCCCCTGGCATCTCATATGGTCCCCTAAGCCAGGAGCAATTTCTGAGCACATAGCCAGGAGTCACTGGGTGTGGCCCCAAAACAAAACAAAACAAAAAAACAGAATTGAGATTCCATTTGACCTAGCAACTCCACTTCTTGGAATATATCCCAAGGGCCCCAAAACAAAATAGAGTAGACTCTTGCACCCCTATGTTCTTTGAAATATTACCCACAATAGCCCAAATCTGAAAACAACCCAAGTGTCCAAGAATATAATGACTGGATTAAAAAATAAATATATAATGTAATATTATTTGGCCATAAGAAAAGATAAAGTCCTGAAATTTGCTGCTACATGGAGACACTTTGAGAATATAATGCTGAGTGTAGCTATTAAGAGGAAGAGACCAACATAGAATGATCTCTCCTATGTGTGGAGAGACATAATAATAATTAATAATTAATAAAACATAATGATGAACAATGACTAATAAACATAAGGAAACATTATGATGGCATAACGAATGCCCAAAGACACAGGAAACAAAGAACATGAGAACTGGTTCTCAGGAGGAAACATGCTACCTGAGGGAACTAGAAAATAGGTCAGGAAGAGGGAAATAACTACTCTGAAGGAAGTGCTCAACCAGGAGGAGGAGATGCTGAAAAGTGGTAACATGTTATTTATGAAACTCTATCAGCAACAGTACTGTAAACCACAGTGCAAAAACTTATTTAAAAAAAAAGTAGCACCCCTCAGAGAGGTTGACTTGTGAGAGGCAAAATGTGGGTGGAGGGGATATTGGTGGATGAAAACAGACACTAGTGAAAGGATCCATGTTGAAACCTTGTATGACTGAAATCCAGTCATAAATAACTTTGTACTTTTATGTGATTACATAAGATATAATTTAAATTTTATGAAAAAGACTGACACACTAAGTGCCCATTCCTGAGTGATTACCACTCCCCCAAAACAGATTCACATTAACAAAGTTCAGGTGGCAAACTAGATGTTAGTTTAAATTTGGGCAGCAAAGATCTCCTAGAGGATGTCCAGGGTCACCAAATACAGCAGCCACCTAAAAGGAAACCTAAGGAAAATCAGGGACATGGGGAAGGAGTGGCCACTGAGGGTGATCATTTCTTTCTGGTTCATATTACCCTTGCTTTCATGGCTGAATCTACAGTTTAGGAGCTTCTAGGAAGGAACACGACATGACATTCATCAAAACAATTTACTGAGGGCATGAGACACTAGCACATGGCCTACAGCACACGAACAGGTAAACTCAACGAAGGAAAAAGGGAGAGAGCTCCCCTCTTGTTTTTACACAGACCTCAGCACAACCTTCCACAGTGAAGGTTCCAGAAAATTCAGAAATGTATTGAGAATTCAGGTGTTGGCAGCAATAACAGCAGTGTCCAGAAGATAGGAGTGTACAGGAGTGAAGGACAACGACATATTCAATTTTATCCTCCACCAGTATTTCTATGACTTTAGACACACTTCTTTTTCATTAGCACACATACCGTATGTTCATACTATACATATGCTCTGGTGTTTCGTAAACTTGGAACCCATTTATTCAGATGCCTTTCATCACTTAATGTTTCTCATCCTCAGTTCAAAATGACCAAACTAAATTGGTAACTGCCCTACTTTAATCTCCTTGTGTCTCAGTTCTGAATGATGATATGCTCTGTCCAGTCACCCATAACTTTCATCTGCTGTCTTGAAATCTCTCAAATCCATTTCCCTCCTCTTCAGGGGAACAATGAGGATCAGACCCTCATCTTATCACTGGAATATTGCAAAAGCATCCTGGCATGTTTGTCTTAACTGTAGCATGTCCAAAAATTGTAGTAGGATATTAGATTGATCACAAATATCTAGCATATCAACGTCCAAAGTCCAGACTCCACTCAGATATGAAGTCTACATGACTGTCTGGTCTCAGCTCTCACTATTGTCTAACTCCTGTTTTGTATCCCTATAGCACTAAGAAACTTGTTCCCACCCTGCACGGAACCCATTATTTTATATTGCCATGCCTCTCCATAGCAAATCCCTTCCCCAAGGCTCTCAGATGGTACCTTTGTTAATGCAGTAAGTGATACCTGCTGGTTCCAGTTAAGATCTCAATCATAAGCCCTACCTCTCATAGGTCATGAGAGCCAGGAGAGGTAAAATGGGAAGGAGTATTAGAGAAGGGTCCAAAATGACCTGGCTCATGGGAAGCAGAGAAAGGGTCTCATTCTACAGGAGCACAAACCTCTCTACTAACTTCAAGCATATTCAAAGTACCATTCTTTATAATTCCCTTAGAACCACTATCTGATAGGTACTTCCCAAGTTCATGGACTCAGTATGAATAGTATCCTAATGTTAACATCCCAATGTAAAAGTTGGGGATCAAGGATTTTCTTTTAAAATCCCACAGATACCAGTCCATGGTCAACATTTTATAATCCTCTGAAGGTGAAACTCTGGATGTTAAATGTTCAAATTGGAAAATCATCCCTTTTGATTTAATAGTTAACTGCAAGTTTATAACATCTGGGGTAGGGCTGGGAAAAGCTGGCTCAGGATAAAACTATCCCATGAACCTAGAGGCCTCTCAGCTGAGCATCAAACATTTTGCCTCAATTTACTATCCTTCTGCTTCAGCCTTGGCATTGGGAATAAGAAGTAAAATTGGTGCCATGCCAAGAAAGAACCAGAGATGCAAAAACGTGAAGAGTAAACACTTGCTAGGAAGCTAAGATTATTAGGCTTTCACCTAAGAGCTGGTCATATTTAGCAAGCAGCAGGACTAGCTTCAAGAGAAAAGAGAAATTCTGAAACCCATTAGTACCTTACTGGAAGACCCACCACTTTAACTATACATTTTTCTCAGTCTCACCCATCTATATTTTTCATCCCTAGGACTATCAAGATAAAAACGCACAAAAAAATGCCTTGATAATAGCTTAGCCTTGCTAAAAGCACATTTTCAATACTGAGCATCCCAAGTCCTTTAATCTTTTTTTCTCTCCTCGCTAATCTTTAGAGATTCTCAATTTCCATATTTGTTAATAGGAAAACTCATAAAGGGATTTCAAGGCTCTACAAAGTACTGGGAGAACCTGGCACCTGAGATATCAGCCCCAGTGGGAAAAGGGACTAAGAAGAGCAAGTAAGCACAGATCTGGAGACAGATCTAGTTGAATTCTGCCTCTGCCATGTTCAGATATGTAACTTAAGCAAGTGAATTAACATCCCAAAGTCTGTTTTCCCTTTAGAGAAGTAGAAGAGAGTATTAGTAACTACCTGCTACAGCAGATGTGCAGTTTTAATAAAACATGTGTAAAGTGCTTGGTAACAGGGTCTGCCAAAGAGGAAAAAAGCTCAATATTGGCTATTATCAGTAACAATAACTTTGTAATCACGTCACTGTTGTTCTTACTTGTTGCAGAGCTCCTGGCAGGCTGCTATAGGCTAAAGATTCTCCTGAATGCCCCTCTTATACCAGTTCTCCCCTGAGGAGATACCAAACTGAAAACTGCCAAATGTAAAATTTGTTGACAGGTACCAATGCAAACTAATGGGGCATGTATACAAGTGGAAAATGTAAAGGCACAGTTAGGTGTGGAATCACTGCTCAGGATCACTGATTTACCTCTGATCTCTTAAGCTACAGAGGGGAGGAGAGTAAGGGGATAGGCAGTTACAGAAGAAAACCAAATTAACTTAAGAAAAAGTGCTTTCAAATCTGGATCCTTAGCATCTGTAATTCACCTCCAAATTACCTGGATTATATCAAAATAAGTTCCCTGGGTATACACTAAACTTAAAAACTAGAAAAGTTTTATCTAGCAATCTTCTGATCTTGGAGAATCAGTTCAACATTTCACTACTGCTGTGGACAGATGCATCTTCTAAGATGCTTTTCCTCCTACATGGGTTCTCCGGTGGGCACTGAAGTGGGAACTGTTATTGAAGTCTTTACCACACTCCGTGCACTTGTAGGGTTTCTCTCCTGTATGGATTCTCTGGTGAATTATAAGACTAGAGCTCTGATTAAAGCATTTCCCACACTCTCTGCACTTGTAAGGCTTCTCTCCTGTGTGAATTCTCTGGTGAGTGATGAGGTTAGAACGGTCACGGAAGAATTTTCCACACTCAAGGCATTTGTAGGGCTTCTCTCCTGTGTGTACTCGCTGGTGGGTGATAAGTTTAGAGCGCTCACTAAAGCATTTCCCACAGTCTGCACACTTATATGGTTTCTCCCCAGTATGCGTTCGCTGATGATTGGCCAGTGTCGAGCTCTTACTGAAGCTTTTCCCACATTCAGTACATTCATATGGTTTCTCGCCTGTGTGAATTCTTTGGTGACTAATGAGAGCAGAACTCTTAGAGAAGATTCTTCCACATTCAGAACACTTATAGAGTTTCTCCCCTGAGTTGGTGCTGAGTAATCCAGAAGAATTCAAGTTCTTACTGGCACTCTGAAGTTGTTCAGGAGTTGGATCCTCTGCCAAGTTCCTCCACGAAGCACTGAAGGATGGGCTTTGGCCCAAGTTCTCCCCAACCTCTCTGAATTGGCCAAGATTTCCTCCTGAGTGGATTCTCTGATGTTTCAGAAGGTTTGAGCTCTGATTGAAGCTTTTCCAACATTCCCCACATTGATAGGGCTTTTCCCCAGTGTGGATTCTCTGGTGAGTCACAAGATTAGAGTGGTCACTAAAGCTTTTCCCACATTCAAGGCATTTGTAGGGCTTCTCTCCAGTATGAATTCTCTGATGGGTGTTGAGGTTGGAGCGGTCACTAAAGCTTTTCCCACACTCAAGGCATTTGAAGGGCTTCTCACCTGTGTGTATTCGCTGGTGGGCCATAAAGTGGGAACTCCGACTGAAGCTTTTCACACAGGTGTAACACTTGTAGGGCTTCTCTGCTAGGTATAGGCCTTGGTTATCAATAAGCTTTTCCAAATCTTCTTCAGAAGAACATTCTTCCCACTGTTTCTGTGAGGAATTTTCCCATTGCCCTTCACCTTCATTTTCACTGTCATCTCTCCAAATATGAGGGTGGTAAACATTCTCTGTGGTACATTTTGATAAGGGCGCAGGCAAATCGTCAAAAATGTCCTGCTCTGAAATGTGGTCTTCATCTTCATACCTCATCTCAAAACCTGAAAGAATATAGAATAGTCATATTTGTATTCACTCCTTATTTAGTACCTATTTATGTGTCTTATGAAACTGGCTAATATGAATTTGTATTATATATGTTATTCTTCATACCTTAAATATGCAACTAATATAAAAAAACAATCAAATTTTGGTGCGCAAATGAGCTGTAAAACAGAACTAAGTATGATTATACCATTACCCCATAAAGGAGTCCTCAGCCCAGCCCAACTAGCCAGATAGCCAACTCTGAGACTGCATAAACTCTAATTACACAAATGAATGCCAGTGAAAGCTAGACCTGACTATTTCTCTCATTTGTGTAATAAGTTAAAAGATTGGATAAATCAAGCAAGGACAAACCCGTTTCCTATTAAATCCCATTCTTTCACTTCAGAGACAAGAGAATGAACCTAATTCCCTCAGTCTATATTTTTGTGGACTCTGGATCTCCAGTTATTTCAGACTTACCTGTCTCTGGAGTTGTGGGACATGGAGTTGGAGATTTCATGGCATCTTCATCTGCCATCTCAACCCAGGTCTCCTGGGGGCTAATCTTAGTATTGTTCTTCCCAGATCGCTGGAGATCCACTGGATTCCTGAAGGAGCCCATGGCTCTGATAGCTGTCCGTGCCCTCATCAGTGAATCCATCTCCTCAAAGAAGGGGCATGTCCCTGGTGGATGGGTGCTCTTGGCTTTCCGGTAGTTCCTCAGAAGGTTTTTGAATCTGTAGCGACATTGCTCCAGTGTCCGCAGGAAGCCCTGTGCACAGAGTCGTTCCGCAATGGCCCGGTACACCTGGCTGTTTTGGTGACAAGTGCGAAGCTTTTCAGAAAATGGGGACTCGCTGAGAATGGTCAGGAAGGTCTTGGTCTCCTCATAGCCCCAGTGCACACCTGCTGTCAAGAGTGAAGAGATCAGAATTGAGAGATTGCATGCCTTAGTCATCAGGGATCAGTGTCACCTACCCTAAACAACTAGCACCAATACACCTCAGAAATGTATAAGTGCATGAAGAAGCAAAAAAGTAGGTACCCTTGCTTCTCATGGTTGTACCACAGATTTCTACCTCCATCCTCTAAAATAGAAAGAGACAGAAAGAAATTCTATTAATATATGTAAGTCTTAACTGAAGGACAGGACTTAGGTGTCCTCCCATGCCCCTGGCTTCAGTTAATTAGTTCCTAAAAAAAAGCCTATAACTGACCTCAGAGTCCTGCTGTGCCCAAGTAACACATATATACTTACAAATTTACAAATTTTTCCCTTTTATTTAACTCCTCCCACCCTGAATCCTCCCCTGAATTTTCCTTTTAACAAATATGAGGACTGAAAGCCCCTATAGATTAAAGACAGAAATATACTTTCAAATGATTTTTCAGCAAAAACCAATAATGTCCTTTCCTCTTTGATGGAAGAAAAATCAGGAGGTGATCTAGTTTCAGTTCCTCTGCAGGTGAATGATATATCTCTGGGACACTGACCAGTGAGGGGAACTACACTGTGTCTCCTTAGGTAAGAGCTTCAACTCTGGGGCTTTTGTGTTCTTACTCTTACAATGGTTGTATGTCTTCTAATATCAACTATTCAGGTACATGCTATCATGGTTTCTGCTATAATTGTTAGATCTATTTTAATATCTTTATATAAATTTTCTATCTGAGAAGCTATACATTGATATGCTAATATACATTAAAATAAAAAGTTCTAATGTGCAGCAGGGAAAGCACCTGCCTTGAATACCCTGGATTTGAACCTCAGCACCACATATGGTACCCTGAGATTTGCCAGGAGTGGTCCCTGAGCACAGTGCCAGGAGTAATCCCTGAGAACAAAAAAGTCCTCATGTAAAACTAAAATCAGGAGCCAGAGAGATAGAGCAGTAGGTCAAGACCTACAGCGGTAGGTCTTACATGCACCCAACCCAGGATGGGCCTGGGTTTGATTCCCAGCATCCCATATGGTCCCCCAATTCTGCCAGGAGCAATTTCTGAGCACAGAGCTAGAGTAACCCCTGCCACCAGGTGTGTCACAAAAATAAAAACAAACATAAAAAACCTAAAAGCAACCTTAGTGGCACATTGCACATTGTGAGAAATCCCGAATTAGCTCTGTACATCTTTAATGTGCTTCCTACTATAACTAAGAAAACTAGTACATGAAAACTGACCATAGGAAAAGAGAACAGATATTTGGAGTTGACCCAAGAAACTTAATATCATAGTGTCTGTACAGAGTAGCTGGCTATACCCTAAACTCAGAAAGCAAAAATAAGGTTTGTCTAGAAAGAAGGTTGAAATCTGGATCTACTTGGGCAATCATGTTCTTACCAATACGACTGTGGAACAAAGCTGGGACTCCTGGAACCCTGGGCCCCTGAATGGTCTCATTAGTGGCTAGGACATCACCATTACAGTCTTCTGCTGTTTCTTCAGGATCCCAGCCCCCTTCTTCAGACTCATCCATCTCTGCATCACTATCCCCCAGTCTGGGGAATGCCAAAGACTCTTCTGGACCATCGGTGACTCTCATGGCCGTCCGAGCCCTCACCAAGGCCTCTAGCTCCTCATAGAAGGGGCACGTCCCTGGTGGATGGCTGCTCTTGGCTTTACGGTAATTCCTTAGAAGATTTTTGACCCTATAACGACACTGGTCCAGGGTCCGCAGGAAGCCCCGGGACCTCAGCCTCTCAGCAATGGCCCGGTACACCTGGCGGTTCTGGTGACAGGTTCGGAGTTTTTCAGAAAATGGGGACTCACTCAAAATTGCCAAAAATGTTTTTGTCTCTTCATAGCCCCAGTGTACACCTGACACCTTCATGTCTTCTGTGTCCCATTGACACTGTTCTTCCCAGGCCCTGGAATCCCTCCATGCCAATGTCATCTGAGACGTTTTGGTTTGTTCACTATCTAGGTTAAAATCTGCAGTGGTTTTTCTTCCAGAATTCATAAGGCCTAGACCCCAAAGTTCTGATCCTTGCTCTTGCTGAGAAACAGATGGTTCTGAAACTGGAACTCCTATAGAACAGAAAGAATAAAACTAATTAATTAGAAATTATCTATTGAGCAAAGTGCTTATCTAAAATGTTTCTGTGAAATATTATTCCTCCCTAAGAAACTGATGAGAAATTCCATGTTAGTCCCTTAAAAGGTCTGTAGCAAGTGGTAACTAGAAGTAACAGGATCGCTATACCAGAAATGTTTACTGATATTTTGTTTTGTTCATTTCCCTTTAATGCTACTGGGAAATTTGTCACAGAAAAAAGTCACTGTAATAGTCCATATATGGACATTTGACCTAAATTGGCCCAAACATAATAAATTTAATGATAAAAGTATAAGAGTGGCAGTAGTTCTCTTGCTAGGAAACTTTCTGTCTTTGGTTTGGGGACAACATCTAATGGGTGCTCAAGGGTTACTTCTGGCAGGCTCAAGGGACCATATTGGATGCCTGGGATTAAACTCAGGTTAGCCATGTGCATGCAAGGTAAACACCCTACCCACTGTTCTCTCACTCCAGCTCCTACCTACAAAGTAGTATTAATACCAAGTTAATTCTAAGAACTGAAGAGCTAAGGGAAGGAAAGTACCTAGGTCCATTATATTGTTAGTAAGCCAGTTTCTATTGTGGCTAAAGCATACTCCCTTCTAGGCCTTCAACAAAAAGAAAATTAATTCCTTGTTTTTTTTTTAGAACAGCTATTTAAAGAACTGCTGCTCAACCCCAACAAATAAATATTTAATTTAATAAATATTTTTTATACTACAGCACCTTACCCTGCATCCCAGGAATCACTTTTAACTACAAAGCCCCACCAGATCCAACACATTCTCTCCCCCAAATAATATCTTAACAAAACTCATGAAAAGATGTCCAGAGCTAAATGAAGCTTAAGAATAATCTAGTTTAGCATTTCCCCAAGTTTGTTACTATGAACACTATGTTCCCCAAATGTCCTGTGCAAAAATGGATTTGGACTTTCAAGCCCTTAGCAGCAATGTTTCCAGTATCTTACATTGACAATTATCAGACCTATAATTGTGTCTTCTACTTTAACCCACTCACATGTCAATCTGACTCCATATTCATCCCAGGCTCTACAGATAAATGGTTCACTATTTTTTTTTTTGGCTTTCCAAATAGATGTGCCTACAGGGACATCTAGTTTACAGAGATATTTAGTTTGTGTTGGTCATTTGAGCTTAAAATGTTTTGAGCCCTGGCCCGGAGAGATAGCACAGCGATGTTTGCCTTGCAAGCAGCCGATCCAGGACCTAAGGTGATTGGTTCGAATCCCAGTGTCCCATCTGGTCCCCCGTGCCTGCCAGGAGCTATTTCTGAGCAGACAGCCAGGAGTAACCCCTGAGCACCGCCAGGTGTGGCCCAAAAACCAAAAAAAAAAAAAGTTTTGAGCCCTACTTGATATTAATTTCTCATTGTGTTATAGCACATCTGTCTTATGGGCTGAGTTTATTTGATTCTCCCCTTGAGAAATGGATCCTCTTGATACTGAATAAGAGTGGACTTCTGAGATATCAAGCATTCCCTTGGCTTGGGTAAAAGTACTAAGGTAATGACACCTGAGAGGACAGGCTCTTGGAAGCCAACCTGCCAACCTCTACCTAGGGCAACTTCATACCCCATTCTCCAGTCTTGCCACAAGAGTGTTGTGGCTACCAAGATCATGCCTTCTTCCTATGCCTAAAATTCCAGAGACATGAGTCTTAAAGGAGTGGTTCGCAGCAGAAACCCACACTTTTCTTCAATGGACAGTTTCCTTACCCAGGAACACACCATTCCTGCAGTTGTCTCCGGGCGGATCTTTGTGACACTCCTTCGCAGTATGTTTGCCAATGCCCAGGGCTTCCTGTGAGATGTACAAGAGAAGAACCCCAAATATCTCTGACCCTTCAACACTGTCTGCAAACCTTGACAAGAGGAAGGTCAGCACAACCAGGAGTCCCAGGGAATAGGGGCAGGAAACAGAGGCTGACACCCTTTATCCCATGTCCTTTTCTGATGACAGTACTGCAATAAGAGAAGAGAAGTAGAGGAAAAGAACCCAGGAGCAATAAAGACAGAAAAGAAAAACCATCAGCTTACCTGAGACTCAGCAGTCACCTCCCAGTCTCCGATGATCCCCATCTTTGGGAGAGTAGGAACTTGGGGCATGAAGATGGCTATGAAAAAAAAAAATGTTCCTAAAACCCAGGCTCTTCCAAAAAGACACACTCTGTCCCAGGCCCAACCTTTAAAAAGTCATGCTTGGATTAAACTGAGACCATCCTAGTAGCCAATGCAGATTTTACTTCCTTTCTAGAGCACCAAGCTCCTAACCTACCTTGAGTGATGTGCAACAGTGTCAGGAGATAGCCCTGAACACCTATGAACACCACCTGCCCTAGTCCCAGCCAGAATCTGCTGTATGACTAAGTTACAGTGCACATGCCAATACTACTGGGTACTACTTTTATATTTACTGGCCTGATTTTTCCAAATCAGTCACTATTCTATCCTTTATCTTAAATTCTGTATCTCCCTCTACCCCCAGATGCCTTGCACTGTCCCCATCTCTTCACCCCAAACACATCACTCTTCCTTGACGTATCCTGACTTGTGATACTTACAGCTCTCCTTCAAGGACTGTGACGACAACTTGGCATCTATATGCTTGGGAAGGTCAGAGCATTGATTCTTCACACATTGCTTCTGAGATTGCTCCTCAGAAGTGTGATTTGCTGATTTTAGCTGGAGATTCTGAGATTCCTCCACTGACTTTAAGAGCCTGGTTTCTTCTGTGTACGATTCTAGTTCCTATACACAGACAAGATTCCCAACCATCAACTCAATAAGATCCAGTATGGTAGAGTAGGGGTGTTCTTTCTAACTATGATTCAGAGGTTAACAGGCTTTTCAAAATCCAAAGATGCTTTAAGGCATAACAAGAAATCATACAGATGATTTCAGTAAACACACAATCGTTTATTACTTAATGACTACTATCTTATTCAAACTATCCAGAATCTCAATGAGATTCATGACATTTTTTTTTCTTGGTTTTGGGTCACACCCAGCAGCGTTCAGGGGTTACTCCTGGCTCCGTGCTCAGAAATCACGCCTGGCAGGCTCGGGGGACCATATGGGATGCCGGGATTCGAACAACCGTCCTTCTGCATGCAAGGCAAACGCCCTTCCTCCATGCTATTTTCTGGCCCCTATTCATGACATTTTTGAGCCCAGAGATAAATTATGTAAAATATTGTGACACTAAAATACAATCTATAAATATTAAAAACAGATTGTTGTCTAAGATCAAAAACAGATCAAAGTTAACCAGGAAAGATAGTGGAGGGATTAATATATTTGCCTCATATACAGCCAACCCCAGTTCGATTCTGATACCATATTTGGTCTATGAATGATCCTGCTCTGAGTGATTCCAGAGCCTGGAGTAAGATGTGAGCACCACAGGGTATTGCCCAAAACAAAAGGCAAAGGGAAGCATAAAAATAGGGAGAAAAATACAATTTAGCTTTAAACTTTATTGTTCCAAACATTCCTACTAAAATGCAAAAAACAGTTTTTTGTTTGTTTGTTTGTTTGGGGCCAGACCTGGTTGTACTCAGGGGTTACTCCTGGCTCTGTGCTCAGAAATCAATCCTGGCAGGCTTGGGGGACCATATAGGATGCCGGGAATCAAACCTGGGGACAGTTTCATGCAAGGCAAACACCTTACCCACTGTGCTATCATTCCAGTCCCACCAAAAAAAAAAAAAAACCAAAACATTTTAAATATTAAAAAGAGGCATAATGAATTTCAAGTGAAATTTTAAGAAGGCACTTCTATTATGAAAGAAAGAAAAGATAAAGAACTCATACTCAAAAGGAAAGCAAAATTTTACTTCAGGGCAGAAATTCTGGCCAAAAAAGTACTCAAATATATAAAACCAAAGAGAATATTTAAGAGATAACTACATCAGGGGCCGGGTGGTGGCGCTGGAGGTAAGGTGCCTGCCTTGCCTGCGCTAGCCTAGGACGGACCGCGGTTCGATCCCCCGGCGTCCCATATGGTCCCCCAAGAAGCCAGGAGCAACTTCTGAGCGCATAGCCAGGAGTAACCCCTGAGCGTCACAGGGTGTGGCCCAAAAAAAAAAAAGAGATAACTACATCAAATTCAGCCTTGTCAATCATATAATTAAATTTTTTTCTCTTTCACAGGCAGTTCCAAAATGAAAAGACTATAAAGTTCTTTCCTTGCCCCTGAACCCCGGAAATATAACTTCATTGTCTAGTAATAATACCTAACTTTGAAAAACGTTTTTAAATTCTTCAACAGGTATTTTCAATAGTCACAATTCAAAAATAGAAAAGCTATGCTTCAGTAATGCCCACCACGCCCATTCCCACATGGTCTGCAGTTTTTTCCCCCAGCCTCACCATATGTACTGTTTCTTTAACAAGACATGAGCAAAATTTAAATATGTATTCTTATTTTTCCCCATTCTTACACAAAATGTGTAGACTAAATAAATACATGCTCAGAAGCTTATTTCTTGACCCAAAATAGTATGTTTCACCAACTTCTTGAGTTTGTCAAACATGGCTACAAAAATCTTTTAGCTGATCTGAAAGCTCAAATCCACCCTTCAAGAAAGGTCTTATTACTAAGAAGCTACATAGGAAAGGACTGGGAGCACCAGAAGCCACACCAAACAAGGACTCCTACAATGAACTCATGTCTCAGAGGGAGAAAATGTTAGTCAATATTCTTATGTAGAGCATAAGGGGACAAAACTCACTGTTTTGTTCAAATGAAACAATCTTTACTCCCAACCCTAGCTCTTCCAATTATTGCCATGTCTGAGCAAAGGCTTTTAGTTTAAAAAAGTTGTTTTTGTTTGTTTGTTTTGGGGCCACATCCAGTTGTGCTAGGGAGTTACTCATAGATCTGCACTTAAAAATTACTCCTGGAATTGGGACATTGGTGATGAGAATTCTGCACTGGTGATTGGGGGGGGGGGGTGTTCTTTACATGACAGAACCCAACCACAATCATATTTGTAATCAAGGTGTTTAAATAAAAAAATAATAAAATAATAAAAAAAAAAGAATTACTCCTGGTGGTGCTCTGGTGCTCAGGGGATCATATGAAATGACAGGTATCAAACCTGGATCAGCAGAGCAATCATGCTACAATCATCTATTGCTCTGGTCAAAAAAAAAATTCCCCTTTATTTTCTACTTTTTTTTAATTAAATTATCATGAGATACAGAATTAAAAAGTTATTGATAGTTGAGTTTCAGTCAAACAATGTTCCAACACCATCCCTTCACCAGAGTTCATTTTCTGCCAAAAAAATTCTTCGTTTTTCCCTTGTTTTGGTTTTGGATCACACTCAGCGGTGCTCAGGCATTACTCCTGGCTCCGAGCTGAGAGGTCATTCCTGGTGGTGCTTAGGGAACTATATGGGATGCCAGGCATTGAACCTCAGTCAGCTGCATGCAAGGCAACCACCTGACCTGCTGTGATATCACTCTAGTCCTCCAAAACAATTCTTCACTGATAGATTCCATCACTTTTTCACCTCCATATATCAATTGACTTTATTTAAGTCAATTCTTATTTCTGGGTCTCAAGTTTTTCATATTCTAATTTTGAACTCCTAAAGTATCTTATTTGTTTTTTTACTGCCATTTAAGACTAACTGCTTTTTAGAAAAAAATATGGGAAAATAGAATAGCATATTTAAATAAGGCATGCTCTTTCATACTTTGGTCTAGAACTTTAAATATCATTCTTTCTTTATTTTTATTCAATTTGTAAAGAATTCCAAAAAGCAAAGTGAAAGGAAGATTCTGAGTGGTTGATTCAGTTCCAGCTTCAAAGGTTCAACATTTGTGTTAATAGCAATATTATTAAGTAATATTATGGGTTTTCAAGGTCACATGCAAATTGCTCAATGTGAATGTTAGATCTACAATATTTTTACCTCCCTTTTCACAGCACTACCACTAAGAGTTGCAGCTATGACAAGGGAAATCTGTTTTCCGACTTGAAAAGTGGTAATAATAATAGAACCCACCACAGAGGGTCCCTGAGTTGATTTATAAATGATATATAAAAGCTTTAACAATGTCTGACACATAGAGAGTACTCAATAAATGTCAATCAAAATCTCATTTGGGCTTCACAATTCAGTGGTATTCTAACCTCCAAGGTTTGTAGATGAGACATTAGTTGTTTAGTAGAAAGTCATGAACTTGGAACTCAAGAATCTGGGTTTAGGTTCTGGATTAAACTGAACTTTGAGAGTCACCAGACTTTTAGTGTGGGGCCTTGGTTTAAATTTATGAAAATGGGGGTAGACATTCTAGTTCTGACTACCTTCATTTCTAGGGCATGCATCCCAAGAGATCACATATGTGAAAAGATTATGCTAAGGATAAAATACAGGACTGGAGAAATAGCTCAATGGGCTGAGTGTATGCTTTGTATGCAGGAGGTCCAGGTATGAGTCCTGGTATTACATAATCTTCCAGCACCTCTGGCAGCAACCTCAAGCACAGATCCAGAAACCACTGAGCACTGCCCCAGGGTAGGGGGGGGCGGCAACAAAGCCAAAAACAAATAAATGAAGTCTATCATGAGAAAAGCACTGGAGGCTATGTGAATTGTAGTTACAGATGCTGATCAAACTGTGAGATGTCAATTCTTGCTCTATTAGCTAATAGTTGTGTGACCTGGAGTCAATCTCCATTCCAATTTTTTTGTTGTTTGGATTTGGAGGTATTCAGGGACTATTCAGTCGTATTCAGGGACTGCTCCTAGTTCTGTGCAAATATGGGGAAGAAGAATTGAAGCAGAGTTGGCTGTATACAACTCAAGTACCCTAACACCTGTAGAATCTTTCAAGCCCCCCCCCACGTGCTCGCTTTGGCAGCACATATACTAAAATTGGAATGATACAGAGATTAGCATGGCCCCTACGCAAGAATCTTTCAAGCCCCCAACCTATTTATGTCTGCCTCAGTTTCCTCACTGATAAAATAAAAATAATGGAACCTCATTAAATTTTTGATAAGATTAAACAATTAATATATGGAAAGCACTTAAACAGTACCTGATAGTGCTAAATAAATGTCATTTGCTTAAGAAGATAGTGTATTTTATAGAATGTATCAAACTTACATTTGGTATTTAGATGAACTTCATAAAGAAAAGCAATGGTCTAAATGAGAGTTGTCTCAAACGCCAATGGGCCCAGAGTATAGGGAAAAAGGAAAGAAATTGAGTAGAGGAGGAGAAACACAAATATGAAAGGATGTGGGCCAGTGGCCAAGTGGTCTCAGGTGCATTTGTGGAGATTAAAAAAAAAGACAGAATATCCAAGCCAAAGTCAGTAACAATGGAATCAAGAGACACAAACTTCAAGAATCTAAACTTAAAACGGGCCTGTTACACTGGCAGACTAGACAGGTGGTGGTATGGAATGCACTCTGGGAACATTGGTGGAGGAAGGTTGACAATGACAATGTATGTTTGAAACCCAACTATGAAGGACTCTGTAAATCACAATGTTTTCAATAAAATAAAATAATTTAAAAGAATATAGTGTATTTTAATTAATTTTACTATTATTATTTTAGTTTATGGTTTAGGCAATAATTAACCTAGTCAGTATTTGTCACAGTATTTGTTATGGTTTGGGCAATGATTAATCCAGTCATACTCACTGCCTTGCCCACCCTCTCCACCCCAGAAAACAGGGCAGAGGCCTCACCCGGGGTTCTGAAGCCTGGCTCTCTCGGTGCCAATCCTCTACCAGTGCCACAGCCTCCTCACCACTCTCAGGGTGGTGTGCTTGCACCCAGGCCTGGGCATCCTGGGGTAAGATGGTCAGGAACTGCTCCAGCACCAACAGCTCCAGGATCTGCTCTTTGAGGCGAATCTCTGGTCTCAGCCAATGACAGCAGAGTGCCCAGAGCTGGCTAAAAGCCTCATGGGGCCCAGCTGCATCCCTGTACTGGAACTGTCTGAAGCGCTGTCGAGAAGCCTCAGGGCCAGGGACAGGGTCCTTCTCCCAGGGTCGGCTTTCAGAGCTCCAAGAGTCTTCCAACTTCACAATCAGGAGTTCTTGAGGCTCTGACGAAAGAGAAGTCTGGGTCTGGGATTCCAGAGTGACAGCCATGGTCTCTTCCAATGTCTTCTACATCGACTGTGTGTCTTTCAAGGGGCACTGGGAAAGGAAGTGCTCCCCAA
This sequence comes from Suncus etruscus, assembly GCF_024139225.1. Lineage (NCBI taxonomy): Eukaryota > Metazoa > Chordata > Mammalia > Eulipotyphla > Soricidae > Suncus > Suncus etruscus. Next base: position 44,027,939 of record NC_064853.1, read on the forward strand.
GCCTGAAGGCAAAAAGAGAAAGGACAGAGTGAGCAAAGAGGACCCAGGCTTCTCTCATTTCCTTCACTTTACCCTGGTCTCTTCTGGGGTCAGTGCAGAGGCATTATTTTCCATTAGCAGGAAGTTAAACTGCATCTTTATGCCAAGACCAATAGTCCAAACAGGAAGAAAGGCAGCACTGAATTAAATCCTGGGACAAGATACAGGCTTTGGTTGATCATTAGAGCCTTTATGATCTGGCCCAGCCTAGACTTATTCCTTCCTCCATATGCACAAAGTCAGATTCAAAACACTCCTTTCTCCATGAGGTCCTTCTTCCTGGGCCTTAGAACTTTTACATTCTTCTACAGAGCTCTCATTTATAAAACTCTTCTCTCACACCACACTCCCATTCTGAAGTCCAACCCACCTGTAACTTGCCCCATTTCAACACTGATGACTGCCAAAACTCTGGCAAAAAATTATCCCAGATCCCCAAATCCAACTACTTATAGAACATGTCCACTTGACTATCTGGGGGTATCACAAATTCAAAGGGCTCAACAAAGATGACCTTAAGTGTTTCCTTCTGTAGATCTGTCTTTAGCTAATGCATTCCACCTAACAAGTTCCCTTGCCAGCAGTCCAGCTTTCAGCTCCCTCCAAATTTTCTCATATCCATCTCCTCTCTAAGCAGGGTCTGCTGGCCTAGAAAGCATACACCTCCGTCCAGAGAACCACATACGTTTGTATCTTATTGGCTTCCTAACTCATGGCCCTTCCTCTTCTCCCCACTCCATGCCCTCCCTGTTCTATTCTTCACACACCCAGACTAGATTCACACTGTGCCTAGGGCCCCAAGCTCATATCTTTCCCATGTTCCATGTGGTGGGCAGTTCCTACAGCAGGTTTCTCTCTGGCTCCCACCTGTGGGGACTCTTTAAGGATCACCTGTCTTTACCCAACAAGGTCTCCATTAAATTTTACATCCTCGAAGAGGCCCTTCCTGTGCCTTGAAGCAAGTGTCAGTCCTGTGCAACAAGTTTCCATTGACCTTTCTGTTTCTACCAAAACCCTGGTCAAACTCTATTGAGATTATCTTAATCCACTAGATCTCCTAAGGGATCTAGTACAGTGCTCAGCACACTCAATCAACAGTGACATATAGATTAACTAATGATGGTGATGTGTCAGAGGCAAAAAATTTCAGTATACCTTTTCTGTGCCTATATTTATAAAAAAGGACCTCTTGCTTATACTAAAAGAAATTCTTAGTCCCTTAGTCCTCTTGATATCCATGTCAGTGACATATGTCACTTTCCGCACTGTATTGGAGGGAGGGGTGTATATACAGGTATGGGCATCTCCAGAGAGATTAGGATCTCAATAAGGGGATTAACCTTTGTTTTCCCACACCCCTCAGCTCTATCACACCACTGCCTCCCCCCTTTCGATGAGTTTGGGACACTAAATCCATAAGGCACTCACTAGTGCTGTTAGAGTTGATTCTTTTAAACTATAAACACCCTGATAAAGCTCACACTGGGCATGGGGGCAGCAGAAAGAGGGACTGAGCTCTCTGTAACATTCCCAACAAACCTGGATGGCATTCAAAAATACCCACTCTATGGAATCAGTTGGCCACTTCCAAATGGGATGACACAGTTAAACTAAGAGTTGGGGAAGAGGGGTCTGCTGTATATTAGGCCACATGGTTGGGCAGTTTGGAAGTCAGGCAAAGGTGATGGAAAATATTCTAAACACCTCTGACCACTGAGGGAGAAGCAGGAGATACAACTCATGATTGTCTGTCAACCCTGTCTCTTAGCTAATAACTCAATGTTACCTCATCAGTTGAGTTCTTTGCCATGCCATGCCCCACTCCCTACTACCTAAGAATTGTCTCCCAGCCCAGTTTCCTATACCTCTATCACAGAAGTTATCCTATACTATTGTATCATAGTTTTCACCTCTGGCAATTCCATTATTGTCTCACTAGGGTCAATACCATTTCTTACACTTTTTTGTCTCGCTAGGGTCAATACGATTTTTTTTTCACTGTGCATTTTTTTATATTTATTTAAATCCTTTATTACATACATGATTGTGTTTGGGTTTCAGTTATGTAAAGAACACCACCCATCACCAGTGCAATATTCCCATCACCAATGTCCCAAATCTCCCACCTCCCCACCTGACCCCCGCCTGTACTCTAGACAGGCTTTCCATTTCCCTCATACATTCTCATTATTAGAACAGTTCAAAATATAGTTATTTCTCTAACTAAACTCATCACTCTTTGTGGTGAGCTTCCTGAGGTGAGCTGGAACTTCCAGCTCTTTTCTCTTTTGTGTCTGAAAATTATTATTGCAAGAATGTCTTTCATTTTTCTTAAAACCCATAGATGAGTGAGACCATTCTGTGTTTCTCTCTCTCTCTCTCTCTCTCTCTCTCTCTCTCTCTCTCTCTCTCTCTCTCTCTCTCTTTCTCTCTCTCTGACTTATTTCACTCAGCATAATAGATTCCGTGTACATCCATGTATAGGAAAATTTCATGACTTCATCTCTCCTGACAGCTGCATAATATTCCATTGTGTATATGTACCACAGTTTCTTTAGCCATTCGTCTGTTGAAGGGCATCTTGGTTGTTTCCATAGTCTTGCTATGGTAAATAGTGCTGCAATGAATATAGGTGTAAGGAAGGGGTTTTTGTATCATATTTTTGTATTCCTAGGGTATATTCCTAGGAGTGGTATAGCTGGATCGTATGGGAGCTCGATTTCCAGTTTTTGGAGGAATCTCCATATCGCTTTCCATAAAGGTTGAACTAGATGGCATTCCCACCAGCAGTGGATAAGAGTTCCTTTCTCTCACATCCCCGCCAACACTGTTTATTCTCATTCTTTGTGATGTGTACCATTCTCTGTGGTGTGAAGTGATACCTCATTGTTGTTTTGATTTGCATCTCCCTGATGATTAGTGATGTGGAGCATTTTTTCATGTGTCTTTTGGCCATTTGTATTTCCTCTTTGTCAAATTGTCTGCCCATTCCTTCTCCCAATTTTTTGATGGGATTAGATGTTTTTTTCTTGTAAAGTTCTGTCAGTGGGGTCGGTGAGGTGGTGCTGGAGGTAAGGTGTCCGCCTTGCAAGCACTAGCCAAGGAAGGACCGCGGTTCGATCCCCCGACGTCCCATATGGTCCCCCCACGCCAGGGGCAATTTCTGAGCGCTTAGCCAGGAGTAACCCCTGAGCATCAAACGGATGTGGCCCGAAAACAAAAAAAATAAAAAATAAAAAAATAAAGTTCTGTCAGTGCCTTGTATATTTTGGAGATTAGCCCCTTATCTGATGGGTATTGGGTGAATAGTTTCTCCCACTCAGTGGGCGGCTCTTGTATCCTGGGCACTATTTCCTTTGAGGTGCAGAAGTTTCTCAGCTTAATATATTCCCATCTGTTAATCTCTGCTTTCACTTGCTTGGAGAGTGCAGTTTCCTCCTTGAATATGCCTGTAGTCTCAATGTCCTGGAGTGTTTTGCCTATGTGTTGTGCTATATATCTTATGGTTTCGGGTCTGATATCGAGGTCTTTGGATTTTACCTCCGTACATGATGTTAGCTAGGGGTCTAAGTTCAATTTTTTTCAAGTGGCTAGCCAGTTGTGCCAACACCACTTGTTGAAGACGCTTTCTTTGCTCCATTTAGGATTTCTTGCTCCTTTATCAAAAATTAGGTGATTGTATGTCTGGGGAACATTTTCTGAGTATTCAAGCCTATTCCACTGTTCTGAGGGCCTGTCCTTATTCCAATACCATGCTGTTTGATAACTATTGCTTTGTAATAAAGTTTAAAGTTGGGGAAATTAATTCCGCCCATATTCTTTTTCCCAATGATTGCTTTAGCTATTCTAGGGTGTTTATTGTTCCAAACGAATTTCAAAAGAGCCTGATCCACTTCTTTGAAGAATGTCATGGGTATCTTTGAGGGATCACATTAAATCTGTATAATGCCTTGGGGAGTATTGGCATTTTGATTATATTAATCCTGCCAATCTATGAGCAGGGTATGTGTTTCCATTTCCGCATGTCCTCTCTTATTTCTTGGAGCAGAGTTTTATAGTTTTCTTTGTATAGGTACTTCACATTTTTAGTCAAGTTGATTCCAAGATTTTTGAGTTTGTGTGGCACTGTTGTGAATGGGGTTGTTTTCTTAATGTCCATTTCTTCCTTATTACTATTGGTGTATAGAAAGGCCATTGATTTTTCTGTGTTAATTTTGTAGCCTGCCACCTTGCCATATGAGTCTATTGTTTCTAGAAGCTTTTTGGTAGAGTCTTTAGGGTTTTCTAAGTAGAGTATCATGTCATCTGCAAACAATGAGAGCTTGACTTCTTCCTTTCCTATATGGATTCCCTTGATATCTTTTTCTTGCCTAATCGCTATAGCAAGTACTTCCAGTGCTATGTTGAATAGGAGTGGTGAGAGAGGACAGCCTTGTCTTGTGCCAGAATTTAGAGGGAAGGCTTTCAGTTTTTCTTCATTGAGGATATTTGCCACTGGCTTGTGGTAGATGGCCTTAACTATATTGAGAAAGGTTCCTTACATTCCCATCTTGCTAAGAGTTTTGATCAAGAATGGGTATTGGACCTTATCAAATGCTTTCTCTGCATCTATTGATATGATCATGTGATTTTTTATTTTTCTTGTTGTTGATGTTGTGTATTATGTTGATAGATTTACTGATGTTAGAGCATCCTTGCATTCCTGGGATGAAACCTACTTGATCGTAGTGGATAATCTTAATGAGGCATTGAATCCTATTTGCCAGGATTTTGTTGAGGATCTTTGCATCTGCATTCATTAGCGATATTGGTCTGTAATTTTCTTTTTTCATAGCATCTCTGTCTGGTTTAGGTATCAAGGTGATGTTGGCTTCATAAAAGCTATTTGGAAATGTTTCCGTTTGTTCAATTTCATGAAAGAGTCTTGCCAGGATTGGTAGTAGTTCCTCTTGGAAAGTTTGAAAGAATTCATTAGTGAATCCATCTGGGCCTGGGCTTTTGTTTTTCGGCAGACATTTGATTACCGTTTTAATTTCATCAATAGTGATGGGGGTGTTTAGATATGCTACATCCTCTTCCTTCAACCATGGAAGATTATAAGAGTCCAAGAATTTATCCATTTCTTCCAGGTTCTCATTTTTAGTGGCGTAGAGTTTCTGATTACCCTTTGAATCTCTGCCATATCAGTAGTGATCTCTTCTTTTTCATTCCTAATACGAGTTAGCAAGTTTCTCTCTCTCTTTCTTTGTTAGTTTTGCCAGTGTCTATCAATCTTGTTTATTTTTTCAAAGAACCAACTTCTGTTTTCATTGATCTTTCGAATTGTTTTTTAGGTTTCCACTTCATTGATTTCTGCTCTCAGCTTTGTTATTTCCTTCTGTCTCCCTATTTTTGGGTCCTTCTGTTGAGCACTTTCTAGTTCTATTAGCTGTGTCATTACGCTAGTCAGGTAAGCTCCTTCTTCCTTCCTGATGTGTGCTTGCAAAGCTATAGATTTTCCTCTCATTACTGCTTTTGCTGTGTCCCATAAGTTCTGATAGTTTGTGTCTTTATTGTCATTTGTTTCCAGGAACCTTTTGATTCCTCCTTGATTTCATCTCGGACCCACCTGTTATTCAGTATGAGGCTGTTTAACTTCCAGATGTTAAAGTTTTTCTTCTGTGTCTCTTTGGAATTGACAAATAATTTCAGAGCCTTGTAGTCAGCGAAGGTACCCTGCAAATTTTCTATTCTCTTGATATTATGGAGGTATATTTTATGTGCCAGCATGTAGTCTATCCTGGAGAATGTCCCATGTACACTGGAGAAGAATGTGTATCCAGGTTTCTGGGGATGGAGTGTCCTATATATATCCACTAGGCCTCTTTCTTCCATTTCTCTCCTCAGGTCTAGTATATTCTTGTTGGGTTTCAGTCTGGTTGACCTATCCAGTGTTGACAAAGCCGTGTTGAGGACCCCCACAATTAATGTGTTGTTATTGATATTATTTTTCAGATTTGTCAACAATTGTATTAAATATTTTGCTGGCCCTTCATTCGGTGCATATATGTTTAGGAGAGTTATTTCTTCCTGTTCTACATACCCCTTGATTAATATAAAGTGTCCATCTTTGTCTCTTACAACCTTCCTAAGTATAAAGTTTGCATTATCTGATATTAGTATGGCCACTCCAGCTTCTTTATGGGTGTTCTTTGCTTGGATAATTTTTCTCCAGCCTTTTATTTTGAGTCTATGTTTGTTCTGACTATTCCGGTGTGTTTCTTGTAGGCAGCAGAATGTTGGATTGAGTTTTTGATCCATTTAGCCACTCTGTGTCTCTTAACTGGTGCATTTAGTCCATTGACACTGAGAGAAAGAATTGTCCTGGAATTTAATGCCATCTTTATATTGAAATTTGGTATGTCTTTTGGTTAGTCTTGTCTTAAATTAGGTCTTTCAGTTTTTCTCTTAAGACTGGTTTTGAGTCTGTAAAGTTTCTGAGCTGTTTTATGTCTGTGAAACCATGTATTCTTCCGTCAAACTGGAAAGTGAGTTTTGCTGAGTACAGTATTCTAGGTGAAGCATTCATTTCATTCAGTCTTGTCACAATATCCCACCACTACTTTCTGGCCTTGAGTGTTTCTGGTGACAGGTCTGCTGTAAATCTCAAGGATGCTCCCTTGAATGTAATTTCCCTTTTTGATCATGCTGTTTTCAGAATTCTGTCTCTAGTAGGATTCATCATTGTGACTAGGATGTGTCTTGGGGTATTTTTTCTGGGGTCTCTTTTGGTTGGTACTCTTTGAGCATGCAAGATTTGATCACATATATTCTTTAGCTCTGGAAGTTTCTCTTTAATGATGTTCTTGACCGTTGATTCTTCCTGAAAATTTTCTTCCTGGGTCTCTGGGACTCCAATGATTCTTAAGTTGTTTCTGTTGATCTTATCATAGACTTCTATTTTCATCTGTTCCCATTCTTTGACTAATTTTTCCACTGTCTGTTCATTTGCTTTAAGTTATTTTTTCCCAATCTCTCCCACTGTATGGAATTATTATTTATCTCATCTTCTACAGCACCAAGTCTATTCTCAGCTTCTGATACCCTGTCCCAGAGCTTATCCATTTTGCCATTCACTTCGTTTACTGAGTTTTTCAGGCCTGTTAGTTGACATGTTATTTCAGTTTGGAGTTTTGTGATTTATGTCTTCATATTTTCTTGGTCCTTATTAGAGTTCTGTTCTACTCGATCCATGGTTTCTTTGAGTTCTTTGAGCATCTTCCATATTGCTTGTCTAAAGTCCTTATCTGAGAGGTTGATTAGTTGGTTGGTCATTATCTGATCATCAGAATTATCATTTTCATTCTCTATGTCTGATGCTGGCCTGTGTTGTTTCCCCATTGTCACACTTGTATTGTGGGTTTTTCTACGTGTTGTGGTGGTATTCATTGGCTAAATGATGTAGACAGCCACACTCCTCTGGCTCCACCCTTTCTGGGTGGGTCGACTTGCCTCCAAGGGAGTGGAGTCCTCCTTGGATGAAGCCTCACACAGGATCAAATCTTAGGCCCAAGCACACAGCAGAGAAGACAGTCCGAGAGAAATGCTGGGCTTCAGTGATCCAGCACAGTGTGATTTTTTTCTTCTTGTTGCAATGGTATTCTTTCCTTAGAAAGAGCACACGGCCGCGTAGCGAAGCGGAGCAGCCGTACTCTTCTGGAGCCTCTTTTTGGCCCACTCCCAAAAGGTTCATGTGACAGGACAGGAGACAGACACACACAGGCAGCACTCACAATTTTTCACAGTTGGGCCCCACTGGGCATGCGTAGTTTCGTAGATTTTCCCAGCCTGACATCACAAACAGGGGACTAGCTTCTGCAAAGTACTGCTTATAGCAGGTTTTCACGTTATGGAGCAGTTCCTTGGTGTTCCCGCCCTAGAATGGGCCTCTGGAAGAGCAAGTTTTCTGGAACCTCTTTTCAGCCCACTCCCAAGAGGTTCACGCGACAGGACAGTACACAGACACACACAGGCAGCACTCACAATTTTTCACAGTCCAATACCATTTCTTATTCATTTTTGTATCCAGAGCCTGAAACCAAATTAAACAGCAAAACCACTGGAAGTGTGGTTACCTCTTATGAAAATGGTAGATAAGATATGAAAAGTTATAATTTATATGAAGTAAAGAAGTAACTTTTCATGAAACTCCTTGAACCAGTCTAGATCATGAACAATTCCAGCACATCTGGAATATTCTCTCATATGAGAATCAATGTAACATAAACCTCCACAATCCCTCTCTGCTCACTGCTCAGTACTGGGAACTAGAGAAGCAATAACATCTGAACAGGAAAGTAATCTGGAGCCTAGGCAGAGACAGATAATAGGCAAACCAAGTGTCTGCTCCCAAAGATAGAAACTACAGTCAAAAGAGCAATCTCAGTGCCTCAGGGCTCAAAATTTAGTCTTATACTCTGGGTATTTTCTCCTGGGAAGCCTTGAGTGTCCCAAAGATTAGTTTCAACTTGAAATCTAAAATACTTTCTTGACTCTCTAGTCAAAAGCAATTAACCACCATTAAGGGATGTGAACACAGTCAATAGCAGGTATCTGCACAAAGAACTGAGAGGGAAAATAAGAAGGCATTCCCCACTTCAGAGATAACCAGCATACTGGACCCTCCCTCCCCAACCCCACCCCCATTAGGAGGATCAGCAACTGCAAATACCCAAATACCAAATGTCCAGGAGCTACTGAGGCTGGTGTCAATGCCAGGCCCTCCACATTCATAACCTTACTGAATCCTTACTGAACAAGTAACAAGTAAAGACATTGACGGGAAGACACTGCAAACACAGAAAGAGAAAGAGAGCCATAATGCAAAGTGCAGTCAAGTCCATTATCACTCTGTGAGCCAATGTGGCTTCAGTGCCCTCAAGCCTCTCTCTCCTCTGGTTGTAAGCAAAGTGATTTCCAACCAGCACAGTCTCTAAACATAGGCCCACTCTTTATTGAACATTTAACTCAATAAGCTAATCATACTGAGTAGCTTCGTGAAAAGAATACCATACTGGTTTCTGAAATAGGTCCTTACCAAAGAATTTTTTTTAAGCTGACTTTGAATTTGAGCTAAGATTTTACCTTGTGTACTAGCTTATTGGGGGGGACGCATACCTGGTGATACTTAGGGGTTATTCCTAGCAATGAAATCACTCCTGGCTCAGGGGATCATATGGGATGCCGGGGATCAAACCCAGGTCTATCCTGGGTCCACTGCATGCAAGGCAAATGCCCTACCACATGCTACTGCTCCAGCTAGCTTTTGAATAGAATTATTGTATAAGGTATGACTCCACTATATTCAATATATATAGAATATAGTGGAGTCATACCTTATATATATAGAATATAGTGGAGTCATACCTTATATATATAGAATATAGTAGAGTCATACCTTATATATATATATATATATATATATATACATACATACATATTTGCATATGGGAAGCAACTTCAATGAAGAAGATTTGATTGAGGTTGTACAACTAACAAGTAGTAGTGTTGAGACAAAGTCAAGATTCATTTCCCTGAGCCACGTTTCTTAAGTCACCATGTCTCTTAACCCACTACAGGACTTCTCTAGGATTGTCAGTCATCCAAGGTCCTGAGATGACAGACGGTAAGAACAAGAAGGCAGGAGTGAGCAGACTGCAGATCTAGAGTCACCCCTGCCTTTTATCAGATATGTAACTTTGACAGGTACTGTAGCAGCCTAAGTAGGCTGTAATGCAGTCTGATCCTATTTGCATTTGCCTCAGGTCCCCAAGAAGTACAATGGAAGCAGATCAAGGAGACAAGGAGATGAAACTCAGCAGCTATAAATTTATAGTCTGGAGCCAGACAGTGGAATGAGTAAATGAGTGTAATGGGGACTTTGGTTAACTACAGAGCACCAGAGGAAATACTTGATCAGTGTTTTTAGGTTTTCCTTTTATCCAAGAGAACCCAAAACTATGGGATTTAAATGTTGGCATCCAATGCAAAATGCGAATTACACTTGAGAATTAGAGCAATTAAGTTTTAATCGACACACTCTTCCTCCTCTCTGCAAAATGATCTCAAAGGTCTTGTCCACTGCCTAGGAAGACCTAGAAAGGATACAGACCTTCTCACATTATGAGTGATAGGTACTGGCTGCTCTTAAAATCGAGATCCCTTTATAAGCACAGAGAATGAGTGGCATCCTGAACTCCTAAAGCTATAGGCATAGAAGAGGAACTATGCCCCAATCCCACAGGAATAGTCAAGACTTGTCTGTGACCTCCAAAGACAAAGATACTAGTTCCAGGGGCCAGAGAGATAGCACAGCGGTAAGGAATTTGCCTTGCATGCAGAAGGACAGTGGTTTGTATCCTGGCATCCTATATGGTCCCCTGACCCTGCCAGGGGCGATTTCTGAGGGTAGAGCCAGGAATAACCCTTGAGTGCTGCTGGGTGTGACCCAAATTAAATTTAAAAATTTTAAATAGAAAAATAAATAATAATAATAAAGCACCAGCTAAGGATTCTGGACTCCGTGTGACTATGAGCTACATAATTAGTTAGCTTTGACTCTGAAGCAAAGGAAGGAAAAGTAGATGCACTTCTACCACTGGTTTAAATCATTACAATCAATGAACCTATTTCCAGCAAGCCAATCCTAACAGGCAGAAGGAAACTAATACTTAGGCCATTAGAAATCTACTAAAAGTAGCAGCCTTCAAGCTACTATGAGCAAAACTCACCAGGGTCCTTGTTCATAATCATCCAATTATTGACTTGATTTATGCCAAATATTATTCCTACTTTGATCTGGGTAATGAAAAAATCAAGATGATTCAAAAACTGTCCTGGCCTGAAATAATTCAGTAAAAATATTTTCAAATAATAATGACTTATCAAGTGCTGCAGCAAATGCAGGAAGATATCTTCAGTTAATAAAACTGAGCAATTGAAGTTTTGGAAATGAATTTAAATCATTTTTGAGTTGGTTCTAGATAGAGAGGTTCCCTAGGCAGAATCTGGGGGGAAAAGAATTGAACAGTCTAAATTAAACGGTGAAAATCCAAATATCTTTTCCAAGAAATAAGGAAAAATTGGAGTCCTGGAGTGCCAGGTGCACAAGGACCAGAAATCAAAAGCACTTCCTGAAGCATCCAGAAAGCACTTAATTCTATAGGATGGTGGGAGCTGGTGGACTTCTAAAGAACCATAAAGAAAACATTGTAGCGATCTTGGGGCAGTTCCTGTTATTTTGAGGAGAGGTTTCTGCAGTATTTCTGACAATCAATACGCACGAAGAAAGGAAAGGTATGGTCCTTGACAGGCATGACCCTATATAACATGGAGATGATCCCAGGAAGGGATGATACCAGGGCAGGATGGATAGACTCCAGGACAGATGTGAATGACAGATCCCAGGATGAGGGGGACACCAGACCAAGTGATATGGCCACATGAGCCCAGGACAGTGATGGATGCAAGAGCAGGACAGGGTGGGGTGGGTTAGGGGGAATTGGAATGGTGGGAGTAAGAGGTGAGAGCAGGGAATGGGGCTGGGGTGCTGTCCAAAAGACAGGTACCACTCACAACCACTGAGCATCTGGGGAGAGAGAGGGAAGGGCATGGGGCGGGGCCGGCAGCCAGTCCCACCACTGGATGTCAGAGATCAGAAGCAGAGGAGAGGGGCGTTCAGTCATGACAGTTCTACGTAGGTGCAAGGGGCTCTAACACTTTTCTTGAGGGTCAAGGCTTCAAGCTCAGGCCCTCTCACGTCCACTTCTTGCCAGAGCCCCAGCACCCAGTACCCACTCCTCTGCTCTCCAGACCCTCCTAGGACCCTCCAATCTCTTTGGGCTGTCATCTTCATCCCTTCCGACGTCGCTCCAACTCCCAGGGCCTCAGTGTCCCTCTTCATCCCCGACCCCTCTCTGATGCAGTGCCCAGCGCTAGCTACATCTTCGGGGCGCCCTTCACCTCAACCCCTTTGTAAAAGCTTCTTCCTCCCCCTCATACCTTCCCCCAGCCCCCTGGGCACCATCACCTCTTCCTAAGTCTCCAACCCAGAGCTTGAGTCTCTAGTTGCCCCCGCCCCGCCACCCGGACTCACCCACCGAGACACCCACTTCACAACAGGGCGGAAGTGCTCCAGGGCTCGCGCGGGGAATGCTGGGACGCGGAGTCCGAACGGCGCCACCCCGGGAATGGAGCCTTAGAGACTACAACTCCCGAAAGCACCTGCGCGAGGCCCACTGAGCGTTCCGCTCTCTTCATTGGTGCATTTCTGATGTTGTCAGCCAATGAGTGTGCAAGTTTCTACCGGTCCTAGGCTCCACAACAAATCAGAACAGGCTGAGTGCTGTGAGGGCGGGGACTGTTATGATCTGGGTCCTTTCTGCAGGCTCTGGAATAACGGCTCTAAATGAAACGGGTGATGTGAGCATCCTACGTTAAGGGAAAGATTAAGGTAGAAACAATAAGAAGGAAGGAGAGCGGAGTCATGACCAAATTGGTGATGGGCAGGAAAGAAGTTAGACAGTTGTTAGTTCCATTTCTAGCATGTAGCATAACTTTGAATGAAAAGGGAAGCTCTCTTTCCTCATCTTTATAATGAGGATAGTGTTTGCATTCCTGTCACTGGGTTGTTTTTGTTTGCTTGTGTGCTTTGTTCGTTTGTTTTGTTATCTCACTTCAAATGAGATAATAAATCCCTAACATTTAGCTCAGGGTTTGACCCTACTCCACTGTGCTGAATTGCTTAGTATAGATCTTGTAACTTCGTGGCTACTGGAAGAATGCTATCAAGAGAACAACAATAATGAAATATTTTTTAATAGAATGGAAGTTGTTTTATGCCTTTGCAAGTATTTTAAGTATAATGTTGTGATTGTCACCCTTGGGGGTGAAAGTTGTGTTTTGTGGTTGGACATGGAGCCAAATCTCAGTTCAAGAATTTGCTAGCTAGCTGTGTTACCTTAAACCACGAAGGCAACTATTTTATCTTCACTTTTTTGTCTGTAAATCTATAAAATATAACCAAATAGATATTGTATAGTGATGTGAAGATCAAATGAAATCAAGTAGGTAAAAATCACTCGAACCAAGCTGCTTGTGTCTGACATTTTATTTAGTTTATTTATGGTGTCATTGGAAATTACTAAGAGCCAGACTGCAGGTCTCATATAGTGGAATCCTGTAGGTCTTCCTCTGTGAACATGGGACACCAAGAATTTGATCCCATGACTAGAAATTTGCAAGATTGTAAGGCATGTGCCTTGCACCCCACTCTCCGTAGTGTTCCCCTTCTTCTGGACCCTGATACTTATCTTCAATTGCAGAGCATGCCCATCTTTCCACTCTATTAGTGATACTTTGGGATGATTTCTTACCTCCATTTTGTCATTTGTAACATAGAAATAAAAGGAAAGCTATCCTGGTTAGAGGAATAAATGGAAGGAAGATATAATGAGTTTGGAAAATGTCTGATGGAAAGTAATTCATATGCTATTAGTATTCTTTTACTAGTGGTAATGAAACTGGGACAATATGCATGGCATATAAGTGCTTGATCTGTGTTGGCTATTGAAAAAATTCACAGACATCCTCTGTGAAAATAACACCTATAGGCATTCCTATCTGCTAAGTGCTCAAAATCACCCTACAGAGCTGGCATTATAACCCCTAATTTATTGCAAGGAAAAAATAGAGTCTTAAAGAAGCAAAGTGGTCACATAGGCAGTAAGCAGCAGAGCTGGGATTTGTACCCCTGGGCATTTGATTCCAGGGTTTATTTTTCTAGGCATCACATAAGAAAAAGACCCCCTCTAGACTGGATAGAGAAGGGAAGGTGGCATAGGTTGTGAAGCAGTGTAAGGGACTGGTGAGCTTGGGCATCCTGGAGACTACCCGGATCTGATTCTAGAAAGGCAATTTTGCAAGTCACCTAAGGAAATCCCCTTCAGGGCCAGCCATCATAAAGAAAATAATGAGGATGGAGTGGGGAGGGGGAAGGGAAGGAGAGAGATAGAAAGGAAAGAGAGAGAGGGAGAGAGCAGGAAAAGAAGAGAGGGGAGAGAGCAGGAAAAGAAGAGAGGGGAGAGGGGGAGGAAGAGAGAGAGGGGAGAGAGAGAAGGGAGAGAGAGAGAGAGAGGAGAGAGAGACAGAAGACAGAGAGACAGAGAGAGAGAAAGAGAGTGAGAAAGAGAGAGAGAGAGAGAGAGAGAGAGAGAGAGAGAGAGAGAGAGAGAGAGAGAGAGAGAGAGAGAGAGAGGCAACATTAGTACACAAGAGGGCACTCTTCACCCTAAATGCAGCCTAGTGTTCTATGGTTTCCTCTTAGCCTTTGTTTAATCAGGAAAGCCTCGCGTTTTCACAGAAAAGGCAAATCTAAGCCCTGGGACGACAAAAAACCTTCATGATGTCATATAGAAATAAGCCACCTGAAACAGACAAGGTGGCAGGTCCCGGCTTCAGTCTCTGCTTCAGTCTCAACCAAGATCTTTTCTCTGCACAATGGTTCACCAAGGCCTCCACACTAGGTTAAGAATTCTGTTTTCAAGTTGCAGAGATAAATTAAATTTGGGTCCTATTCCCCAGGACCTGATTTTCAAGCTTTATTGATGACACACCTAGTATTTGTTGTTGTTGTTGTTGTTTGTTTTGAGGGGCCACACCTGGTGACGCTCAGGGATTACTCTGGCTATGTGCTCAGAAATGACTCCTGGCTTGGGGGACCATATGGGACACCAGGGATCAAACCCAGGTCTGTTCCTGGGTCAGCCACTTGCAAGGCAAATGCCTTACTGCTGCGCTATTACTCCAGCCCTGACACACCTGTTATTAAAACATTTCTGAATATACACATAAAACATGTATATTCTTTCCATGTATAGGTAGCACACACGCGTTTGTATTTTAGATCTCAATGCTTTGTTACATATTAACACACCTTATCCTTACAATGTTATGGTGGAGAGCTAATACTATCCTATATTATAAAAGAAACTGCACAGAATAGAAACCATCATATGGTTTCCCAGGCAATGCCAGGGGTGAGGCCTGAGTGCAGAGTCATTCATATCTCTGAGTTTACTCAGTCTAGTGCGGCCCCCAAAATGAACAAATTAAATGACTCTGTGCTAGTTTGTGCACCCCATTTTATAGATAGCAGCTTAGAGACTCCCAGCTCATGAGGGCAACACTGTTATTGGGGCTTTAAGAAAGAAATGCAGGAAATTGTGGGACCAGAGGAAGCAGCTTACGTAGGCTGGGACCTCAAGAAAGCTTCTAGAACAAGTAATTGCTGAGTTGAACCTTAAAAGATACATGAAATTCCCAGAGCAATAAAAGGGACGGACTTGGTGTTCTTGGGAGGAAAGATCAGCATGTGCAAAGACCCAGTGGCACATTCCAGTGCTGCTCTGCGGCTCAGGAGAATCTAGATAGAGCTGACCTGCACATTTGTACACTGAAAGCCAGTAAAGTTCATTGCTTCCTGCACTGTGCTCTAGCTTTGTGTCCTAAGCTGCCAATTCTTCTAGCACCCATATAGCCAAAGGGCTCCTTCTGCTTCTTGAAGGTATGTTTCATTTTGGCCCAGCCCTATTCCTTAGCTTGGGAATGCTCCCAGTCCTCTCTCCTCCAGCACACTCCATCCATGTCAGTTGCCAGCTCTGTCTCCTCTGGGCTGCCACTTAGGTGACCTCCTGCAACCCCTTTACTGCTGACCATGTAGGATTCTAACAGAAGCAAACAAAAGACAAGTCCAATGAAGTCAAGCTTTTCGTGGATGCAGCTTTGGAGATCTTGAGAGCATAACACATACCACAGCGCCACCTACTGTCTTACAAATGGTCTCACTCAGCCTCCAGAGCCTTCCCTAAACCAGGTCTCCAAGCTAACATTTGACCCTCCCTAACCATTCTGAAGGCCCCTCTCCCACCAGATGCTAAGTTTCGGTCTCCTATCTTCCCTAGAGGCTAGCTGTCTTTCCTAACCACCAGTTCCGGACCATGTCAGCCAGCAATGCCACATTCTGAAGGCAGCTATCCTTCACAGCTTCTGCAGGATGGGAGGCCACCAGATACCCAAGTTCCTGTGCAAGCAGGGGCCTTTAAAAAAACACTGGAGAGAGTGCAGGCTGCTATAGATACTTGTAGGTAAGGTAAAGGTAATCCTGAGGCCAGACATCACACCTCTCTCTCTCTCTCTCTCTCTCTTTCTCTCTCTCTCTTCTTCTTCTTCTTCTTCTTCTTCTCCCCTTCCCCCTCCCTCCCTCCCTCTCCCCTTCCTTCTCCCTTCTTCCCTCCCTCCCCCTTCCCCCTCCCTCCCTCCCTCCCTCCCTCCCTCCCTCCCTCCCTCCCTCCCTCCCTCCCTCCCTTCCTTCCTTCCTTCCTTCCTTCCTTCCTTCCTTCCTTCCTTCCTTCCTTCCTTCCTTCCTTCCTTCCTTCCTTCCTTTTTTCTAACCATACCTGGTTCTGTGCTCAGACTGTTCCTGGAAGTGCTCAGGGGACCATGAGGTACCAGGCCTCCAGCATGAAAAGCATTCTCTAAGCCCTTTAATCTCTCTCTCTCTCTCTCTCTCTCTCTCTCTCTCTCTCTCTCTCTCTCTCTCTCTCTCTCTCTCTCTCTCTCTCTCTCTCCCTCCTCCCCTCCCTCCCTCCCTCTCTCCCTCTCCCTCCCTCCTCCCCCCTGAGTTCACCCCCAGCGGGAATTTAACCGTGACACAGATTCAGTTTCGGGATCTGGGCCCTGGAAAGCAAGAAAAGGTATCTGGAAACAGAGTAGAAGTGGAACCCCCACTGCAGCCCTCACTACCATCTCACTGTCATGGCTAGTACACAGAACAGCAGAAGCAGAAGTAATTCTCTGCTATCTTCTCTTTTCCAGAGAGGATCCCAGTCAATATTCTTGCCTTCTGCACATGCATATTCTATTCCACACACTGTGCTGTTGTGGGACAGAAGAGAAGACTTCTAAGTGCACTGAAAAGACAAGAAGCAGGATCAGAAAAACACAGTGGGAGAGCAGGGCCACATTAGGAGGGAGGACTAGACTCAGATGAAGGTGCAGGAGTGAGGGAAGGAGGTAGTACACTGATGCAGGAGGGTCCCTGGTTCTCCCTTATCTGCTTTAATGAAGCTTGCTGTGCTTCTGAGAACAAGATCCAGGTCAGCAGCTACCCACTACAACTGTACCCTCTCTGGACTAATGCTCATCTCTAGTATTGCTTCAAATTCCACCTGGGTGGCAGAATTGAGTTCTCTCTTCTATATTCCCTTGGCAAATTCCTTGCTTTGCTCAAAATAAAAGAAAGTCTAGAGGATATCATTTGGTTTTTTGTTTGGTTGGTTTTGTGGTGCACTTGACTACACTCGGGGCTAACTCTATAACTTTTTATATACACCTATAACTAACACTATACTCAAGTATTCTCCTGGTAGCCTTGGAGGACCATATGTGTTGCTAGGGATCAAACCCAGAGAAGGATTGTAAAAGGCAAGTGCTTTGCACACTGTACTCTCTCCAGCCCCTACATCATTATTTTTTAAAATCAGGTGTTTTGTAAGCAAAATAAAAGCATCAAATATAGTGTTTATGGGCATCATTCAATGGTCTAATAGAAGATTCCAAAGAGCCTAAGATTTACTCTGGATGTCTATAAGTTTCCAGTCCTGCCCTTCAGAGAAGGGATTCAGAATAGTCCCCATGA
This sequence comes from Suncus etruscus, assembly GCF_024139225.1. Classification (NCBI taxonomy): domain Eukaryota; kingdom Metazoa; phylum Chordata; class Mammalia; order Eulipotyphla; family Soricidae; genus Suncus; species Suncus etruscus. The sequence continues at coordinate 44,045,712 of NC_064853.1, forward strand.
CCTTGATCATTATAAATTCCTAAACTCCAGAGAGATCTGTAAAAAAAAATGAGAGGTTAAGGGTTGAGAAAAGGGATAGCAGGTAAGATTATTGCCTTGATGAACCCTGGATCAATCTCCAGCTATCCATATGGTTCCCCTAGTCCTGCCAGGAATGATCCCTGAGCACAGCGATAGTTTAATACCACTTATCTTAATAAAAAGATAATTCAAAGGTGTACCATTGAGCCTAAATTAAAATAAAATGATAACAAAGTTTAGAGGGAAATGTAAAGATATATCTTTATTTTCTTAGAATAAATAAAATTTTCCCAAATAGGACACCAAAAGAACTAGCCATTAAAAAATAATGCTCCATAAAAAAATTATCAAAGAGTTGAAGCTATAGTACAGAGGGTAGGGCTGCTGTCTTGCATGCAGCCAATCCTGGTTACACCCCATATGATATCCAGAAATTGCCGGAAATAATTCCAGAATTTAGAGCCTTGAGCACCACCAGGTGCCCAAAATTAACTAAGAAAATAAAGATATAATATATGTTCAACATAAAAAGTAATTATTTTGAATAACCCATCAGCTAAAGAATATAACAAAATAGGGCCAGAGAGATAGCACGGAGGTAGGGCATTTTCCTTGCATGCAGAAGGACAGTGGTTTGAATCCCAGCATCCCATATGGTCCCCCAAGCCTGCCAGGAGCGATTTCTGAGTGTAGAGCCAGGAGTAATCCCTGAGTGCTGCCGGGTGTGACCCCCTCCTAAAAAATAATACACCAAAATAAACACTAGAAAATACTTTTTGTTTGTTGGGGGGGGCAAATCTAGTGGTGCTCAGAGATGGGGTTATTGAGAAAAGCTATATTCATAGTGAGGAAAAACACCCAAATGATGCTTTGAAAAGAACAATAACTAAGGGTACATAAGATCAAATAAGGTACCCTTAACATTGGTCTGGGGTCACCCAGTGAAGGACTTTCTGCCTTCTTTCTGCAGGTTCATCTTTCCTGTCTCCAAGTCCCACAGGGTCTTTTGTCCTACTCTGTTACCTCCTGTCATTGCCGTTTTCTTTTATTTCTCTGTCCTGCCCTCCAGACTTCTGACCAACCTATAGTTAAATGGGTTATAACTTCAGTCTCTCCTCTTGGCAGCATTCAGCACCTATACCACATCACCATGTTCTGGCAACATCACTAGAATTTTAAATCAAGAGCAGCAGAACTGGGTCCACAGGTCCACCACTGCCCTTCCAATGACCTTCATTTGAGCTGTTTGCTTCACTTCTTGCCTAGACACTGACTCATTTTTAATTCAATTTCTTTATTTTAGACACCATGATTTACAGAGTTGCTCATAATAGTTATTTCTGACATTCAATATTTCAACACCAATCCAACCACTGGTGTAACATTCCCTCCACTCTTGTCACCAGTTTCCCTAGCTTTCCAAAGTCTGCCCATTGGTAGGTACAAATAATTTACCTAATACTTCTTGGTACAACTAAATGGTAATAAATTATTGGGGAAAAATAACTTCACTAAAAGAAAAATTGTGGAAATTATCTTGCAATGGGGTCAATATATCATTGTCTGAAGGTTTACTAAGCCGTTTATTGCTAGTTGAGCATTCTGTTGGAGTTTTTGGTGGATGTTGTGTAGCTTCTATGATACTTTTATGCCTAATTTGGTGTTTTCCTACTTGGAAGTTAGTATTAAAATTATGGGGGCTTTACACAGCACCTTATGCAGCCGTGAACTCCCAGACTTTGAGGATCTGTGAAGTTGTGCCAATGAGATCATATGGTGACATCAGTTAATTTGTGGTTGGATGCCAGGTCTCCTGGAAGTATAGAGATGGCCCACCCTGATTCCAAACTGTCTATGGAGATGTCAGCCACAAAACCAGCATATCTAGAGTTTTTAGTAGCTAGGGTTCTCTGCAGAGATTAATGGAAAAGGGGTGATGCTAGGCCATTGGCCTGGTGACAACTGGAGGGTGGGTCTGTGTGTGCAGCTTCCAGAACTTCAGCAGGGTGGGGGACTTGCCTCCCCTCCCAGGGCTCCAGTGCTAGAAGCTTTAAGGCTGGTATGTCCATGAGTTTTTGCTGCTAGTTGTGCCTCTCTTTCTAGAGTTAAATGAGTTTATGGAATTGGCTTCTTGCACAGACATGGCAATCATCTTTGGATCACAGTTGTAGCTATTGGGACTTCTAAAAGCTCAGAGTAAGGCAGCATGCCCTGGCTTCAAACCATTCATGGAGATGTCGGTCACAAAACTGGCATGCCTCAAGTTTAGGAGTGGGGGGCTAGGAGTCTCTGCAAAGATTAGTGGGAAAGCAATGAAGCTAGGCTATTTTCAGGGCAGTAGTTGTAGGTGGAACATTAACCATTTTCCTAATCACTCATGCTTCCACTTTGCTCTGTGGCAAGCATTTCAAACAATATCCACCTTAAATGATTGAGTTTCCCATATCCCCCATTTCTTGGGCTTCATAGAAATCTGCTCATAATAAAAACAGCTAACATTGGTTCTAAGTGCTCTCTTTCAGAACCCCCCTCCTCATATTTTCTGTACTGACTTCTGGCCTCCAAGACATCCAGCAGCCATGTAACAACAAGGCAGCAGGTTCCCTCTGTAAGAGGTGAGAATGTCCTAGTTATGCCCCCTCATTTGGGTTTCCGGGACACAGTTGGGATTTGACTGTGAGTTCCTTTGTTGATGTTCCATTTGTGGCTTTGGTGTTTTCAGGTGTAATTCTCAGACAGCCCCGAGTAAAGGGTGCCCTTGTTTCCTGTCACTTCAAACATTGTAAGGACAAAAGGGAGTGTCTAAACCAGGGCTGCAGGAAGAGTCTATTTCCACTGCTACACAGAGCAAACAGGACAGCTGGGCAGAGCTGGGAAGGGCTCCCCAGAGTCCTCTGCAGCAGGGAGGAGAGTCAGCTTTCTCCTGCCCTATTGTCATAGTTGATTTGTTTCTACCGAAGGTACCATTTGTCCATTTCTTGAGAGGTTTGGGGAGTAACTCATAGAACCCTAAAGTATCCAAGCCCAGGGTGGACTGATGCCTGGGATGGAGCCTCTGAGACCTGTCAGAAATTTCCCTTGTTCCCCTCTCTGCTTCAATTTTTCACTTTCTCATCTGTGTCTGTTCTCATGGCTGATGCTGACTCCTGGGCTGAACGTTAAGCAAAGGACAGCTTTGGGTGTGAACAAACCCCATACCTCTGGATTTGACCGTCTACCTTCACTCAGCCCCATCACTTGGTTCCCATACAGGAACTGAGAAGGAAGAACCAATATCTTCCTTACTTGGTAACTGCTAAAAATTCTCTCCCCATGTGGCTTCCTAGTTATACTCTGAGTTTGCTGGGATGCTCTGCTAGAGATGAATAGGCTTTTCTGGAGAAAAAGCAAATGTTTTCTGGCTCAGAGAAGCAGCAAAACACCTTACAGGTTCTATCCCCAGAGAGAACCAGAAGTGGAACAGTGTGGAGCTGTCCATGCCTGATTTTTCAGGGTCTGAAAATTACAGTGTCTAGACGATCTCCTTTCTAGAAAGTTTCCAAGGCCGACTAACCATGACATCTCTTCCCCCACCTCATGCCACAGCTGTTCTGAGCTGGGCAGGGGGCAAGAGACAGAGGAGGCAGAACCCCTGATCCCAGGAGGCTCATGATAGAATGAACAAAAACCCATAAATAAAGGATGTCCAGGCAATCTCATGTTTCTCCTGCAGGCAGACACGCTGCAGAAAAGCTTAGGATTTACTCCTGACTTTGGGCTCATGGATCACTCCTGGTTGAGCTCTGAGAGCCCTATGGGGTGCCAGATGGTCACAATCAAGTCTAGCACCCTGCCTTTTTATGAGTTGTCTACTCTTAAAATAATGTAAGAAGTTTCTTAAAAAATTCTCCTTTCCCTTTCTTCTTTCAGTGTAACTATGATGATGGAGGGGGGCGGGTGAATCCACACTCAGTCTGTAGTGGGCACATTCTCAGCGGGTGCCCATCCAGTTTACATTCATTTGACTGCACTGCTTGCACATATGTTCACTCTAGTGTGCAAATTGCACACTCCATAGAGCTTGGAGATCACTGCAGTGTTTAGTGTGTGCCTGACTTTGCTAATCAAGAGTCAGTGCTACAGATGCACTTGATTTGCATACAGGTCACCATCGAAAGGACAAAACAAGTCTCTCAGGCCATTCGGAGGTTCTGTTCTCCCATCCTATTTTCTCGTCAGAGAATATGACTTTGAACCTGAAAACAAAATACAACAAAACACTCTGAAGTCTTTCTAACGATAAAAAAGAAGAAAGGGAGAAATAACTTTTAACACCAAATCATTAAGTGGCATTGAAGAAGATTGTGTTGAAGTAATAAAAGCTCTATTATAGGAGCCACAAAATGCACAAATCGGGCTTCTAGAAAACAAGGAAAAGTTGTCAGAGCACAATGGTAGTTTTTATTTATTCACCCAACTAGTGACTGCTGGCTTTGTGTCAAGCATTGTTCTACGTGCCAGGAATAAATCATGAACAAAAGATAGAAATTTCCTGAATAGTGGAGCTTACTTCAAAAGAAAAAACTTAAATATAGACTATGTACTGTATTAATGAGTTCTAAGCAGGGGAAGAAGCAATGACAGGGATTGAATAAAGCAGGAAAGGGAATTAAATTGCAATATTACATAGGCTGATCCAGAAAGTTGGTTATATAGTTGGGTTATACTGGAGCATTAGCCTCGAGAACACAGAAGGAGCCACACTCTGGAGTAAAGCTCTCAAGGCAAAAGAGAGAACCAACACAAAGACCTTGAGATGGACTCAGTTCTTGTCTCTTAGAAGAAGAATCAGGCCAATGTTGTTAGAGGAGTAAAGCAATAAAGGCTGGGAAAGAGTTCAGGAAGGCCCCTGTAAGGAAATTGGCTAATCTGAGTGAGCTCTGGATTCTTACGATGCTTTTTTTTTTTTCTTTTCTTATGATGCTTTCTGAAGAAAATGCAGTATTTTTTATGGTGAAAGCAGAATGCTTTCTGGAGGGTGATTGAGAAGAACAAGAGTGGGAGAATAGAATGTCAGATGGAACCAGAATAGGATACCTGGAGAAGAGACTTAGTCAAGTTCCAGGATTTTCCTACTCCCATTTCCTTTGACAGTTGTGGCATCTCTGGGCATTCCAGAACTGCTTAGGCATGCTCTGAAGTAGTAAAAGCAGAAGATCCACCTTCCTCCTTACCTCTGCCTTGACATCACCTTGAGACACTGCTTGGGCAGGACTTGCCTCTGACTATTACTGTTATGCTCTGCTGTCAAGGACAGCCTTGCATATCTAATCATGAAGGAGAAACCATCACCTGGTTTCTACTCCCCTGGGGAATCACAGCAGAATGTCAGAGTTAGTGCTTAGTTGCTTCAGTCTGTACGGATACTGGACCCAGAACCATGACCCTCTTTATCACTTAAATTCAGAGCTAACTTACTCTGCAGTTCAGTCTGTCTTCATCCAGCCTCTCTGTGTTGAGTGTGGGCTGTATGTCCAGCACTGAGAGAGTAACTAGCTGTGCTCATTTTCAATCACTACCCTAATAAACCACCATGTTTAGTGGTTTAAAACAATTAATATGAGTACCCACCCTGCTAATAGGTTTAGCACTCCACCCAAACTCATCCTACAGCATATGAATGGCCCAGCTTCACAGCTCCATAACTAATCTTGAAGAGACGCTAAGCTGCAAATTGTCCCAATTCCACAGTTCCTGGAGCACACAGCCACCTATGGAGCTACATGACACCTCCAAATGTCACAATCCTGATAGCCCAGAAGAAGTACAGCAAATGAGTCGGGAAAGTTGCATAGAAGCCTACTAGGCTCAATGAGCAAAATGAATAACACATACGGCTCAACTAGCATCAACCCATTCAGCAAATCCTCACTGACTTTAGTAACACCATTGTGAGATACAGCAATTGGGAGTGGGGTTGAGAGGGCCCACACCTGCTGACACTCAGGGGTTACTCCTAGCTATTCGCTCAGAAATAGCTCCTGGCTTGGGGGACATGTGGGACGTCGGGGGATTAAACCTCAGTCTGTCCTAGGTCAGCTGTGTGGAAGGCAAACACCCTACCACTGCGTCACCTCTCTGGCCCCGAGATATAGCAATTTTCACAAATTTTCTTTTGCTAAATTATATAATATATATAAATTTATAATTCCATTTGCCATTTGTTGTAACAATATTAAGTAAATTATGTTATGCCTGCTAAGGGTGCAGGCTCAAAGTAATTGAGAAATTGAAGATGTTGGTGGAGAGGTCAGACTGTTGGTGGGGTTGGTGTTGGAACAATGAATATCTGAAGCAACAGTTTTATGAACAATTTTATAAACTTTTATAACTTTATAAAATTTTATAACTTTAAATAAGTTACAAACAATCAATCAATAGAGCAACTAATATTTATTATCTTACCATGATAAGATATTACCATGGTTGAAAGTTGATTGAAAATCAACTAAAAAAAATCAACCAAAAGTTGATTTTATAAGCCATAGGAAGAGTTCATTTCCATTCCTTTCCCTGGCTCCCCCCATTTTTTGGCTTGTATACCCACTAATCTTAACTTCATTTTTATCTTCTCTAACATTGACCTGCCTGCCTCCCTTATATTGGACCAACCTAGATAATCCAGGATAATATCTCCCCAAATTTTCATAGCAATAAAATTCTCCCTTTTTTAATCTCACTGTCTTTTACATTCACTTTTATTAAGACATTGTAATTTATTAACTTCTTCATAATTGACTTATTTCAAGAATACAATGTTCCAACATCAATTCCACCACCATTGGGACCTTCCCACCATAAACTCTTAATTCTGTTCAGATATCCATACTTCCTTTATTTTACTCAGACTCCATAGTGGTTGGAGGTGGTATGAAATTAAGCCAAACAGAGTATCTCTCTCTTTGACTTTGAACCAGGAAATAGTGAGCCACTTATTAAGATAATTTGAGATGGAAAATTCACAATGTGGAAAGAGTTAAAGAGTCTGTCTAGGATTGTGTACAAGCCAAAACCTTGGGAAACCAAAACTGAGCCTGAGATGGGAAAACAGAGAGAAAAGATGCAGGAATGGGTGGTGCAGGCCCCTGGACTACCTATGCGGAATGTCTGCCTGTGGAAGAAGGCCTGCTGCACCAGCTTCCAGCACCATTTTCCCATCCAGTCTCTGCTCTACACTTCCTATAGATAGTACTACAGTTACCTCTAAAGCATGCCAAAGTATATAGCTGCTTCTCATAATCAAGCAAACCTAAATAAAATAGTGATTATAACAAATTTATAAAACATATGTCAGCAAAGATCAAACCTTTTCCTCCAACATGTAAAGCATGTGCTCCAGTCCTCTGAACCATCTCCTTGAACCCAGTTTGGGGTTTTGTTTGTTTGTTTTGTCATTTTTTTGTCTGTAGAGTCAATGATAAAACATAGAGCCCCACATGTACTAGGCAATTGTCCTACCACCCTGAACCATATATACCCATCTCATTTCCTTGTTATTGAGCCTCAGTTGTCAGTTAAGTCATGCTCCTTTCACTTTACCTAGTCACCTCCATATCTCATATAGTGAGCTCCTCTATCATGCCTTCAGGCTTGGAACACAGTCTATTTGAATGTGGTAAGCCAAGAACAGAGGCAAGGACAGAAATGAAATGGCATACCACTTTCCTTACGAAATCTGTATGGTGGGGCCAGAGCAATAGTACAGTAGTAGGGCTTTTGCCTTCCACGAAGCCAACCCCAGATGGACCCCAATTTGATTCCTGGCATCCCATAAGATCCCCAAGCCTGCCAGGAGTAAATTCTGAGCCTGAGCACTTCCAGGTGTGACCCAACCCCACCAAAAAATATCTGTATGGTTCTTAAGTCTTCCCCATTTTACAGATAAGAAAAGTGAGACTGTGTATGTGCAACCACTGGTTTTAGAGTGCCCAAGTAAAATTCAGGGTCGATATTCACAGTCAGGCAGCAATGGGTAAGTTATCAAGGCCTGTGTAATCTTTGCCCTTCTTTAGATATGTTTCCAGAGGAAGACAAATGATTTGAATACAGAACTATTTCTCCTCGAAAGTGGGTGGCCTTAAGAAATTCACTCAATGTCACAGTGCCTCAGTTTCCTCTTCTGCAGGATGAGGTCAGCATGGGAGTCTCCCATACCAAGAAGCTTATAAGATTAAAATAAAAAAATGCCTAGAGAGAACATGGCCCTGTGTCTAACCCAGGGTCCCCACTGTTCCAGGAACATTATTACTTCTTCACTGAGGTGCCTTGCTCTCACTGCCTTGTCCGGGCTAAAGTTCTGTCTCTTGTCACAGACACAACCTAAGAGCAACTCCCCACAGGGCCTCCCGGAGCTGTGTCTGTGCAGTAAGCCAGGGGGAGGCAAAGCCAGTCATTGATCCACTCAGTGCCTATGGCCCTGTCTTCCTCAATGGGGGCCTCAGGAAACAGGGCTCGGCCTGATTGATGGGCCTGCTGCACGGAGAATGACCCGTTGCCCTTGCAACGTGTTCCAGCAGCAGACAAGGCCATAAAATGGAATTGAGGCTGTACATTTGTGCCTCTCAGGGCCAACACGTACATGTTCCACCCAGGTTAGCTTAATCTCTCCTCGGAAAAGGTGGGTTTGTGTGTGGCCACCCTGTGTGGCCAGACCACTGGGAGTTCAGGGACAGTGCACAGAAGGAAAATGGCATTCTTGGCTGATCTCAGGAAATCCCTGTGACTGATTCCTCAAATGTTTCCTATACCTACAGATCCTCTTCTCTCAAACTCAGCTTTCCAACAACCTATCCAACCTATCAGTTGTCCCTTGCCTCATAGCACTTAGGTTCTCACTAGAATTCACCAGGTTCCACTCTCTGTCTGCTCTCTTCATCTTCCAGATTACCACCTTCTCCTGCCAGTGACTACCCCAGACTAAGGACTTTACTTCCTTTCTGACTTTTGCAACCTCCTTTAGACATCTAATGTCCCTGTTTTGTCATTAGGATAACTTGATACAGTTTTACCAATATATTGTTCAGTCTATATTTCCAATAAACTGCAGATCTCTAGAGATAAAAGACTGGCTGTGATGATCTAACTTCAGTGCCTAGAATCACTGAAATAAGCTGTAAACCTTTGGTTAGTGTGTACCTGAGTAAAGGGGCAAGTTAATGAATGAACAGAAATGAGAAATTTGTCATGAGTATCTTTTAAAGTAACTTATATTTTATTTTGTTGAGATGGGAACTGTACCTGATGCTGTGACTCCTTGGTGGTGCTGGGGACCATATACAGTGCTGGAGATTGAACCAATGTTGAACACATGGAGGTAAACCTCTTACTTCCTATACAATCATTCTGGCCCCAAAGTCATTTTTAAATAGAGTAGAGTGTAGGCTAAATAGTTCAATGGTCTAAGTGTATGATTAGCCTAGGTTAAACAACCAGAGACACATGGTCCCCTGAGAATTACTAGGAGTGATCCCATAACTCCAGGCCAAAAGTAACCCAAGATCAATGGCCCTAAACCATTAAAAAATAGATTTTCTTTCTTTTTTGTTGGTTTTTGGGCCACACTAGCAGTGTTCAGGGGTTACTCCTGGCTCAAGGGTCATTCCCGGTGGTATTTGGAGTCCATGTGGGATGCCGGAGATCAAACACGCGTCAGCTGCATGCAAGGCAAATGCCCTACTCACTGTGCTATCGCTCCAGTCCCAAGAGTTGAATTTCTTAAACAGAATCCTACAGCTCAGTGAAAATTAGATAATACCTTTAAGATCCTTAAAGATCTTATGAATCACATGCTCTGAGATTCAGAAAAGTGAGGCAACTTCTAGAGCTGAGCAGAGATGGGAAAAAGTAACTCCCAAGCTCTACACAGAACTGATGGATCTCCATGCTGAACTCTCCATAGACACCAATTGTGGCTTCAAAAACCAGAGCTCAGTGATCAGATGCTATTCTAGACAGTTTTTTTTTTTTTTACCAACCAGCCATTGATCAATGACCCCTGCACCACCACCCCCGAAATGTTGTCATTATTACTGTTTAACATAGAGCATATCTGGATAGCATTCTCATTTTAACTTTTTTGGGGGGCCACACCAGTGACACTCAGGAGTTACTCCTGGCTATGCACTCAGAAATTGCTTCTGGCTTGAGGGACCATATGGGACACCAGGGATCTATCAAACCAAAGTCCATTTTGGATCAGCCACATGCAAGGTAAACGCCCTACCACTGCACTATTTCTCCAGCCCAATATATTATATTTTTAAATAAATGCATGAAATTCTATTTTAAATTATGATTTTTAGTTCTGAGTTAGTGGTCTGCAAATTTCTCTTTTATTGGTTTGCAAATGGTTTTCATCAGTTAGCAGAAAGTAGAACATGGTTGAAAAATCACTATTGTAGAATATTTTATAGTTTTATTAACAGCATCATCCATAAGGAAAAAAAAACAATTGAGATGGATATTTAAGATATTTCCAGTTTTAAGAACAAGAGTAAGGCTATATGTGCTAAGGTGATAACTCAAAGGACTAGAAGAAGATGCTTTACATGTGGGAGTGCTGGATTCAGTTCCAAGAAGAGCATAATACCTTGATCACTACTGGATGTGGTCAAAGAAAGAAAACAAGAATATTTGACTGTGTGGTCCTCATCCTTTCTAAGTCTCACTTTGTCCACTTGAAAATGGAAATAATAATAGCACCTGTAATGCAAAACACAATAGGCTCTTACTGGAGGTTGTATTATCTTTAATATATGTTGAGTCCCAACAGAAGAACGGTTCATCTTTGTCTACCACAAAAATGTGCCTTTTTCAGGATGGAATACTCTTCAAATGCGTCTTCCTCAAACATTGGTTCCATTTGGCCAATAGAATATGTTAAGATGAGCCAATGCCATGCTCCAACTGAAATTTTAAGAGTCATTCACAGCCATTCACAGCCTCATCTGACTCTACACTAACTGGATATCCTACCCGCGATAGTGAAACTATGGCACACGTGCCAGTGGTGGTATGTGAAGGTCTTGCAGCTGGCACGCGGGAAGGTCCACAATTAAGATATGCGGCGAGGGCCGCATAGTTTTTAGATACTAAAATCTTGTCATTAAGGTTTAATTGACTTGCTGGTACTTTTGAGGAAATTCTTTGGTTTTGTGCAGCATCACGCTAATATGTTCGACACTGTATTTTCAGCTGAATCCAAGCTTAACATCAGCTGCCATTCAATTCACATGCGCTAGCTGAATGAATTAAATGAGTTAACATCTCTAAATCTTAAGTGTAAATAAAGAGGGTGTTTTGAATTCCTCAACAACAAAGCAGTTAGGGACAAACTGGGAAATATGCCAACTGTCCATGCCAAAGTTCTGGAGCAGGGAATGAGTAGGCAGAAACTGAGATGGGGGTGGGAGTGGTGAGGAACAGGGAGGGGTGAGACATTATAAGGAACTTGGAGCAGCAATTGACAGGAAAATATTTCACTAAATTAACAAACACTAGAAGCTATACTGGGGCAAGTCAGCTAAATTTTAACCCTGTCTGCAAAATGAGGGAATGAAACTGAGCTGGTTAAAAGGGGTGCTGCCAGAGGTCACATTCATCAGCTCTGTAGCAAGCAAGGAGAAGCAGGCCTGAGGCAAGGAAAATAGCTGAAGCTTAGAGTACACTGGAACATAAATACTCATAATTCCCCTAGTGGTTCCCACCCCCATCCCTACTACCAGGAGAAAAAGATGAATCTTAATGACCAATTCCAAGAATGAGATCCAACTCAATTTGGAGACCATGAGGTCTATCCAATGCCACCCAACTAGGAAATGACATGGCAAGTCCAAATGATTTCTGTGTTCTTTCTATCTTGTTCCTTTACAGTGTTAAGATGTTAAGATAATCTATTAAGAGGGGCAGGAGAAATAGCATGGAGATAGGGTGTTTACCTTGCATGCAAAAGGACGGCATTTCGAATCCTGGCATCCCATGTGGTCCCCTGAGCATGCCAGGAACAATTTCTGAGCCTAGAGTAACCCCTGAGCGCTGCCGGGTGTAACCCAAAAACAAAAAAAGGGGCCGGAGAGATAGCATGGAGGTAAGGTGTTTGCCTTGCATGCAGAAGGATGGTGGTTCGAATCCCGGCATCCCATATGGTCCCCCGAGCCTGCCAGGAGCGATTTCTGAATGTAGAGCCAGGAAGGAACCCCTGAGCACTGCCGAGTGTGACCCCAAAACAAAACAAAACAAAAGAAAAGATAATCTATTAAGGTAAAACCCAAAGCCTCAGACTCCTATGAGGTTCAAAGAACTGAAGGCAACAGATACACAATAGTGCTTCCCACTGCTCAATTCTGAACTGGGTGGACTTATGTATATTCAGCAGGTATTGAGGGGGTAATGAATGAGTAGGTCCAGCAGATAATGAATGAGTAAGTGAATGAATGAGTGAAAGATTGTGCTGTACATCTTTGTAGATAATGTTAATAAGAAAAGTGATAATGCTTATTGATCACCAAGAATTCAAAGACTTCGCCTATGTTGAGTCATTAGTTTTACATCAAATTAATGAACTGAATCCTATTTTTCCCTTTTATAGATAAACGTCTGTGGCACAGAAAGGTTAAGTAAGTCACTTTAGTTCATGGAGCTAGAGACAAAAGCAGTGCAAGTCTAAACAGTCTGTCTCCAGACCCCCACACTCAGCCAGTCTCTTAGCTATTAGTGACTCATCCGAGACTTAGACCTTAGTTCGTTTTTAAGTAGGACCTGGAATCTGTAGCTGAATAAGTTTCAACAGGTGATTCTGCAGTACAGAGTTGAGTTACAGTTAGAGTTAGAGTTGAATCTAACTGAACACTTAGCAGTAATTCAAGGGCCATGAGGCTAGAATTAGGCTATTTTTAGGATTTTAAAGTTTATCTGATTATGTGGCTATAAGGCTTGCTTTATAAGTAATGTTGACTGATTGTATCCCCTCTTGAGAGGTGGGAACTCAAACCCCAGATCAATTACACAATACCCATTGGGGACCTGTGCACAGAAGGCCAACTTAGGTGACCTGCTTTTGAGACCATTTGCAAGAGACTCCCATTGCAGACCACTGTTCTCTGGAGAGACCAACTAACTGTGTACCTGCCTGGTTTCTGGACTTTGATCTTTCTTCTGACCTCCTCTTCACCCCTGCTCTGATCTGACAACTCCTGCTGGGCTGACCTCATCTCTGACCCTAACCAGCCCCAGTTTTCAGCCTCACTGCTCTAGACTGATATCTCACATGATGACAGTTTGAAGCAGAACAATATTCAGCTCAGCCAGCCCTCACCAGAGCCAGGCATCTCTTCTTCTAATGATGTGGTGACAAATGGGCTATTTATGCCAAAGAACTGTGATTTTCAGAATAGAAAGTTTAAGATTCAGGTATCTTAAATCAATGCTATATCTGACCAAGCATGAGATATAGAAACAGTGAAAATTCAACAGCTCTTGCTACTTGGATTGGACTAATGTTCTTTCATTCACCAAATGGTTATGGAGAGCTGAGTCCATGACCGTTTCTGTATTAGCAATAGGGACGAGAAAAATGGACATCATGTTGTCCTTGCCCCAAAGAGGTTCATTTATGTCTACTGCTCATCCAGAGAAGATGATGTTTCAAACAATGGTCAGTCAATGAGTTGGACCAAAGAGAAGAAATACTGAAGGATTGCACTTTGATCAAGTGGAGGAAATCTTTGTTCATTGCACCACATTCCATTAAATACTTAAATGACCTGTGGAAACTCGGAGGAATTGGTTACGAGTCTCAGAACACAAAACCCTTACAGAAATCTGAATTTGTTCATATGCCTGGATAATCTTCCTGATAGACTGCACTGGAACTTGGGATAGCCGATTCCTGGCTGAACTCTAATTCAATACCTGTTCCTGGCTGAACTCTAATTCAATGCACGATCGTACACTACACACATTCCCTCTCTCAGCACAGTTTTCTCAAACAAACTCTATAAGTGCCCAGCTTCTCCCAGAGAATTTTAAAAGGTTTGTAAACTGAATAAACCTCTGAAGCCCCTCTCAGCTCTGGTATGAATCTGTCACCTGGAGATGTCTGTGGGAAAGAATGTGATTGGCCAAAAAGAGTAAGTCAGTTTCATTCCTGAGATATCCTGGGATATACTCCATTCCTGAGAAATCCTGGACTATACTCTATTCTATAAGGGAGAGCTGCCTCTCAAGGAAGGACCACCTTTCTCTTTGTTTCATCTCCAATATGGTCTCTTATACTCCAAAAATCATTTTGTGGGTTGAATTATGCCCACCCCCAGAAAAATATATTCTAGTCCCGGACCCATACCGCTTGGGAAAGTGATCTCACTGGAAATAGGGTCTATGTGGTGGAGTCAAGGTTATAAGGGAGACATATTGGCTGATATGTCTACAGCAATAAAACTAGTTTCACAAGAAGAGGGAAATTGGAAGCAGACATCCATAGAGGAAACCATATACAATGAAGAATAACGAAGAGGTTGGAGTGATGAAACCACATGCCAAAACGTGCCAAGGGTTTCTGGCTATCACTGGAAACTCAGAGAGAGAAACTAAAGAGAAATTGCTCTGCAAGCACCCATGAAAAAATAATCCCTACTGATGCCTTGAATTTAGTTTTCTGGTCTGAGTCATAAAAGAATATAGTACGGTTTGAAGTCTGCAGAATTTTGTGACAGCAGACCTATGGACTAAGATCCCTCTTCAAGGCTGTTATTTGGAAATCATTCCCGCAGCTGTATGTTAACAGATCCCTAGAAAGCTCTATTAGCCCTGACATTTCGCCACATGAACACTGAAGATGAGTCACACTGTGTCTATAGCGGATCTCAGAAACCCAGAAGTCTGACTCCCCTTGGGGAAAGGAGGAAAGCCTTACACTTGATTATTTAGCAGGAAGAGGATGCTGGGGGTGGGGAGAAGAGTTTCCAGCTGCTTTTCTTTCCCACTGGGGCCAGCCAAGGAAAAGGGGAGCTTTCATTACTAGAAGAGGATGTCACAGTCCTTTACTTTCACTCATCCAGTAAATAGACCTGGAGTATTTATTGTGCTGTTCTGTGCACTGTTAGCACTGTAGGACTAAGCACTGGAGAAGAGGGTGTGTGTCTGGATGAGGAGAAATCTAAAGAGCACAGCACACATCCCTGAACTCAACGAGCCACATTGGGACTGAAGGCCTATGACACAGTGGATTACTAGCATGGATCTGGGAATCAAACAATTCTGGCTTGAATCCTGCATCTGCTACTGATCTCCACTGGAATCTTGGACAAAGTATTTCATCTCTTTGGACCTCCGACATATTGTAAGTACTAAATAAGTGGTCTATCTAGCAGAGGGCCAGCACAAGTAATCAATAAATGATTCTTATTTTTATTTTTGGAGAACCAAGATATTCTCCATAAACAGGGCAGTGAAAGAAAGGTGGTTAGGTCCTTGGTCTAGTTGAACGCCTGAATGCTCAGAGCTACTCAGAGAGGAAACTAGTTGTTTCACAAATAACAGTGGCTGTGGATATAAAGTAACTTGGTCAAGTTCTCAGAGTGAGAAATGTAGTAGAATCAGGATTCTAACTAGGTTTTTCAGGCACAAACTCTTCTTATTACCAGCCAACATTCATTTGCAAGTCTGAAGAGGTTGGGCAAATGCCTAGAGCACTTGGCTCAAGGTTGTAGTGACCTCCATAGAAAATATGCTGTTCATATTGGACTTATATGTGTGTTTTGTTTAATTAGAAAATACTCCCTTAATATACACTAGAGTACACATTGTGTCAGTGATGTCTTTCGTAATCACAATAGCCTATAATGAGTTCTACTGTATTGTTCTTATTATGCAAGTATGGAAATAGAGTAAGATATTAAGGTCATAGAGAGCTTTTTTAAGGTCATAGAAAGAATAAGTAATGAAAATAGGATCTACACTTGATTCTTTGACTTTACTTTTTTTTCATCTACCTTTTTATATTGCAGTGTCTTTTATGGGGGATGGCTGTTGAAGGAGAGAAGGGTCACACACATCACACACACACACACACACACACACACACACACACACACACACACACACACACACACACACACACATCCCACCTTTTGGTGGGTGCTATTGCTACTATAAGGCCAGGAGTAATTTGACCCTGTAAGGTGAATAGCAGGATGGGGCTGTTTAACTCAGCAACTCTTAGTCAACAGCTTCTTATCCCTGGCCCACTTCCTGAAAACTCCTTTGCGTCTCAGCTTTGGAAACCCTTTGAGCACAAAGAGCTCGTTTCCTGTGGCCAGGAAGGACGGGACAAGTTCCTCTCTCTCATTAAGGCACTCATAAAAGTGTTTCAAGAAGCCTGACTTATGACTTCGCTGTTTGTCAAGATCCCCTTCTCCAAGAAGGCACTTGGGTAATTTGGTGCCAGGAGAAGTGCTAGAGAAACCAACTCCTTTGAGTCCAGGAATTATTTATGATCCTACGAAGAGAGAATGTCATTTGGAGAGATAACAAGCCTTCACCAGCACAACAGGCTATTTAATATGCCACAAGGGATGAGAGGCAGCTTCACAATTCCAAAACCAGCCAGGAAGCTTTAAGAGATTCTGCACATGTGGATTGTCTGTTTCCTCTGAAATCTCCTGGGTGGATAACTGCTAACAATTATGAGGGATTTGCTTCTGAGCCAGGGCTTGTGCTTTTTATATATTAATTCATTTGATTCTCACAACATTCCTAACTCCTCTTACAAATGAGGCTATTGAAACACAGAGAAGTTAAGTAACTAGCCCAAGTAACTATCTCACAGAGAGTGAAAAAACCAAGCCAGGGCCCGGAGAGATAGCACAGCGGTGTTTGCCTTGCAAGCAGCCAATCCAGGACCAAAGGCGATTGTTTCGAATCCCGGTGTCCCATATGGTCCCCCCGTGCCTGCCAGGAGCTATTTCTGAGCAGACAGCCAGGAGTAACCCCTGAGCACCGCCAGGTGTGGCCCCCCCCAAAAAAACAAGCCAGAATTTCAACCCAAATAGGACAGCTACCACATGTGTGCTCTGACAACAGTCAAGATTAGGAGGAAATTGCATTTTAAGTTACCCTATTAAAATGGAATGCACATATATTCAAAATTACCGTTTTTTTCTTAAAATACACTTAAACTTTAATAAAGTTAAAGAATCCAAAGGACAGAGCAAAAGACATGTCTATGTAGATGTTTATGTGTTTCAACTACTCTGCCTTTAGATGAGAGTTTAAATCCCTACCACCAAATGAAAAGGCAGAGAATTCTAAAGTGTTTCTTCCACTTGCAGAGGTCTTTCAATTTTTTTGGAATATTTAGCCTCTGTGACCTTACTACATATTTCATGCCACCTGGAACTTTGCTTTAGGATTAAGAAAGAAAACGGTACATCTATAAAGGAGCTGAACTTTCTTTTAGAGAAGAGATTATGACTTCCAAACTCAAGTTAAATGAACATGGTTTAATAAAACTAGTTTTAGACCTAGACAAACCTGGATTTGAGCCCTAAATCTACTACTTAATAGCTGTAAAACTTGGGCAACTTGCTTAACTTCCTAACATATCTCTATTTCTTTCTTTAAACTTTTTTTTCATCACAAATATTGAGGAGGGTGTTATGCAGTGCTCAGGGATTGCTCGGGGAACCTTGCATTGTCAGGGATAGAACCTCTCTCTCCTGCTTGCCAAGAATGCACTTAGCCCCTTGAACTATCTCCTCAGCTCTGAGAAGCTAATTTTATCTTATTTTTAAATGTATTACCCTCCTTTATTTTCTTCTGTTCATGCTGCTGTTGTGGTGCATGGGGCTTGCCTGTGATGCTCAGCATTTGGTTGTGCTCAACAGCGTCACACACTTACACACATACTGTATGGTAAGTGTCACCCTTCTGGCAGAGGTGCTCACACAATGTTGTTTGTAGGAGTGGTGCTCTTCAGGGCTTGGAATCTCAGCTGCCATGCTCACAAATCTGGCTGCAGGGGAAGCTGGAGGTCACTTGGACCACCAGGGATCACAAAGATCAGCGCTGTAATCTAGAGCTCCACACCTGTCAGCAACACTCGGAATCCAATTCAAGGCCTGGCACATGGATGACAGGTGCCTGCCTTAAGTCTTAACCGTGTTGAGAACACTGAATTTTAAAGTTATAAAACAGCAAGCCAGAGCACACAGTTATTAAGCAGTACTTTTAAAAAGAAAAAAACTCTCGATCTGCAGACATTTTTAACTAAATTTCTAAGGTCATTTTACGTCGTGTGTATGGATTTGCCTTGGTTTGTAGATGAACTTGTAATTGAGGCGCTAGGAGACCCCTGCTGGAGAGAATAACTCAGGAGCGTCCTGGGCCTGAACTCTGAAAAGGGTTCAGATTTCCACTTTTGCCATGTAATGTGTGTGTGTGTGTGTGTGTGTGTGTGTGTGTGTGTGTGTGTGTGTGTGTAGGCGGGTTGGGGGGTACAGGGGTGGGTGATAGTGGGGTGATAGTTGATACACTCTATGAACTTCCACCTTCCCTATTACTAAAAAGGATTTACCAGTCCTGACAGCCCAGGGTGACTCTGAGATTCCAATTCTGCAAAAGTGCTCGACACGTGGTCAGCACTCAGTGAAGTTTGCCTACGAATCTTTCTTTGCCTACGAGCTAAAGACAAATTCCGCGGAGTGGGGGAAATTGCGAGGTGTCGCCAGGCGGAGATTAGGAGAGCGAGGGGTAGATACTCCCGGGGGTCCACTAGGCTCTAATGCTCTTTCCCCACTTCTCGGACCACCCTCCCTCTCCCTGCCCGGGCTGTTGCCATGGTCACCGGTTCAGGCCCGGAGCAGCAGCACCTGGGCGTGGCTTCGTCCAAGCCCCTCCCCTCCGAGGGACCATTGGCTGGGAGGGCCACGTGACCCGCGGCGGTATGCTAATATATGGTAATCGCCCACGCTCCTCCTCCCGGGCCGTGTCCGAGCAGCCAGCAGGGTGCGCGGCGCCGAGCCGAAGGGGCGGGCTGAGGGGCGGCCCCCGGGAGAGAGCGGCCAGGTGGAGGAGGAGCGCGAAGGCGACCGCAGGTAAACGGGCGGGCGCGTGCGCGCTGGGGCCGAGGGCTCGCGCGGTCGGACCGGAGGACACGGGCGGCCGCGCTGCGGGCTTAACCCTTTGGGCACCCAGCTGTCACGGCGTGGCAAGCCCTGACGCGGTGGCCCAAAGCGGGCCGCGCAAGGCGGGGCACTGCCGTGGGGGCACCGGCTGGCAGGCGGCGGCGGGCGATCTAGCCCGGGATCCGAGTGGGCACCGAACCTCCCGGGCTGCACTGATGAGTTGCGGTTGCGGGGGGCACCCCGCATTCAGGCGCTGCGAGGAAGAGCTGCAGAAGCAGCTCCGCTCCGGGGCCGAGCAGGCTGGCTCAAGTGTCCACCCGCCCGCCTAGAAGCCCACGCCTCACTCAGCAGCGCGTGGCCAGGCGCGGCCTGGATTCCTTCCTCCTCCCATCCCCTCAGAAAGCCCAGAGATCGGGGGGTTCGGGCCTGACCTTGGCCCCCCATCCTCAGCCCAGGCTTGACAGCCGCCTCACTCCTGCGTGCGCTCCTGCGGGACGAAGGCGAGATGGGTGCTTGGGGACAGCAGCAAGGGGAACTAACTGCGGGCAGCCAGTGCTTGGAGAGGACAATCCCCTAAAGGCAAAGCAGGCCCCAAGAGGAACCAGGTTTGACAAGGAAGGGTGCCCCGGGAAAGCTCTGGGCCCTTTTTCTTTTGTTTGTTTGCTTGGGCTTGGATATTGACCTGACACTTTACGGGGGACAGAGGGTGATCATTGCTGGACACCTGGATCGGGTCTGTCATGTCTAGAGGAAGCGGCTGTTTTGCATGAGTTATCTACGAATTTCTTACAGAACACGGTTTCAATGCAACTCCCTGCCTTACCCCCCAACCCTTGGGTGGCAGGACCCAAGTGTCTTTTTAAAATTATCTCCTTCACCAATTCACTGGGACTGGTGGCAGCTTTGGGCTCACGGTGTCATTTAGCTTTCACCACAATGGAAATGGTAGAGTGGGTCATGTGCCACTAATATCAAGCCTGCCCAGGGAGTTTCTTGCAAGCTTGAGGGAAGAAATGTTTTTGTCACCAGTGTGGATGGAACACTGGTTCCTCTGCCAGTGATAAGCAATAGAATTTCTTGTATCCCTCTAAAGAGGTTTCTTTTAAATTGAGGGGAGGAAAAAAACGTGGTTCCATATGAAAAGTCCAAGGAGTCCATTTGATTTCTGTGACTGAAGGGAAAATGACACTTCTAGGTTTGCTTTTGATGTCTTTTATCATCCAACAACAAATATTGGTAAAGTACTAGAAATTGTTTGGGTGCAAAGATGAATAAGATTAGTCCTTGTGGGCCGGGCGGTGGCGCTAAAGGTAAGGTGCCTGCCTTGCCTGTGCTAGCCTTGGACGGACCGCGGTTCGATCCCCCGGTGTCCCATATGGTCCCCCAAGCCAGGAGCAACTTCTGAGCACATAGCCAGGAGTAACCCCTGAGCGTTACCGGGTGTGGCCCAAAAACCAAAAAAAAAAAAAAAAAAAAAAAAGATTAGTCCTTGTCCTCAAACAGGAAAAGCAGACATAAAATTGCCAGAAAAACTGATAATAATGTGATAGATATAGTTATAAAGAACTGTCTGCACAGAAGAGGGAAAATTAAACAATTAGCTGTCTCAGAGGGTCAGGGCAGGCTTTGCAGAGTAGATCCCACTTTTTAAGGCCTTTTAAAAATATTTGTGGGGAGGTGGGGTGGTTTGGGTAGTTTGGAGACACCCAGTGATGCTCAGGGATTCCTACTGGCTCTGCACTCAGGAATTACTCCTGGTGGTACTACAGAGACCATATAAGATATCAGAGATTGAACCCAGGTTAGTCTCATGCAAGATAAGCTTCCTACCTGCTGTTGAATCGCTCTAGCCCCTAAAGTAAAATATTGGGGGATATATAAGGGTTTGCTTTGCACTAGACTGAAAAGAACCAGAAGAGCTGCCCAAGCAAAAAAGAGAATAAATTTTGTTTGGTTTTGTTTTGGGTTTTCAGGCCATACCCAGTATAACCCCTCAGGAGTCATTCCTGACTCTGTGCTCAGAAATTACTCCTGGCAGACTCAAGGGATCATATGGGATGCCAGGATACCAGGTTGGCCACATGCAAGGCAAATGCCCTCCCGCTGTGCTACTGTTCCAGCCCCTGATGAACATTTAAGTAGGACTTCTTGGAGCATTGCCAGTTAATGGCCCCAAAACAACAAAACAACAATAGAATTCTCTGGGTCAGTGTTTCTCAGTCTTTTCTAACCATGATCCCCTTCTAATCTTGTTCCTTTCCTAAAATCTCCCTATCTCACTGACTGGTCTCCTAATCTTGTGCTCCCTATTTATTTGATTTTCACCTCCAGTTGAGAAATACTCCTTGGGTGTGGTATATATTGCAGTCATGACTTCTTTCCTTTCTCAAGAGCATAATGTACAAAACTAGGGGCCAGAGTGATAGCAAAGTGGTAGGGCATTTGCCTTGCATGCAGCTGACCTAGAAGGGCCTCAGTTCGATCCCTGGCGTCCCATATGGTCCCCCAAAGCCAGGGGTGATTTCTGAGTGCATAGCCAGGAGTAACCCCTGAGTGTCACTGGGTGTGGCCCAACAAACAAAAACAAAATTATTAAAAAAAAAAACTAACCAAGGATTTCTGTGTCCTACCATAGTTTTCCTCTAGTACTTTCCTTCCTGATGATCTTCTCCCCAATTTTTCCCCCTTCCCCTTTTCATCCAAGTTTCTGAGCCTCCTAATCTCTGTCCATTATATCATTTAAGTTTGTTTTCTTATTGGGGGGGGGGCCATACCCTGTAGTACACAGGCTCTGTGCTCAGGGATTGGGGTTTGAGGATCATAGATGGAATTTACTACATATAAGGTAAGAAACATAACCCCTGGGGCCGGGCGGTAGCACTGGAGGTAAGGTGCCTGCCTTGCCTGCGCTAGCCTAGGACGGACCACGGTTCGATCCCCCGGTGTCCCATATGGTCCCCCAAGAAGCCAGGAGCAACTTCTGAGGGCATAGCCAGGAGTAACCCCTGAGCGTCACAGGGTGTGGCCCAAAAACCAAAAAAAAAAAAAAAAAAAAAAGAAACATAACCCCTGTCCTCTCTCTACAGACTCTCACTCACATCTTTCTTACACATGGAGATAGGAAAGGGAGGATTCACATTAACTCCATGCAAAGGCTTTAAAAACTAAAAACTTATCCCCAAAACAAACAAACAAAAAAACTGCACATTATGTGTGCCTCTAGAAGCATCCTCCCTAGGGAGGTCAACCCTAAGTCATGGGATAATGGAGAATGTGGGTCAGACCTGGAAGCAATACTTAGTGTCAAATGTGAGAGCAAATTTACAAGCTGTAGGAGTGATAAGATCAGAAAGCTGGAAAGATCTGGACTCTGGCATGGGTCAAGACAAGCAGTGATGGAACTGGGGCTGGCAGAAGTGAGCAGGGCTAGGTCTAAATGCTTCAAGAAGTTGCAGGAAAGGACAGTGGAGCTTCCTCTACAGTCTTCCCTGTCCACCCTCCTTTCATTCTTCCCTGTCTTACTAATGCCCAATTCTGAGCCCATCTTCCACCCAAGAGGCACTTTGACCTTCTTACATTGAACTCTTAGTTCCCAGAGTGGAGGCAATATTATTACTGCTGCCTTTGCATCCACCTCCAGAACTATAAATAGTTTGTTTTACCTCAGAAGCTGCCACTGGCCAGCCTATTTTTACTCCCTGACCACTTGGAAAGAGAACAAGGACAGGCCCAGAGGTATGTTCATCTTAAAGTAGACCTCAGCCCCCAAACTCCTATATTCAAGTCAGTTTTTTTTTTTCTTAAAACAATGTTTGGTGCCAGAGCCATAGTACAGCAGGTAAGGTGTTTATCTTACATGCTGCCATGTAAGATGGATCTTACATAGATCTTCAGCAGTGCTATGGGTCCCTGGCTTGGATCTTCAGCATTGCTTATGGTTTCTTGAGCCCACTGGGAGTGATCCCTGAGTGCCTGCGTGTAGAGCCAGGAGTAACCTCTGAGTATGGCCCGACAATCAAATAATTAAAATTATAAAGATTTTAGCCTGGCTTAAATCAAAATTTATTTTCAGAATGGGTTTTAGTGAATGAACTTTTGGCCAGTTTCTTATCTGGAATCCCATGACAGATGCAGGTTTATAAAGGAAGGGGCAGTAAAGGAGGGAAGCCTGACATACCCCATGGAGACATAAGGTTCACAAGTACCTGAGACTTGATTCAACTTACTTAACTGAGCATCTACTTGTGTGCAAATGCAGGATGATATCTATGCTCTGGAGGAGACATAAAAATAAGAGGGACTTGTTCTGAACCAAAGATTTTAGTTCTTTCTAACCAATGACTGATTGTGTCAGGGCAAGTTACTGCATTCATTTCTTCAATAGTGCCATTTGCCTACTATCTCTATTTGTGAAATCAGCGCAGAAATGAAATTTAAAAAATTTTCAGTGCTGTACATGTGCTGGTCCATGAGATGAAAAAAGTGAGATCATGTGAACTCTGAAGGTGTTTTCAGAGACATGGTGATCAATTTTATATAGAGAGAAGGAAAGTAGAAAGGGTGTCAGGTCAGAAAATCATGTTCATAAAATTTACTGCCAAAACATAATAGAAGTTTTTAGGGATCCACTGATGAAACCAATCAATCTGGAAAGATCAAAGCATGAGCAGAGAAGTTACAGGATTGGAAACATTGGTTAAAGCCATATTTTAACATGCACCAAATGCCAGGCTGAGGATTAAAATTTTATCCCATATGATGGAAAGTCTGAAGATGTTTGGTCAGGGAATTGTAAAGTCATGAAGGTAATATTTTTTTATAATTATCTTTATTTAAACACCGTGATTACAAACATGATTATAGTTGTATGATTACAGTCATGTAAAGAACACCCCCCTCCACCAGTGCAACATTCCCACCACCAATTTCCCAGATCTCCCTCCTCCCCACCCCCCCACACCTGTACTCGAGACAGGCTTTCTACTTCCCTCATTCATTCACATTGTTATGATAGTTTTCAGTGTAGTCATCTCTCCAACTGCACTCATCACTCTATGTGATGAGCTTCATGTCATGAGCTACACCTACCAGCCCTCACCTCATCAGCCCTCATCTCTCTTGTTTCTGAGATACTGTTAAAAATGTCTTTCATTTTTCTTAAAGCCCATAGATGAGTGAAACCATTCTGCGTCTTTCTCTCTCCCTCTGACTTACTTCACTCAGCATAATAGATTCCATGTACATCCATATATAGGAAAATTTCATGACTTCATCTCTCATGAAGGTAAAATTTAAGGTTTTCAATAACAGCTTGGGGAATAACTTTAGTAGGGATATAAAGAGAACTATTTTTGTAAGGTGCTTGCCTTGCATGTGAAGACCTGGAGTTTGATTTCTGGCACCATATAGTGTCACCCAATCCCCAATAGGACTTATCTCTGAGCACAAAGCTAGGAGCAAGCCCTGAGTACTGCCAGGTGTGATTCAAAAATCCAAAAATAGAATTTCTCAATCAATGTATATTTAATAATATGTAATATAATATAGGTATAAAGGTATTAATGATGATGCCAATGAAAATAAAAATAAATGGGTTAATTAAATACCAGAAGTTTGAAAGGGGCTTGTAAATGTATATGGAAGTCAAGATATAAGGAAGAATTAATCAGTTTTAGACTTGGACAACAAGATAAACAGAAATAGGACAAAAAGTAAATCCAGTTTATAGGAGAGGAGACACTAAGTGCCAGACCTCTTGAGGACTTAATTTAAATTTTTGAAGTGGAATTTGAAGTGGATATGTCCCATAAGTATTTGAAAGTGGGGGTTTAGTGTTCTGGAAACAGAAGTCAAGGAGTCTTGCACAGAAGAGTGATAATTGAAGCCACATGATTAGTTTAGTTCACAGTACTAGCAGCTTGTAAATAGAGGATGGAGACCAAGAACTAAGGCTTGGAAATGACACATACTAGAAGCATAGGGGAAACAAATGAGGCCCATAGGGCCAGAAATAAGGAATGTCAGAGAATCTATATAACCATCTACATTATTCCTCCAACAAATATGTTCTCATTTGGACTGTTTTGTGTACCTGACAGGTACAGGACTAATGGGACCTACAATCAGCCCCATAAGTCAAACAAAGAGGAAGCTCCAAGGTAGAAGACTGGGCCAACAGTATGAAATTGTAGTAAAAAGGGGCCGGAGAGATAGTATGGAGGTAGGGCATTGCCTTCCATGTAGAAAGATGGTGGCTCGAATCCCGGCATCCATTATGGTCCCCCGAGCCTGCCAGAAGCAATTTCTGAGTGTAGAGTCAGGAATAACCCCTGAGAACTGCCGGGTGTGACCCAAAAACAAAAAACAAACAAACAAAAAAGAGAGAGATTGTAGTAAAAAAAAAAAAAAAAAAAACAGTATGGGAAACCACCACCCTACTAAGTAAGCAGGGAGCTGTTAGTACTTTCCTAAAATTAATAGCTTTAACTCAATGGAGGATGGCCACAGGGGTATTAAATACCAAATTAAAGACGGTTGTGTGGAAGATTGTGCATGTGTTAAGAAATAAAGAAAAGATGTAGCTTAGTCTTTGTGACTGACAACCGAGAGACAAGAGATGTAGCAACATGGTTAAAGAACGTAGATAGGTGGAGGAAGATATTTGATCTCCTCATTTTGCTTCATTATTTCACCTTGTCCTAAAATGATCCATTTCATTTTTTCTAACTTTAATAGCAATTCAATACTTAGATTTTTCATTTTAATAAATAACTGTATTTTTGCACTGAAAATGAGACTATTTATAAATTGCTTACCAGGTGCCTAGCAGTTTTGTGTATTTATTGTATTCCTTATCTCTCTTAATATAATAATGCTAAATTGTAACCTCATAATTATTTAAAAGTGTGGAGGAACTAAATAATTCACCGGAAGTCATATAATGAATGGGTAGCAAAAACTGGCTTTATGATTCTGAAAACTTTGGAACTTCCTAGGGTTTATATTTAGAACGGTCCTTACTTTAAGTGCACATAGCAATCTTACAGTTCTCAGTGATTTTTTTAAGCAGGGTGGGGACTGGTTTGGGGGTCATACTTGTGGGTGTCCAGGGGTTACTCCTGGTTTTTTGCTCAGAAATTATTCCTGGCAGGTTTAGGGATATCATCCCATCTGCTAGGGATTGAACCCAGATTAGCCGCATGGAAGGCAAATGCCCTACCCCCTGTGCTATTGCTCTGGCTCCTTGATGATTCTTTTCAAAACATTTTTATTTTAAAAGCATTTTATTTTTCATTGGGCCCTAAAATTTTTAGAACTAGCAGTTCTGTTTGGAGACATAAATACTTCACACTGGTGATAAAAAAAGCTTTCCAGCCCCATCTTTGTATTGGTTTTGTAGCTTATTTTTGCATGGTTAACTGTGTGTGATCCTGTTGTCTATTCCATTTTGAATATGAATATGAAAGTCCATAAGAGGGTAATCCTGACATTGAATACTCAGGTACTGAGTAGTCTAAAGAGAATAAGGACTACTAATTTCTGTAAATTCATCTGTCCTTTCTTGAGACTATAACTGGGTAGAGTTATAGGCATGATACTTCTAATACTTCCAATTTAAATAAAAAAGGAATTTTTCCATTTCTACTCCTCTCCCCTGCAGGAAGCAATAGGAAACATTTTCAGTCTGAAAGATAAATTTGGATTGAATAGCTATAATACAACTTGTCTTCCCTAGTTTGGTGACTTTTAGCCATCTGCACCTCTCTAACCCCACACAAGGGACTCCCCAAGTCCATGTGGTTCTGTTTATCAATAACATTTATCTTAAATACTCATGTTTTGCTCCTTCTTTTGTTACTTGATCTGTTTTGTACATCAGGCATATGAACAAGGAGATCCAGGAAAGCTTTCTTTTTAAATATTATCTGGTTTACCTTATGTCTATTTGGAATTATCTTACTTTATATCTACTTGGAATGGACAACAAATTGTTTGGGGTTTATCATGGTTATCTCTCTAAAAAACAACTTTCCAGGGGCCGGAGAGATAGCATGAAGGTAAGGCGTTTGCCTTTCATGCAGAAGGTCATCGGTTCAAATCCCGGCGTCCCATATGGTCCCCCGTGCCTGCCAGGAGCAATTTCTGAGCATGGAGCCAGGAGTAACCCCTGAGCACTGCCGGGTGTGACCCAAAAACCAAAAAAAAAAAAAAAAAAACTTTCCAACACCTACTCTCCTCCTACTCCTGATCTCTCTGAGTAATCATTTGACCAACTCCTGACACCACTAGTTGCTGGCTACCATTTTACCAAGTCTGAGTACTAGTCAGTCTAGATTCCTCAGTGGATGAAAACAGACAAGACTGAGATAGTTTTGCTTTTTCTCATTTTCTGCCTCACTCCTCTGCACCATGTTTGTTCTCACTCACTATGCTAAGCATGGACCAGAGGGTTGTTAAAATATGTAAAGGGAACTGGAATGGGGGGAGGACATAGTTGGTGATGGGTATTCCCCTGATTCAATGTTAATATGTACCTAAAACACTACTGTGAAAGATATGTAAGCCATTATGGAAAAAAAATATGTTTTTAATCAGAAACTTTCTTTGACTTACATGTATTATTATTATATCAATTATATTATATGTTATGTTATGTCACTATATTATGTTATGTTAGCTTACCTCATTATGTTAATCAATTTTGTCTCTTGAATAAATTCTTACAATAAAAAAGAATATGTGAGATTAAAAATATGGAAATATTTATAGTATAGCTTTAGATATTTATGTCATAAATTTAGTTAGCCAGTATTTAGTTAGCCAGATGTTCTCCATG
Source organism: Suncus etruscus (assembly GCF_024139225.1). NCBI lineage: Eukaryota > Metazoa > Chordata > Mammalia > Eulipotyphla > Soricidae > Suncus > Suncus etruscus. The sequence goes on from NC_064853.1 coordinate 44,073,729, forward strand.
ACTTATTTGTATTGGTGTCATTTCCATAAAACATAATTATAGTTATCCACTGCTTTTCAATAAATTAGCTTTAAATTCAACTGCTTGAAACAAACTTTTTTATATATATTACATTACAGAAGCACTTCTCAACTTGATTTTAATGAACTAGTATCGTTTTAGTTCTTGACCTTCCTTTTACTTTAAAATCTCATTATAGCACTTACTACTTTATTGTAATTGCTAAGGACTATTTTCATATCTATAGCTTCAATTTATTTTTTTGTTTGTTTACTTTTGATTTGGGGCCATACCCAGCAGCGCTCTGGGTTACTCCTGGCTCTTTGCTCAGAAATCACTCCTGGCAGGCTTAGGGGACCACATGGGATGCCGGGAATCGAACCATGGCCTGTCCCAGATCAGCACTTGCAAGGCAAATGCCCTACCACTATGCTGTCACTTGGACCCTATAGCTTCAATTTCTAAAACCATCCCTTACTCAGAATTGATGCTCAATAAATGGTTCCCAGATACACTTTTTGATAGCTTGTACTTTATAAACATCTACTCTATTCTTTAGAAGATTAAGTACCTGAAAACAAAACTGTTCTTTGCTAAACACTGGAATTCACAATATTATATGAATAACTAGAATAATGCCACTTTAATAGAACCAACTGCTTTCTTTCTACATAAAGGAGTGCTTTCAAATTATATGATGAGATATTTTCTGTTTGTTGGTTCCCAAAGAACTTCCTGACCTCAGCTCTTGTCTAGCAGTGTCAATAATGTTTTGTTCTCTGTATATTACTTGTTTCTATAAATTAATGATGAGTTCTTCTATTGCTTTGATTTATGTCAGTCTTTCAGGTAAATAAATTCCAAAAATGTCAAAAAAAATAAAATTAAGTATCTTGCCTAGGACCCCATTATAAATATACCTGCCTTCAATTATCTGGATCCTTGACTGAGGTGAAAGGTCAACCTATGAAGAAACCACTGTAGAAAGCAAAGACTACACTGATTTGCCAATTTACTTGCTGCAGAGAGGACTTCTCATCCTAGTTTCTGTTTAAAAGCCCCTGCTCCAGGGACCGGAGCGGTGGCACAAGTGGTAGGGTGTATGCCTTGCATGTGCCTAACCTAGGGCGGACCACGGTTTAATACCTCAGCGTCCCATATGGTCCCCCAAACCAGGGGCAATTTCTGAGCTCATAGCCAGGAGTTACCCCTGAGCATCACCGGGTGTGACTCAGAAAACAACAAACAAAAGCCCCTGCTCCATCCATACTCTGAAATCAGTTCTGGCTCTTGAATGGAGTCATATTATGAGCCCCTAATCCAGAGACACATGGATTGAATAACAAAGCCATTATCAGTTTCCCCATTTACTTAAACATTTGACTATAAAGTTTTATGAGGCAAGGTCTACCCTGGTTTATTCGCTGTTTTATTCCCAGAACCAAGCAATCAAATTAATGATATTCTATTCTTGATACTTTTACCCCATTTCTGCCATTAAATCCTGACCTCTGATCACCCAGAATTCTAGGACTGAGTTCACCTTTTCTTGTGACTTACCTATAGTGATCTTATTAAGGGGTTGAGAAAGTTGGGCCACACCTGGTGTGTTCAAAGTCTACTTCTAGTCTGTATTCATGGATCTATTTATTTAAAAAATTTTAATTATAACACTGTGATTTACCAAGTTGTTAATAATAAAATTACTCAATATTAAAGGCATTCAGTGTTTCAATATAATTCCACCACCAATGTCTCCAGTTCCCCCCAGCCTGTCTCTCTCCTCAAGACTGCCCTTTTAGTGGGCACAAACAAATTTACTTCATTTGCTGGTTATAACATGAAGAGAAATGGAATTATCAAAAAATAGATCAATAAAAGTCAATTTGTGGTGATTCTTATTTGATAATGGTGTTACTAAAAGTCATTGTCTGAGGATTTACTGAGCTGGTTGGTGCTAGTTAAGCTTTCTGTGTTATTGACACAGGCTCATTGATCTTTGTAGTCTTCTATGCGACTTCCCCATCAGATTTGCTTGGTGAGGTTCTATTGTGGAGCTTAACTATTTTTTATATTGGAGAAGGTATAGGGTGTGCATAGGCCTTCAGGCAGAAAGGGGAATTTGCTCACCCCCATTCCAAGAAGGTTACATACAGATTTCAGCCCAGGGTTGGTCTACCTGGAGGATTCAGTGACATCATGGCCTTTTTGAGAATTAGTTATCTTAAGGATCACCTCTGGCATGAACATCATGATGGACTGTAGACAGGAATCAAATGGATCAGCCACATGCAAAGCAAACATCTCAATCTTTGTATTATCTTTCAGCCATTTGACTTTTGTTTTTGTTCTAGATGCTTCTTTCCCAGCTTCTTATCATAGCTGGTCTTTGAGAATTTTATTTATTGTTTACTTACAACTAGTCTTTTTTGTTCCCTTGTTTGCTTTATTTTTGGGAGGGGGAACACATTCAGCGGTGCTCAGGGGTTACTCTTTGCTCTGCACTCAGGAATCACTCCGGTGTGCTCAGGGATTAAACCCTGGTCAGCTGCATGCAAGGCAAGTGCCCTACTCACTGTGCTATCTCTCTGCCTCCAACTTCCTAGTCTTTTGATCTTCCTCTAATACTACACTATTCCTTATGTGAATAGTGTTTTCTCTACCTATCATGCATGTGAAGTGCATTTTAAAATATTTTAACTAAGAATACCATTCAAAATTCCAATGAAAAGGGACCTAGGGCCCTAAAGACATGAGTTTGGGCTAGAAAGTTCTAAACTTTTTTGAATTAAAAAGTTCTAAGTTTTGGGTTTGTTTGTTTGTTTGTTTGTTTTGGTTTTTGGGCCACACCCGGCAGTGCTCAGGGGTTACTCCTGGCTGGCTGCTCAGAAATAGCTCCTGGCAGGCACGGGGGACCATATGGGACACCGGGATTCGAACCAACCACCTTTGGTCCTGGATCGGCTCCTTGCAAGGCAAACACCGCTGTGCTATCTCTCCAGGCCCAGTTCTAAGTTTTTTAAGCCTATTGAACTGATTAACTTATAACATTCAGCAATTCATTATGAATTAATATTTTATGAATTTTGGGCCATGCCCAATGGCACTCAGGGGTTACTTTTAGTTCTGCACTCAGGAATTACTCCTGGCAGGTTCAGGGGACCATATAGTATGCCAGAATTGAACCTGGGTCTACTGCATGAAAGGCCAACACCATACCTTCTGTGCTATGGCTCTGGCCCAGCAAATTAAAGGAGAGTCAGAAATGAAGTGAGTGTAAAAGTGCATCTATCAGGGAAACCTTTTGAGAAGAGAGAAGAACTTCAGAGGAATTCATATCAGTCCCAGAAAGCAATGTGAACTTATGTTTGTCTTCATTTTGAGGAAGGGGAAAATAATAAAGAAATGATGATTACAGGGGTTGGAGCAATAGCACAGTGGTAGGGTGTTTTTCTTGCATGCAGCAGGAAGAAGAAGGAAGGAAGGAAGGAAGGAAGGAAGGAAGGAAGGAAGGAAGGAAGGAAGGGAGGGAGGGAGGGAGGGAGGGAGGGAGGAGGGAGGGAGGAGGAAGGAAGGAAGGAAGGGAGGAAGGGAGGAAGGAAGGAAGGAAGGAAGGAAGGAGGAAGGAAGAAGGAAGGAAGGAAGGAAGGAAAAGGAAGGAAGGAAGGAAGAAGGAAGGAAAGAAGGGAAGGAAGAGAAGGAAAGGAAGGAAGGAAGGAAGGAAGAAAGAAAAGGAAATAAGGGAAGGAAAGGAAGGAAGGAAGGAAGGAAGGAAGGAAGGAAGGAAGGAAGGAAGGAAGGAAGGAAGGAAGGAAGGAAGGAAGGAAGGAAGGAAGGAAGGAAGATAGTGATTACAGGTAAAGATGACTTTAAACTTTTGCAGATACTTGAGAACTAAATTCTACCTCTAGAAGGAGGGCTGAGCAAGAGTTTTGGGGGCCAATAGAGCTATTAAGCACCTATTTCTTCTGAGGAAACATCTGGAACACACAGAGCTTCTCTAAAATGATCTCTGAAAGATCATTCATTTATTCAGCAAATATCTATTCAATACAAAATATGATTATGAGATTGGTTAAAAAAATTAAAGATACAGGGCCCGGAGAGATAGCACTGCGGTGTTTGCCTTGCAAGCAGCCGATCCAGGACCAAAGGTGGTTGGTTCGAATCCCGGTGTCCCATATGGTCCCCCGTGCCTGCCAGGAGCTATTTCTGAGCAGACAGTCAGGAGTAACCTCTGAGCAACACCGGGTGTGGCCCAAAAAACAAACAAACAAACAAACAAAAAAGTTAAAGATACAGTATTATATCTAGAAGATGTTCCTTAAATTTTGTCTTAATTTGGGATGGTAGTATAAAATGAAGTTAATTCATTATTTGATTCTTTTTAAAAATAAAATTATTTTTCTATAGGTTAAAAAATTGCTCATTTGATACATTGGAGATTAGCCCTCGTCTTTTTTTAATATAAATTTTATTTAACACCATGATTACAAGCATGTTTGTAGTTGGGTTTCAGTTATAAACATAACACCCTTCATCACCAATGCAACATTCCCACCACCAATGCCCCCCTCCTCCCCTACCCCTGCCTGTATTCTCAACATAGCCCTCGTCTTCACCTAAAATAGTCAGCTTTTTCCCATTTGTAGAAACATGTGTTCTCTCAGTTTTTCTCAGTCTTTCTCTCACTTTGTGTTCCTCAAGTAAATTTATTTACTTATTTATTCATTTATTTTTGAGTGGGGACCACACCCAGCTGTACTTAGGGTTTACTCCCAGCATTGCACTCAAGAATCACTCTTGGTGGTTTTCAGGGATCATATGGGGTGCCAGAGATTGAACCAGAAAAATTGCATGCAATGTAAATGCTCTATATGATATATTATTGCTATGGCCCCTAAATAAATTTTTTTAAGTGAAACTATTTGGCTTCACAAATGAAAGAAAGGTGGGATGGGAAGAGAGAGAAAGAAAAGAGAGAGAGAGAGAGTAATAACACAAGTATATCCTATCCTGTTTTTCTTCTTAGATATTGTTCCTAAGAAAATAACTAAATCATTGATCCATAATGCTACACTTCAAGGTAGATTTTCATCTAGTAATTGTCATCTAAATTGTATGTATACTACCAGACAGATGTGTCTCCTTGATGATTGTAGTCACAAGAAACCCATTTTATTTTATCTATAAATGATGGATGGGTTGGGGACTAAAATCTTGGCCAGAATATACATCTAGGTTAAAATGTAGATCACCATCCCACATCTGAGACCTGCTGTTCAGTGTCTCCTTTCATTTTCATTTTCATTACTTTCATCTTTCATTTTCTTCTATTGCATTGTTGGTGGTGGTGGTGGTGGTGCTATTACAAACAAGACCTGCATTTTTCCTTTGACAGAATTTTGCACCCTTCTGTATGTAAATGTTCTGGAGTTTGTACTGTGCATGATGCCTTTAAAGGACTTGCAGGGAGGCTGCAGGAGGTTATTGTTCATAATGGGACACCCTACCTGATGCTGGTTTCAGCCCCGTCACTTCTACTCATGAACCATGACCTTTGCAGGCTTTCTCAAGCCTTCATCCCATATGCCTTAGTCTTCTATATATAATGGGGGTAATAAATTACAGAATTAAAATCTAATATATGTGTGGTGCTTAGTGAGTACTATGTGAGGTTTAATTTTTATTTCCTGTGATGCCAATCCTGAGATTTACAGTGTCCTCTGAATTTGAACTTAGGTTAGTTTCATTCCTAATTAAGCAATCTAGCACTAAAATTTTCTCAGAGAGACTGATAAACAGCTTTTAGAACTTTGTTTTTACATTTTTAAAAATTTACATTATTTACAGAACATGCATCACATATAGACATAGTTGACCATAATACATTTGCTTTCAGATGAGTGAGAGCAAAATGATTTTAATAGGAAGAAATAAAGAAAAAGGAAAGAGAAATAAAAGAAAGGAAAAAGTACAGTGACAAGCAAATTTGTGAAAATTATTGTATCTCCAATGAGATACAATTGGCAGAAGATTTAGTAAGCTCTTGCTGCTAGTTGATCATTCTGTTATTTCATTTGGTTCGAACCTTAAGTGAACTCAGCTACACATTGGGATCCAAATTACTGTATTCCTTTTTTTTTTTTTGTGAAATGTGATCTTTATTTTATTATTATTTTTATTTATTTATTTATTTATTTATTTATTGGTTTTTGGGCCACACTCGTTTGATGCTCAGGGGTTACTCCTGGCTATACACTCAGAAATCGCTCCTGGCTTGGGGGGACCATATGGGACGCCGGGGGATCGAACCACGGTTTGTCCTATGCTAGCGCTTGCAAGGCAGACACCTTACCTCTAGCGCCACCTTCCCGGCCCCTATTTTTTTAATTTTTAATTAAAAAAATTCCCATCACCAATATCCCAAGTGTCCCTCCTCCCCACCCAACCCCGGCCTGTCCTCTAGACAGGCTTTCTACTTCCCTCAGTCATTCACATTGTTATGATAGTTCTCAGTGTAATTATTTCTCTAACTGCACTCATCACTCTGTGGTGAGCTTCATGTCATGAGCTGGACCTTCCAGCCCTCCTCTCCTTTGTCACTGAGAATTATTGCAAAAATGTCTTTTATTTTTCTTAAAACCCATAGATGAGTGAGACTATTCTGCATCTATCTCTCTCCCTCTGACTTATTTCAGTCAGCATAATAGATTCCATATACATCCATGTATAGGAAAATTTTATGACTTCATCTCTTCTGATGACTGCATAATATTCCATTGTCTATATGTACCACAATTTTTTTAGCCATTCATCTATTACTGTATTCCTAATGGTATGACATCAAACAAATGAAGTTGTCAAGGAATTCAAAACACTGTTCCTCATACTGCAACTTTTGTGAGGTGTGTTCTATAATGTAAGGTCCCCCAGAAATAAGAAAATGTGAGGGCAGGGGGACAGTGCCTACACTCACTCAAAAAAAAAAATTTGTCCTGGTGATATGAGTCCAAATACGGACATACTGAAATTTGATAAGATTGGTGTTTCTGCATAGAATTGTAGAGGAGTAAAGCAGGGCCATAGGAAAAGCAGCAATTATGGGTGATAGATGTAGCAGGCATGGGTTTAGTTAGGTGGGAGCTTGACGCACCTTCTCCTCCTGAGATTGCCAGCTTTAAGCTGTATGGTCGGTATACCCATGTTTTTTTGCAGCTTGGTTTATATCTCTTGAGAACAGAATGAGTCTACTGAGCTGGCCTGAGGCAGACATGGTGACTTCCTTTGTGGGCATGATTAGGGCTGCCAGAGCTCCTGGAAGCAGGAGAATGTGGAGCTGTGGGGGGTGGAGGAGGGGGGAGCATACCCACTGTCACTCCAAAAATGTCCTAGTTTTATCAGCCTGTGGAACATTTTGATATAAAGTTATTTAACAGAAAGATGCCTATAAAAATAAAGTTGCTTTGTCAAAGACAAAATGAGCTTCTTTCTATATCTTGTTCAATCCTAACATTTTACAGCTTCTTTTCTCACCTTTTCTTTTTCCCCTTAAAATTCGCTTGTTTAGGAACCAGAGAGATAGTTAAATACTGAGGACATGCTGTATATGCAGAAGGCCAAGTTCAGTTCCTGCCACTGCAAGGCCACCACAACAATGCTAGGGGTAGCCCCAAGTACAGAAGCAAGAGTAGCTCCCAACAGAGATGGGAGTAGGTCTCAAGTACCACTGGTATAACTTAAAAACAAAACCAATCTATTTGCTTATTTAGCAAGTATTTTCTTTAATTTTTTAATTTAAAAACCATGATTGCAAAGTTCATAATTGAGTTTCAGTTTTACAATGTATGCCATCCTTCACCTATGTCCTATCACCAATTTCCTACCACCAATGGCCCCAGTTTTCCTCCCACCCTCCCTTCTGCCTGCCTCTGGGACAGGCATCTCTCTCTCTCTCTCTCTCTCTCTCTCTCTCTCTCTCTCTCTCTCTCTCTCTCTCTCTCTCTCTCTCTCTCTCTCTCTCTCTCTCTCTCTCTCTCTCTCTCTCTCTCTCTCTCTCAACATTTTTCCTTTTAGACACTATGGTTTGCACTACTGTTAATGAAGGAATATCATGGGTATCACATTCTCTCCTTCCAAAACCCAGTTATTGTCTCGAGTGATCAGTTCCAATTATCATTGTCATAGTGGTCCCCTCTTTACCCTAACTGCACTGCTCTACTATTTGTGGCAAGCTTCCTACCAAGTACTGGTTCTCTTGGACCTCCTCTCTATTGTCTCTGGATATTATTACATTATCTGTTATTTTTCTTTCCTTTTTATTTTTTGGTTTTTGGTTTCTGGGTCACACCCAGCAGCGCTCAAGGGTTACTCCTGGTTCTACACTCAGAAATCGCTCCTGGCAGGCTCGGGGGACCATATGGGATGCTGGGATTCCAACCACCGTCCTTCTGCATGCAAAGCAAATGCCCTAAATCCAAGCCATCTCTCCTGCCCATCTTTTATTTTTCTTATATCCCATATATGAGTGAGACTACTTTGTGTCTATTCCTTTTCATTTTACTCACTTCATTCAGCATAATACTCTCCATATCCATTAATGTATAAGCAAATTTTATGACAGCTGCATAGTATTCCATTGTATAGATGTACCAGTTTTTTTAGCTGCTCATTTTTTCTTGAGCATTTGGGTTGTTTCTGATACTGACTAGTGTAAATAGTGCTGTGATTAACATAGGATTACAGATGGCATTTTTGTATTATGTTTTTCGTTCTTAGGTCATATATTCCTAGAAGTGGTGTTGCTGGATCATATGGAAACTCAATTTACAGTTTTAAAAGAATAGCCATATTGTTTTCCAAAAAGGCTGGACAAGTCAGCATTCCCACCAGCAGTAAAAGAAAGTCCCTTTCACCCCACATCCAGGCCAGCATGGGTTGTTCTGTGATATGTGTAAGTCTTTGTGGTAGGAGATGATACTCATTGTTGTTTTGATTTGCATCTCCCTGATGATTAGCTATGTGGAACATTTTTTATGTGCCTTTTAACCATTTGTATTTATTCTTTGAGGAAGTGTCTTTCATTTCTTCTCCTGACTTTTTGATGGGGTTAGATTTTTTTTCCTGTTAAATTCTGTCAGTATCTTGTATATCTTAGATATTAGGTCCTTGTCTGATGGGTATTGGGTGAATAATTTCTCCCATTCTATGGGTAGTCTTTGTGTCTTAGTCATTATCCTTTGAGGTACAAAAGTTTTTCAGTTTAATGTAGTTCGTTTGTTTATCTTTGCTTTCACTTTCTTGGCCAGTGCCATATTCCTTGAATATGCCTTATAATTTCAGGTTTGATATCAAGGTAGTTAATACATTTTGATTTGGCTTTTGTGCATGGCATTAAATAGAGATTGAAGTTAGCCTTTTTTATTTGCATATAGCTGACCAGTTTTCCCAACAAAACTTGTTTAAGATCCTTGATCCACTTTGTGTTTCTTGCTCCTTTATCAAAGGTTCTCCTCTTAGATCATATTTTGGATCATATGGAAGCTCAATTCACTCATTCAAAATATGATATCTCATATGACCCTTTGACAAAGGGGTAAGAAATACAATCAAGAGTAATTGATCATATACCTGTAGATTAGTTTCAGAATAGTCAAGTCTATTCCATTGATCTAAGGGTCTGTCTTTATTCTAATACTATGCTGTTTTAATGACCACTGTTCTATATTAAAGTTTAAGGTTGGGTAATGTGATTTCTCCTATCTTCTTTTTCTCAATAATTACATTAGCTATTTGTAGATGTTTATTCCATACAAATCTCAGGAGTATTTGATCCACTTCTTTGAAAAATGTCATAGGTATTCTTATAGGGATCACATTGAACCTTCTTGGGGAAGTATTGCCATTTTGTGATGTTGATCTTTACGATCTATAAGCAGGGTTTATGTTTCCATTTCCCTGTGTCCTCTTTTATTTCTTGAAGCAGACTTTTGTCTTTATTTATTTTTTTTTGGTATAGGTCTTTTACCTCTGTAGTTAAATTGACTCCAAAGTACTTGATTTTCTGAGGCATAATTGTGAACGGAATTTTCTTTTATTCATTTATTTTTGTTTTGTTTTGGGGCCAAACCCAGTGGCACTCAGGGGTTACTCCTGGCTTTGTGCTCAGAAATCGCCCCTGGTAGGCTCTGGGGACCATATGTGATTCCAGGAATCGAACCCAGGTTCATCCCAGGTTGGCTGCATGCAAGACAAATGCCCTATCAGTGTGTTATCACTCTGGCCTGATTGTTCTTTTAGTAGCTCTCTCTTCTCTATCATTATTAATTATAGAAAAGCATGGATTTTACCTATTAATTTAGTAGCCTGCCATTTTACTATACAAGTCTGTGTATAAAGAAACATTTTTGTAGAGTCTTTAGGATTTTCTAGATATAGTATCATGTCATCTGCAAACAGTGAGAGCTTCACTTCTTCCTTTCCTATCTGGATGTCCTTGATGTCTTTTTCTTCCCTAATTGCTACGGCAAGTACTTTCAGTGCTATATTGAATAGAAGCAGCAAGGGGAGCAACCTTGTCTTGTACCAGATTTTAGAGGAAAGGCTTTTAGTTATTTATTTTTGGTTTTGGGGTCACAGTTGGCAGTGTTCAGGGGTTACTTCAAGTTCTGAGCTCAGAAATTGCTCCTGACAGGCCATATGGGATGACAGGAATCCAATCAGAGTCCATCCTGTGTTGGCCGAGTACAGGGCAAAAGCCTTACCGCTGTGCTATCACTTCAGTTCCCGACTTTTAATTTTTCCCCATTAAATATAATGCTTCAACAGTATCCTTATCATTTCTTTATTTTGATTTTGAAGTCACACCCAGAAATGCTCAAGCTTACTCCTGATTCTGTGCTCAGGGATTACTACTACAGTTTTCAAGGAACTTATATAGGGTGCTGGGGTTCAAACTAGGGTTAGCTGTGTGCAAGACAAGTGCCCTATCCACTGTACTATCACTGAAGCCCTTAGCAAGAATTTTGTTTGTTTTGGTTTTTTGGGGTGACGCTCAGGGGTTACTCCTGGCTATGGACTCAGAAATCAGAAATCGCTCCTGATTTGGGGGACCATATGAAATACCGGTGATTGAACCGTGTCCATCCTGGGTCAGCCGCCCAGGCAAACGCCCTACCGATTTGCTATCACTCCAGCCCCCTTAGCAAGCATTTTTAAAGCTTCTATACCTTGTGCTAGTCACTAAGAATGCAAAGGGAAATAGAACCCAGACCAGGCACATAAGAAATTTATAGATGAAGACAGATGTGGAAGCATTAATTATGGCACTGTAATGAGGAGCTGTAATAGAAGCATAGTTGTGGTGTTTTGAAAGCTGTGGGGGGATATTATTCAATTCTGCTTAGAAGTGTCACCTCAGGGGAAAGTGACATTGAGATGATAACTGAAGGATCAGGCAAGTGGGGCTTGTCAGAGAGACAATACCTCACAGACAGAACTAGCTGGATGTGCAAGGTGAGATTTTGTGTGAGAACAAAGCATATGTGGGACTTCTGAGTCATCCAATAGGACTGAAGCACAATATGCAATAGAGTGTTGATAGGTGGGCTAGAACCTCTTGGCAGAAAGCCTTGTTTTCTGTATTGAGGAGTCTGGAGCACATCAAGAATAACTTGATTAAAAATGAAAGGGGGAGAGAGAGAGAGACAGAGAGAGAGAGAGAGAGAAGTAAAATGCCTGCCCTAGAAGCAAGCAGGGGGAGAGTGGGTGGAAGGGTGAGAGGGGAAACTGTTGACATTGGTGGCTGGAAAGCACTAGTGAAGTTATTATACATTGTATTACAGTAACTCAATCAACAACAACTTTATCTGTGGAAAAAAAAACTATTATGAGCAACCTTGTAACCATGGTGTTTTAAATGAAAAAGATATTTTAATAAAATAATAACTTAATTAGACTTACCCTTTAGGGCAATTTGCAATGTCCAAAGGGATTTTTGGACTGGAGTAAGATCTAAGGCAGAATCCCAATGAGCATCAGAAGTCCTTCATTCAGCTTCTCATCTGCTGCCAGTACTTTTGCTATTGAACATAAATATTTTATTTGTTCACTCAAGATTTATTGATGGCATGCCAATTGATGAGATAACCACTGGAAATACTGAGAACATACCAGTCTTTTCTTGGAATTGCTTGCATTGTCTTCTTTATTCTAAACAAAAATCTTTCTTCATTTTTTTTACTTTATTTAAAGACAAATGCATCACATAGTTGACATACTTGACGATAATACATTTGTTTCCAGATAAGTGAGAACAAAGTTATTAAAATAATAAAAGAAAAGACAGTTTAAAGAAAGAAAAAAAGAAAAGTACAGTAGCAAGCACATTTGTGAAAATTATTGTATCTCCAAGGAAGTAATTAATACAGTGGCAGGTTTAGTAAACTCTTGTTATCTGTCCATTCTGTTAAATTGGTGTGTTTCTATAGGGATGACAGCATCAAAAAATGAAATTGTCCAATAATTCAAAGAACTATTATTGTTACTGCAGCTTATAAGGGCATGCTCTCAGATGCCAGGCCTCCCAGAAGAAGGAAGTTACAAGGGGAAGATGCCCGCACTTGCTCCAAAAACTGGTGATATCAGCCCCAAAATGGGCGTACCTGAAGTTTGGTGATATTGGTGTCCCCAAAGGAATTGTATAGGGGTAATGAGGCAGGGCCTTTGGAAAAATGATGATTCTGGGTGATGGAGACTTCAGGCATGGCTACAGAGGTATGAGAGCTTGGCTTGCCTTCTCTTCCTCAGATGTCTAGGTCTGTGCTGCGTAGTGTACAAATAATATTTCATGGCTTGGTTCACATCTCATTTGAAAAAAGAGTGAGTCTATGGAGCTGACCCAGTTCAAACCCAAAAGCTTTCTTAAAAAAAAGAGGGGTTTAGTATTTATTTTATTCTCTTCTAGTTCATAAATTTTATATAGAAATGCAATGGATTTTATATACTTATTTTATAGCATATACCCATATTATATTAGTTTATTGTCTTGGTGTTTGGTTTAGGGTTGGGGCTATATCTAGCAGTGCTCAGGGATGCTCCCTCCACTGAGTGCCTCAGGAGAGGAGACACCTCTCCTAACAGATTTGATATACATAGAATTTTATGTCTTTTTTAAAACTAAACATAAAGTTCAATGTGAAATTTTCTCATTGCAGTTTGCACCCTAGGTTAATTTTCCTGTAGACATGAATGTCAACAAAGTAGATGAACAGTGGCTGCTCTAAAATCATAGGCTCTAATCTCTGCATCCAGAAAATGTCACTTTATAAGGAAAAGAGATAAATATTTTGCATTTGCAGTTACATTCAAGATCTTGACATGAGAAGATTACCTGAATATCTAAATAACCCCCTAAATTCCACCACAGATGTCCTTGTAAGAGAGAGTCAGATGGAGATTTGGCACAAATTAAACAAGCAAGCAATGGAAACACAGAGGAAGAAATTAGACTGATGTGGCCAGAAGAAAAGCATTGTTGGCCACACCTTTATGGAAGCGTGAGTGGATATTCCCTGTGGGTCTGCAGAGGGACTGTTTTTTTTGCCACCCCCTTCACTTATCACAGTGAAGCTAATAGTGAGCTGCTGACCTTCTATACTGTGAAAGAATTATTTCCTTTTGTTTTAAATTGTGGCATTTGTGATAATCTGTTATAATAGTAAATTATAGAGCTAATGTAGTGAAGATAGTTTATTCTACTACATTTTGAAGCCAAATATTATGACTTAAAAAAGAACAAACTAATACAATATGAATAATAATTTCAATGATTACTTAAATGGTACTGATACTGGGGCCAGAAGGAGACAACACAGCAGTAGGGTGTTTGCCTTGCAAGCACCTGACCCAGGACCAAAGGTGGTTCAAATCCTAGCATCCCATATGGTCCCTCAAACCTGTCAGGAGTGATTTCTGAGCAGATAGCCAGGAGTAACCCCTGAGCATTGCCAGGTGTGGCCCAAAAACCAAAAAAAAACAACAACAAAAACGGTACTGATACTATGGATCAAGTATATTATAAGCTTTTGAAATGTATTTACTTTATAACAACCATATGAAGAGGGTTCTATTATTATGTCCATTTACTAAAGGAACTTAGAAGCACAGACAAGGTAGCTAATTCAGCCAAAGTTAGGAGACCAATAATTTACCTAAACACTTGATGATAGATAGTCATGACTCCAAAAGTTTATGAGATTTTCCAGATAGGGATTGTACTTCAGAGATGTTCAACAAGGGAATCTGCAGCAGTGCCTGAAGTTGGTTCATCCTCCAGCCATTTTCTCCTGAAAGTGGACATTTGTTCTTCTCCATTGGTTACCCTTCCTTTTTCTTCCTTTTTTTTTTTTTTTTTTGGTGGGGAGGGGGCATCCTTGCAATGCTCAGTGCTAGCTCTTGGTTCTGTATTCAGAGATCACTCCTGGTGAGGCTTAGGGGACCATATTTGGTGTTAAGGACCTAACTTGAGTCAGTAGGTAAAAGACTTACTTGCTGTCTTATCTCACTGGTCCCTGGTTGTCCTTTCTTTTTAAAGTCACTTTGAAATATTCTGGTGTAGGGGCCGGAGCGGTGGCACAGGGCATAAGGCATCTATCTACCTTGCTCACGCTAGCCTAGGATGGACCGCAGTTCTATCCCCCTGGCATCCCAAATGGTCTCCTTAGCCAGAGGCAATTTCTGAGCATATAGCCAGGAGTAACCCCTGAGCGTCACTGAGTGTGGCTCCCCCCAAAAAATTCTGGTGTGGTCTTGGTATCAGAGTAATTATAAAATGAATAGATAAACCTTTCCTTTTTCTATCTCCTTGAGCACCAGTATTACTATAAGTCTTTCCTTCCATTGTTAAACTGATTCTTAGGTACGTTTCTTTTTGATGCAACTGTCTATTACTTTTAACCTATTTTCATCTTTATTTTTAAGTGTATTTTTTAACTTTATGTATTTATAGATTGATTGTTTGGTTTGGGGGTCACACCCAGTGGTAGCCCAGGGATTATACCTGGCTCTGCACTCAGAAATTGCCCAGAAGGCTAGGGAACCATATGGGATAACAGGAATCGAACCAGGTCCCTCCTGGGTTGGCCGAATGCAAGGCAAACACCTTACCACTGTACTATCTCTCCAACCCCTTAAGTGCAATTCTTTTTTTAAATAATATTTTATTTAAACACCTTGATTATAAACATGATTGTGGTTGGGTTTCAGTCATGTAAGAGAACACCCCCCATCACCAGTGCAACGTTCCCATCACCAATGTCCCATTGAAAGCATATAATTGAGTATTGCTTTTGAATTGATATGAAAATATGTGCCTTTTAGTTGGGATACTTAAGCAATTTTGATTATGATTCTTATTTATATAGTTAAGTTTAAAATTAATGTCTTGCTATTTGTTTTCTACTTATACCATCTGTTTTAGTTACTTTTTCCCTTTTTTTTTTTTTGGCTCAGTATAGCATCATTTGATTGTCTTACGGCTCCATTTTATCTTATTATTGGTTTATTGCCCATATATCTTTGTTTTATCTTTTTTCATAGTTTATAGCCTATATATCTTTGTTTTGTCTTTTTTAGTAGATTTTAGTAGTTGCTTTCATGTTTATAATTATATCTTTAGCTTATCTTCAGCTATCTTCAAATCATATTGCATGATTTTCTGTCCAGTATAAGCACTTTGATACACTGTGCCTCCATTTCTCCCTTCTCCTGCTTCTAACCTTTTATTTACTTATTTATTTGGGGGTTCACCTTTGAAGTTGAGGTCTCTTATATTATTTCTCTGGATCTTACATGTTGTTAGTAGATTCCTTTCTTAAAAGAAGCTGTCATAGGACCATAGTGACAGTATAATAGGTAGGGTACTTGCCTTGCACAGCTGACCCAAATTTATCTCCAGCATCCCATATGTTCCTCTGAGCACTGCCAGGACTGATTTCCTGAGTAGCCGTGTGCATCTCTGGGTATGACACAAAAACAAAACAAAACAAACAAACAAACAAAAACAAAAGAAACTGTCATGTTAGTCATGGTTTTTAAATAAAAAATATGTATTTGATGTAACAATCCTACATCTAAGTGAGAAGTATCCAACTTTAATTTGCCCTACCACTCCCCCTTCAGAAAAAATTAATGTCCCTCGGGAAATCTATTTTCTTTTTTATTTTATGGGCCAAACCTGGTGACACTCATGGGTTATTCCTGTCTATATGCTCAGAAATCGTTCCCAGCTTGGGGACCATATGGGACGCTGGGGGATCGAACCAAGGTCCTCGAGGTCTGTCCTGAATCAGCTGCATGCAATATAAATGCCCTACTGCTGCGCCATTGCTCCTGCCCATGGGAAATTTATTTTCTTTAAGGAAACAAACATTATGTGTTCCTCAATTGCACCTGAAGCTACTGCAGCCCTTTTGGGACATCCCTCTCAGCACCCCCACCAACCCCTACTTGGGAGGGAAACTTTGGGAAACATTAATCTGGATAAAAGAAAGTAGTACTTAGGAAATTTACTCCAGCTACTGAAAATGGCTGGGGTAGAAAAGAAATTTCAACACAGGACCATGACAGTCCAAATGGTACTTTACCAAGGTTCCTGGTGAACAAACTGTAACCAGTTAGTTACTCAGTCATGGCCATCAGCCTCTTAATTGCCTTACTACCTCCATAAATTCTTTTTTGGTCAATGGTCTTCAGTGTTTGCTTTGGACCTTTATTTTAGTATTTAAACAAGGAATGAAACAACATTTGATCCCACTGCTCTTGAGGTTAGATAAAGAAAATTTTAACCATGTTAGCTATAGAAACTTCTCCCAACTACTGTCTCTGGCCCCAGAATCAATATTTTTCTCTATATCCTTGACAGCCACCATGAAAATAAGTGAAGCTATTCACAACATTTATGTCAAGTCTATGGGAAGCAATAAGTCAATCTCAACTATTAACCTTATGTGCTTGTCTGTGCATGAACATGCATATGTGGAGAGAATATGCATGGCATGTATATAGCAAACATGTCAGGCATCTCATTGAATCTTCACAATAACCCTGTGCATTCAGTTTCTAAATAATATATAGTGCTTTTTGTTAAATAGACTGAGATTTTGATATAGCAAATCACTCATTCCCAGGCTCCCCACTGCGGTACTGCCTCTCTTGATACCAGACTGTCTCACCCTTAGTTATACCACAATTCAGTTGCTAGCAGACCACAAATACAACCTTGGGTCGTTCACCTTGAAATTATGGAGTTCATAGAAAAGCATTCTATGAGCTATTTGGATAATCACAGTGGCTTTCATTAGAAAAATAACTTGAAGTTCATAATTTACTAGAGGGCCAAAACAATAATAGAAATTGAGAACAAAACATTCTTTTGTTTTTGTTTGTTTAGTTTTGTGGCCACACCTGACTGTGCTTAGAGGACCATATGAGGTGATGGGGAATGAGCTTAGGTCAGCCGCATGCACAATCATCATCTTAACCCTTGTACTATCTAGCTGGCCCAACACAGTAAATTATGTTCTACATAGGACAATTAATTTTCATTTTAACTAACACTTCTATTGACTTACCATTGGTATTTAGGCAAATTTAAATGAAAAAGATGATATATCCCACTCTCATGCCACCTGCCATTAATTTAAAAAGGTTACAATCACTGTTAGCAGGACTTTTTAAGAATATGATCTTTATAATGAAGCTTTACATTTGAGATTGCTTCCATGAAATGATTTTTATGTGTTTTCTAGCTCTACCATTCTGTCATACATCAAGGCCATGTAACTCCTCATGAAGTGGCCACAAACTCCTGTTGTAATTTTTCCCTGCCTATATAATCCATTGTCCCATGTTGATAGATAGACTGATTGCAAGATCTCAAAAACTGCATTGCAGTTTTTTATAGTTGGCTCAATAACTTTGCACTGTAAACTATACTGTTCTGTCATTTCTGGTCCTGCCTTGAACATAACCACTTAAAACTCCACATATAGTCCAAAGGCTGCTGTTTCTTCTGCAAATACTAATCTACCCCTCTTGACTTTGGCTTGTGACTAATCAGATTTAGTGCCTTACTATGAAGTCGTTGCCAATTCTTTAAATTCTTTTTCTGAACTTACTAATGATAAATTCAGATTATTATTGGAAAGTCCAGATGCAGCATCTTTCAAGTTTTGCTTTGCTTTGATTTGACGTTTGGATCTGGGACCACATCTAACTGTACTCCTAGCTCTGTTCTCAAGGACCACTTCTGGCTGTTCTTGGGGACCATATGTGTGCCAGGGTCGATATCATGCAAGGTAAATTCCTTAACTCTTATACTATCTCTAGTGCCCTCAGGCTTTGTTTTCTGTTATTAAAAATAAATTACACTAAACCTCAGCATCTACCATTAATATAGATGGAAGAAACTAGGGTACACATGTCTGTACTGTATTATTGAGATTTTAATTTGAAGCTAAAATGTACTAAATGTACTAAAATATACAGTATAAGCATTAAATATGTGTCTCAAATTTTACCAGGAAATGATTACTATTCATGCTTTTGATATATATAGATATAGATATAGATATATATGAAGATTTAGTATTCACATCTTATTTTCTTCCTTCTCTGCATGGAGGATAGCTAGTGTTCACTGGATAGACTATATATAAGACCATATATAATTTTCATTATCTCTGTAGGAATGTGTTCTTATTACTTGTTAGCAGGAATGACTGGGTCTGCTTTATTCCAGTCATGCTGTTTTTGTAAAGAAGACATTTGAAGCAGTCAAGTGAGTCATTCCCATGCACACATGCTAGTTTCAATCCTCCAGATGGAAGTGGCATTGAGCAGGGTGGCTGGCTAGAGTTGCTTTTACCTTCCATTAAGGTTCTATTTGCATAACCCATGATCTCTTAAGGCTTAGTCTGCCCACTGCCTACACAGACCCTTTTATGAGAGTAAAATTGAATCAAGCAGATGAGTGAATAAGTGAACAGCCCCGGAATCTCCCTAACCTCAAGTGCAAAGCTGCATTTTTCCAGTCCTCTGTGAGCACACAGCTTGTGGGGTCAAACTCAATTAGGGACTCTCATCGACTCTTTTACAGGCTTGCCTTTTCAGCTTCGGGAAGCAGCATGACCTGTTCCATTGAGCCGCTGCTCTCGGCTCACTCTTTAGCTTTTTTTTTTTCTCATTGCCAAATGTAAGGCTCTATGCATCCCGCACATGCTCTCTAAGCAAGCCATTCACAAAGGCCGCTCTCCAAGGACCAATATGCGCTAGCAAGGACGGAGGTGATGGATGGTGGCCAGACGAGGGGAGATGGAGCGTGTGGAGTATGATGTTGGCGCAGTCGGCCAAGCCCCCAGGGGCTTGTATTGAGCTGCTCTGTTTTTCCTGGAAATTCCAGCTTATTCCAGGCATTTCTCTTTTTTCTATAAAAGAGTGGGGGCAGATTTGATTTCCTCAGACCTCAGGGATAATTTAGCAGAGAGGCAATTAAACCTCATTAACCAGTTCTACACAGAACTACTAAATAGACAATGTTAGACCTTCCAGGGAAAGTACATGGAGGCATAATCATAATAATCTCCCCTTTGAGTATACTCACAGGCTTTTCTATTTAGCTGGGTATGAGATAATGTACAGTCATAAGGAGTGTTTTAATTGGAGATTATTTGGTAGAAAACAATCACATATGGGGGCAGAGTGATAGTACAGAGGGTAGGGCATTTGCCTTGCACGTAGTCAACCTAGGTTCCATCCCTAGCACAATATATGGTTCCCTGAGCCTGCCAGGAGTCATCCCTGAACACAGAGCCAGCAATAAACTCTGAGCACCACCAGGTATGGTTCCAAAACACAACAAAGCAAAAAATAAATTACATTTTACTTTTGTGATATTACTTGCTATATGCTTAAAGCAATTATGGCTTCTACTAATTATTTCAGTTCAACAAACATCTACCAGGAGCTACCTCCTCAATGCAGATAGATGAGTGCTACTTTTAAATTCCTGGCAACAAAAATGCTGTGCAAAATTGTGGATAGACCAAGGAGAGATGAGGATCGTGCCTCTTTGCTAATCAGTGAGAAATGGATTGGACTTACTCTAAGGGGACCACTTAGAATGATCCACAGTGAAAGAACTGTTTTATAATAATAATTTTCTTATTATAAAAGTATTGTATTGTTACAGAAAAGATAATAGGAAGTAGTAAGAAAAATCCAAGGGGAAAACTGTCAACCTCTTACTCTTATCACCCCAAAGTAATACTGTTAATAGTGGGAAGGGGTAGGAGATTGGACTGGGGGGATCCCTGGTCATGCCCAGGGCTTATTTTAGGTATAACCCCTGGCAGTGTGCAAGGAACTGTGTGTGGTATTGGGAATTTCAACCAGGGTCAGTGAAATGCAAGGCAGGTGTCTTAACCCCAATATTACCTCTTTGGCCCAATATTTTGTATTAGATCCTTCTAAATTTTTATGAGAGTATATGTATTTTAACCAAATAAAGATATTGCTATATATTTTCTTTCATAAATTGATTTATCACCTTACTCTACACTTTTGTTTCATTAAAGATATTCTGGTAGAGAACATAGTCCTACTATTAATAATAAAGTGCCTCAAATAAATAGTATGAGAAGCTAGAGCAATAGCAAAGGCTAGGACACTTGCCTCACACATGACCAACCCAAATTCAATCCCCAGCATTCCATATGGTCCTCCTAGCCTGCCAGGAGTAATTTCTAAGCATAGAGCCAGGAGTAACCCCTGAGTGCTGCTGGTTGTGACCCAAAAACCAATACATATACATATATATAAACACACATGTATATATACTTACAAATATCTCTTCTGACAGGCTTTAGATCTTTATAAATACCATCATTATGGGCCCGGAGAGATAGCACAGTAGTGTTTGCCTTGCAAGCAGCCGATCCAGGACCTAAGGTGGTTGGTTTGAATCCCGGTGTCCCATATGGTCCCCCGTGCCTGCCAGGAGCTATTTCTGAGCAGACAGCCAGGAGTAACCCCTGAGCACTGCCAGGTGTGGCCCAAAAACCAAAAAAAAAAAAAAATACCATCATTATTTTTAAGACAAATTAATAAACATTCAGTCACTGAATTGAGGGTTCTGTGAAATACTATGATCCCAGAGCTGGAGAGGGGATTCAGTGAACTGGACATATAGGCTTTGCATATATATATATATATATATATATATATATATATATATATATATATATATATAGGCCTGGGGGCCTACTCCTTGACATCACCTGACGCTCTGAGCACTGCCAGATGCAACTCCCAAGCATGCCCCCAAAACAACTGAATCAAAAATGAAATGCTCTGTCTCTGGATACATATTTTTTTCAAATTTCTTCTACTATACATTTATCCACAGTCTGTGAGGAAAGTCTGGCTTGTAAACTAGGCATACTTGACCAGGGTCAAGCTCTTTCTATCCAAACCTTATATCCTTCGCTCTAGTCTAGTTAAATCCTGAAACATGAGGTAAGGTACTATACATTGCTCCAGAAGAGAGGAACAGAGGGAAGGGATGAACTCCCTGGAATCAAGATTTTCTCCTGTGCACAATGAAGTTTCAGGAAGATGACACTAAATAACACATAATGGATGTGTGGTTTGGCTTCTCATGAAAACAAAAATGAGTTTTACTCGTTTTCAAGAACTTCCTGTATGGTCAGGGCAGAGAACAAATCCATGGAAAACAGACACTGAGCACATAACACATTCACCTCACAGTTACACCTTTCATAGTTGATGTCTTCAATATGCTACCTCTTTGCTTATGAACAAAGATTGGAAGAATGTGACCAAAATCAGCTAGTTGATAACCTACAACCTTCCTCACCCCCTGCTTGAAAGCCACCTATTGGCTTTCCCTCATGCTTAATCAAAGACCTTCCATTTCTGGAATTGGTGAGCTACATATCTCAGGTGACTGAGGACAACCAGAATATTTGAGATAAATACCTTTATGAATTTTCTTAAATGTATTGAACTAAAAAAATATATTGAATAAGACCAGATCCTGGGGTAAAGCAAGATCCTTGAGAGGTAAGCACAGAGTTTAAAGCTCTTTTTTCTGAAAGTCTCTTAAAGATTATCTTTGACTCAGTTCAAGTTTGGGGTAATGTTAAAGAACAAGGGGCCAGAGCCTAGCCTAGGTAGGGAAGGAGCAGGGAGCTGTCATTTTCTGCAGTCAAGACCCCAAGCACATTGCCTTGAGAGGAGAGACCCTTGGAAGCCAACATTTATCACTGAAGGAGGTTGAAACATCCGGGCCCTTTTGCTTAGAACAGTGTGGTTCTGTACATGGCACGTGCCTGATATAGCAGAAGCAGAGAAAATTATCCTAGGCCTAGAGGAGATAATATGTTATCCTAGGACTCAATCAGAAAAATGTTGGGAACAGCGGGCTAGAGAGAATACATGGGTTAACAGGCACATGACTTACATCTAGCCAATCCTGGTTCTATCACCAACACCATATAGTCACCTGAGCATCACCAGATGTCTCGCTGGAGGCCCTTGAACATTGCTGGGGAAGACCCTGGTAATCCCCAGTAATCCAGATCCCAGGTATTACAGGTCCTCAGCATTGATCTACCAGTCTAGTGGCAAAAAAACAAACAAAAAAAAAAAACCTGCTAGAAGTGAGCCTTCAGCTTCTCTGAGCATCACTTAAGAAGATCCTAATTTGACAGGGTGCCAGGGAGATGGCTCAGAGGGGTAGAGCATATTCTGTGTATTCAGGCTAGGTTTGTTTTATCTCTGACATCACATGGTCTAGAGCACCACCAGGACTGAGCCAAGAATAGTCTCCATGCACTACTGATGTGACAAAAATAGTACAACAGAAATTTTTCAAGAGACCAGGGTTGTAGCTCAGCAGTGCAGCACTTGTCTTGCATTTATAAAACTCTTGAGTTCAGTCCCTGGCACCATACACACATACAAGGTCCAGAATACTTTCTTTTAAGTGTAATATTCTGGAGCCAAAGGTTTATCAGTTAAAAAAAAAAAAACAGGACTCCTTTTTATTCCTTGGAAATAAAAGAAACACACACACACACACACACACACACACACACACACACACACACACACCTGCTTAAATTGTTAATTTTAAAAGAGCTTTTTAATGAGTTTGGAAATTTCTGCAGTAACAGCAATCTATCAATCATTTTTTGTGGGGGGGCCACACCCGATGATGCTCAGGGGTTACTCCTGGCTATGCACTCAGAAATTACTCCTGGCTCAGAGGACCAAATGGGACGCTGGAGATCGAACCCAGGTCCATCCTGGATCAGCTGCATACAAAGAAAATGCCTTACCGCTGCGCTATTGCTCTGGCCCTATCAATCATCTTTTAATGGGGCCCACAGGCGTAACTTGGTTGCTTAAGAATGCCTTGCATTGGATAGCCGCTTGCAAAAAATTGAACTTAGACCCCCAGCTAACATCATGTATGAAGGTAAAATCCAAATGGATTAAAGACCTCAATATCAGCCCCAAAACCATAAGATATATAGAACAGCACATAGGCAAGACACTCCAGGACATTACAGGCATCTTCAAGAAGGAAACTGCACTCTCCAAGCAAGTGAAAGCAGAGATTAACAGATGGGAATATATTAAGCTGAGAAGCTTCTGCACCTCAAAGGAAATAGTGCCCAGGATACAAGAGCCACCCACTGAGTGGGAGAAACTATTCACCCAATACCCATCAGATAAGGGGCTAATCTCCAAAATATACAAGGCACTGACAGAACTTTACAAGAAAAAACATCTAATCTCATCAAAAAATGGGGAGAAGAAATGAACAGACACTTTGACAAAGAAGAAATACAAATGGCCAAAAGACACATGAAAAAGTGCTCCACATCACTAATCATCAGGGAGATGCAAATCAAAACAACAATGAGATACCACCTCACACCACAGAGAATGGCACACATCACAAAGAATGAGAATAAACAGTGTTGGCGGGGATGTGGAGAGAAAGGAACTCTTATCCACTGCTGGTGGGAATGCCGTCTAGTTCAACCTTATGGAAAGCGATATGGAGATTCCTCCAAAAACTGGAAATTGAGCTCCCATATGATCCAGCTATACCACTCCTAGGAATATACCCTAGGAACACAAAAATACAATACAAAAACCCCTTCCTTACACCTATATTCATTGCAGCACTATTTACCATAGCAAGACTCTGGAAACAACCAAGATGCCCTTCAACAGATGAATGGCTAAAGAAACTGTGGTACATATACACAATGAAATATTATGCAGCTGTCAGGAGAGATGAAGTCATGAAATTTTCCTATACATGGATGTACACGGAATCTATTATGCTGAGTGAAATAAGTCAAAGAGAGAGAGAAAAACGCAGAATGGTCTCACTCATCTATGGGTTTTAAGAAAAATGAAAGGCATTCTTGCAATAATAATTTTCAGACACAAAAGAGAAAAGAGCTGGAAGTTCCAGCTCACCACAGGAAGCTCACCACAAAGAGTGATGAGTTTAGTTAGAGAAATAACTACATTTTGAACTTTGCTAATAATGAGAATGTCTGAGGGAAATGGAGAGCCTGTTTAGAGTACAGGCGGGGGTCGGGTGGGGAGGAGGGAGACTTGGGACATTGGTGATGGGAATGTTGCACTGGTGATGGGTGGTGTTCTTTACATGACTGAAACCCAAACACAATCATGTATGTAATCAAGGTGTTTAAATAAAAAAAGAAAAAAAAAGAATGCCTTGCAAAGACATGGTTGCAAGTTCAGTCCCTGGTGTCACCACATACACTGAGCACAATCCTAGTACTTCTGCTCTTTGAGCCTCCCAGCAATACTGTCCATGACTCCAAGAACCACAAATAATGCTCAGCCACATCCCATTCAGGTGTGCATGACCATAATAATAACCAAGGGATGCAATCTCCAGTGAGAGCTACAGCTAAATAAAAATGTGCCAGCACCACAGCCAGGAGATGAACTCTGGTGAGTATTGTATAAGTACCACAGTGATACCTAGTGAGCATTGCATCAAAAAAAGTGCTACCTCCAGCAATCCTGCATGAAGGCACCATACACAAAGGAATACAGACCTCAGCAAGCTTCAGTCAAGTGCAGAGCACCACACAAGTTCCATGTAACTCCCAGTGAGCACCACAGCTAAAGAAAGGTATGAGCACCACAGCCAGGCATGTGTGGGACACCCAGCCACAGCAGCAACAGATTCAAAAGCAATGAAGAGAGGGGGGTGAGGGTCAGTTTTAGAAAGCATTGTAGCAGATTTGGAGAACTAAATAGAACTTCTAAAACCAAGAAGTACAATGAGTAAAATTAACTCCGTGAGCACAACTAAAGAGAGAACTGAAAGATGAGCCTGAATAAATGGTCCAGAACACAGCAGAGCCAAGAAAAATAATGGTAGGACATATACAAGATAGGCTATGGGACAAGATGGATGGAACAAAAGACCTCATGTGCTTTTAAGGTGAATCCCAAAAGGGAAGGGAAACAACTTAGAATAGAAGCACTTTGGAAGAGAGAGAGTGATCCAGAATTTTTCCAAGCTTGCTGCAAGTACCAGTTCCTAGATTCAGGAGAATCTAGTAAATTCTGAGCAAGTGAACAAGAAGTTAATACTTAAACACATTCTAGTGAAATGACAACGAAAGGCACATGTGGAAAAAAGAAAATAATTCTCTTCAGAGAAGCAGCTGGTAGACTTATGGCTCACTTTCCCACCTTGTTTGTTTGATTTACTTAGCAGTGTCAGGGATGGGACACAGGGCCTTACACATACAAGGCAAGTGCTCTACCCCTGAATCACTCACTACCCTAGTCACTAATAGTTCACCTTTCAGTAACAGAGGTTGAAACTGTTGAATAAGATGTTTTTATGGGGTTCTGGATGGGGCTGGATGATGGTGAGATGGATGGAGAGGCCTTTTTCTGCCGGCCCGTGCCACACGCCTCCAACCCCTTCCTTCCATCCAGCGGGTCTTAGAGTGGCATCGAGGAAAAGACTTGCAGCAGTCAGGTTTCAGGACACATCAGCTTTATTCAAGGCCTTAGCCACCTGGGCTTACCTTTTAAGTAAACTCCATTATTAGCCTTGCATTCAACCTTGTCTCTTCTAACTCTCCATCCTGCTCCTGTTGCTTCTTCCTCCATCTCCCTTGCTGAATCCTTGAATCAATCTCTCTTCCTACTGAGACCATCTTTTTCTTACCTTCCAAAGACCCCTCCCAGAAATGGGCAGGTCTTACCATCAGGTAAGGTTACATAGGAAGATGGGGGTGGTGAGACAGAACTAGAGATTAAAACTGCCAGTTCTTTCTGCAGACTCTTCATTTTCAAGGATTCCTAGATGAGAAGTGAGTAGAACCAGAATATTCCATTTTCTCTTTTTGTTCTGTGCCTACTCTATATTTTGTTCCCCAGAACAGGGGTTACCACTTTCTTCTTTTCCTTTTTGGTGCTGAGGACTTACTTCTGTTTTTTTTTTTTTTGCTGAGGGTCACTCCTGATGGGGATCATGGGACCATATGTGGTACCTAGGATCAAACCCAGGTCAGCCACGTGCATGGCAAGCACCCTTCTCACTGTACTATCTAGCCCAGAGGGTGTCTTTTTTATAATTTTGTAATATAACTTTCCTCTTGCCCAGCCACTGAGTAACATATATCTAGGGAATGCACCCTGTTTAAAACTGAGAAAGTCGAAATAGAAAATGAAAGACAATCAAGAACACATTGTATACCGAAAAATATAGTAAAAGAAAAGGAGAAACAAATGCAAAGTGAAAGAGTAAAGGAAAATAATTGTAAGGATGTACTGTTGTGTTTCAAAAAAAAAAAACTTAGAAGGAAAATACAAATTTTATGGATCTTCATCTAAGGCCCAAATTTTCCAGTCTCATTACTTCTAGTTCAAGGCATGAACAGAGTATATGTCTGTTTGCTTAAATCATTTTAACTGTTTTTCACTGTATTTTTTATTTCCCTGATAGGTAGCTTTTACATCATTTGCCAATATAGTCCTAATTACTTTATATCTTCTGTACTTTTAAAAATATAAATTAAAGGGCCCGGAGAGATAGCACAGCGGCGTTTGCCTTACAAGCAGCCGATCCAGGACCAAAGGTGGTTGGTTCGAATCCTGGTGTCCCATATGGTCCCCCGTGCCTGCCAGGAGCTATTTCTGAGCAGACAGCCAGGAGTATCCCCTGAGCACTGCCGGGTGTGGCCCAAAAACCAAAAAAAAAAAAAAATATATATATATATATATTTAAAAAAATTTTTTTGTTTTTTTCGGCCACACCTGTTTGATGCTCAGGGGTTACTCCTGGCTAAGCGTTCAGTAATTGCCCCTGGCTTGGGGGGACCGTATGGGATGCCGGGGGATGGAACCGTGGTCCTTCCTTGGCTAGCGCTTGCAAGGCAGACATCTTATCTCTAGCGCCAACTCACCGCCCCCCCAAAATTTTTATTTTTTTTTGTTTTTGTTTTTGGGCCATACTCGGCGTTGCTCAGGAGTTACTCCTGGCTGTCTGCTCAGAAATAGCTCCTGGTAGGCATGGGGGACCATATGGGACACCGGGATTCAAACTAACCACCTTTGGTCCTGGATCGGCTGTAAAATTTTTATTTTAACTCTGCTGCTGATATAGAAATACAGTTGATTTGGACTGGAGAGATTGTATAGTAAGCAAGGCAATTGACTTGCATGCTGCTGACCTGAGTATGAACCTGGTATCCCATATTGTCCCCTGAGCAGCACCAAGAGTAATCCCTGAGTGCAGAGCCAGGAGTAAGTCCTTAGCACCATTGGATGTGGCCCACAAAACAAACAAACAAACAAAAAAAAGAAATAGAATTGATTTGTTTTGTTTTCTTTTGGGGCCATACTTGAGGGACCAGATGATGCTAGGGATTGGGGTCTACACCTCTCACAAGCAAAGCAGGCTCTCCAGCCCTGTTACTTACCATATTTTTTGCTCTATAAGATGCAACTGACCATAAGACACACATAGTTTTTAGATAAGGAAAGCAAAAATTATTCTATAGCAAATGGTGTACTAAAATATTTAATAAACACAACATGAGATGCCATTAGGAGATGGCGGTTGGGAACAACCTGCCTGCAAGGCCAAAGTATATTTACAATATGCTGGTCAAAGTGGTTAAACACATTTACCTACCTCTTTTTTAATATCAAAATTTTTTAAAATTTTAAATACTTTTTCGTTAATATAAAAAATATAAAAGTCGCAGCAGTGATCAACTAGTCTTAAAAGAAAGCTCTATATTTGATGGTAAAAGTGTGTTAACATGATTGCTCGTACTATGTGGTATGTCTGCACAATAAAGGGACATAACACTGCAGATGTGAAGTGGTTAAAATATGCTCTCCATTGAACTCGGGCTTCAGCTCCAGGCAGCATTTACTGCATAAGACACACAGACATTTTCCCCCATATTTGGGGGGGGAGTGCATCTTATGGTATGAAAAAAAATGGTATCTCTCTGGCTTAATAACATTGATTTGTATATATTAATTTTATACCATAAATTGGGAAAATTTATTAAACCTAATCACATAATTGTACACTCACATTAGATTTTCTATATTATCAATCAGGTAATCTGAATATAATGGCAATCTTGCTTCTTTCTTCACTACACTTTTCATCTTTTTAGAATGTTTTATTTCTTTTTCTCTCTCTTTTCCTGTTCTTGTTCTTGTCATTGCACACTCTTGGCTGCAGTATTCACTGAAGGCCACATGTTTGGTTGCTCTTTTCGTTGTGGTGCTCACACAAGTTTGGTTTTTGTATCCCCAAATTATATACTTTTTGTTGAGGTGCTATGGATCACAAAGGGCAGCACCTCTCAGAGCAAACTCAGTATATGGCCTAGTGTGTGAATAGTGCTTCCACTTTATACACTTGAGCTGATTTTCTTTTCCTAAGGGTGAGTAAGGATGCCAGCACCATATTGATAAAGAGGTGGTCAGAGGAACCCAGTGTTTCCCCATCAAGAAAAGATCATTAGTGCAGGGAAAAGCACACTGGGAGTTCAATTGAGCATGGATTAGGAAAACTGCAGGTGCTTTGGAGAAGAGAGAGAGTTCTTATGGTTAATTCTTTGATGCCAGAACTGCAATCTGTGTTCTTCACCATCTGGTGACTTCATTAATGGTGCTCCTCTTTGTGAATGGCACAGAACTAAAGTTTATTATGAAATTCTGACAGTAGTCATTTCTGTTGCTATTTTTCCTACCAATTACTGACTAGGTGATTGAGTTTGTTATTATTATTATTAATATTATTATTATTATTATAGAAAAGCTTGAGTCACTGATGGTGAATGCCATCTATGGGACATCCAAGTGTGAACCGCTAACGTGTGGGCATCAGTGTGTTAAAGAAAGTTCTTGCCTGACATTCTGAAACTCAAACTGAGTAAACTTCACCCAAATAAGGTATGTCCAGGCAGTAGGAGGAAAAATACAACATAAGAAAAAGCTTAGCATAGGGGCCAGAGAGATAGCACAACGGTGTTTGCCTTGCAAACAGCCTATCCAGGACCTAAGGTGGCTGGTTCGAATTCCGGCATCCCATATGGTCCCCTGTGCCTGCCAGGAGCTATTTCTGAGCAGACAGCCAGGAGTAACCCCTGAGCACAACCAGGTGTGGCCCAAAAGCCCCCCCCCAAAAAAAAGCTTAGCTTATAGTTGGAAGCGTTAAAAGGTTGAATGAGAATAGTCCCTTTTGATGATGGCCACAAAGCTGTATTGCATTGCTGGGAGCAGTGTGTGGCTGGTGGTCAGTAGCCATCCTTTGTTGAATGAATAAACAGCAATCATAGACCAAGTGGGGCCAGGAGGGGGTCAGTGATCGTGACACCAAGTCATGCTAGTTCTTTCTTTGAGGTCTTCAACTTGAGTTGAAGCATCCAATGCATGGAAATATTAAACTAGGGAGTGTGATGAATTTGAACAAAGGTGACTTTGGAAAAGGCGGAACCAATCTGACTAATGACAGCACCTCAGCCACATTGAGAAGGCCTTGGCTGGATGGGTCGGTGAGGAGTGGGGTGTTAGCCACTAGAATACCCAGAACAGGGAGAGAAGAAAGTGGTCATCTTAGGGCCAGAGCGATCATAGCGGTAGGGTGATTGTCTTGCACGTGGCCAATCCAGGACAGACCTTGGTTCAATCCCTGGCATTCATATGATCCCTGAGCCAGGAGTGATTTCTGAGCACACTGCCAGGAGTAACCCCTGAGCATCATAGGGTGTGTGTCCCCAAAAAAGTGGTCATCTTGTCAGATGTGTGAAGGGCTATGACAGCCTCCAGATTTCCCTTAAGACCCCCTCATCCTGAAGGCAGGCCCTGGCCACTGACCTCATGCTCTCCCTTGAGTTCTCACTGCCACACCTATGCCCCAAGCAGCCATGCCACTTTCTCCCTCACAAGGTCTTTAGTATAGTCTTCCATGGAGATACTTAGTTCTCTCAAACTCTTCTTACAGAGACCAAGGTGGATCAGCTTCCACTTTCTTGTTTCCCCTTTCTCTTCCCTCTCCTGGTTGTGATGACGACCAGGGGTCACTCATGCTCCTTGTGGCACTTACAGCCTCCGTGGTTGATGGTGGACCATGTCGCAGGCAAATGTGCATTCTTGTGTGTTGGTCACACTCGGTGTAGGAATACCCCCCCCCCCAACTGTCTCAGGGCTTAGTCTTGCTCACCCTGGAGAACTTGCTGTGCTTTTGGGATTCAGTACCATTTCTCTCATCTGCTCCCCATCACTTCTTATTTTCCTGAATTCAGGAACTTGCTCATTTTAGGAACCTCAGAGAAAAACTACCCCTGATCAGCCTCCCCCACATAAAGTGGTGGTCATTTTAATAAAAGAACTTATACCTGAGGGGCCGAAGAGATAGCACAGTGGTAGGGCGTTTGCCTTGAATGTGGCCAACCTGGGAGGGACCCACTTCGATTCCCAGCATCCCATATGGTCCCCAGCTTGCCAGGGGCGATTTCTGAGTGCAGAGCTGGGAGGGACCCCTGAGTGCCACTGGGTATGGGCAAGAAACCAATCAATCAATAAATAAAGTTTTTTTTAAAAAAAGCAACTTATACCTGAAGAAATGGACAGGAAATAATGGTAGGGTGGGACGCTGGGCAGGGGCCGAAGGTGTATTAATATTGAAAGAAATGATATAGATAAATATCTAAACTACAGAGTCAACAACACTGAAAGCAAGAGATCCAAACCACAATAGCACATTTTAAAATGTACCTGTCAGGAGGCAAACTCTGGGGAGGAAAATTGAAGACACTGGTTGAGGAAAGTTAACACTAGTGATGGAATGGGATCCCCGGCACCCTGAGCATTCCCGGGAATGATGCCTGAGAGCAGAGCCCTGAGCATCACCCACCAGGTGTGACTCAAACACCAAATTAAAAATAATTTTTTTTTTTTTTGGTTTTTGGGTCACACCTGGCAGCACTCAGGGGTTACTCCTGGCTCTACTCTCAGAAATGGCTCCTGGCGGCTGGAGAGATAGCATGGAGGTAGGGTGTTTGCCTTGCATGCAGGACAGTGGTTCAAATCCTGGCATCCCATATGGTCCCCCATGCCTGCCAGGAG
The DNA here is from genome assembly GCF_024139225.1 of Suncus etruscus. Taxonomy (NCBI): domain Eukaryota; kingdom Metazoa; phylum Chordata; class Mammalia; order Eulipotyphla; family Soricidae; genus Suncus; species Suncus etruscus. Next base: position 44,105,484 of record NC_064853.1, read on the forward strand.
CAATTTCTGAGCGTAGAGCCAAGAGTGACCCCTGAGCGCTGCTGGGTGTGATCCAAAAACAAAAAAAAAAAAAAAAAAGAAAAAGAAAAGAAAAGAAATGGCTCCTGGCAGGCACAGGGGACCACATGGGATGCCGAGATTCGAACCACCATCCTTCTGCATGCAAGGCAAATGCTTTACCTCCATGCAATCTCTCCAGACCCAAATTAAAATATTAAACATTAAAATTCAACTATGAATACTTTGTAAATCATAGTCTAATAAAAACCTAAAAATAAAGACTTGGACCTGAACTGGAACCCTTTACTTTTATTGGTGTGTGTGTGTGTGTGTGTGTGTGTGTGTGTGTGTGTGTGTGTGTGTGTGTGTTTTGGGGCTTGTATATGTTCTTGAGCACCCTAACTACAGAGCCAGGAGAAAACCTTGAGTACTGCCAGTATGCTCTGTCCCCCCAAAATGTTGGTAATGTCTCTAAAGAGGGAGATGATATAGGTGGATCCCAGAGACACTGTCCCTTGCTGCCTTGCTGAACTTTTGGCTTTGTACATTATGGTAGACTGTGTTGCATTTGCCTTGTTCTCTCGTGCCTTGGCTCTATACTCTGTCTTCCTTACAATACTGTCAAAAGTCCTTGAAAGCAGAACCTGTCTTCCCCTCACCCTGCATGCTATATTGATAGAGGTCCTTGGACATGGGCTGCCATCAACCACTTGCTCCAGGAACACTTTGTGCTCAGTATTTGTATCCTGTTGCTCTTTCTTCTTTGTCTTCTTTTTTCTGTAAGTGCCAGTGAGCAAACCCAGGACTTATGCACCTGAGGCCTTTGCTCTACCCAGGAGCTACTTCCCAGCTGTGTTTCCAGCTGGAAAAAAAGTGCTTAAAACCCTCCGGTCTCTGTACTTCTGAGTGCCCTCAAAATGTCAGCAGGATACCAGGAGCCCAGGCAGCCTGAAAGCAGATGGTCGGGTGCTGGGGTCCATGAAGGCATCTGCGTCCCTTTAGTCCTCACACCCAGGCGTTATTCCCACAGAGCCCAAATATTTTCCCCAAGGTTTAGATTTTTCACTGGCAGTTTTTTCTAAGAGTGTTGTAGTATGTAAGCTCAAATACTTTTAAAATATATAGACAATTTGGAAATTTAAGAATAACTCGAGTTTAGGGCCAGTCATTTGCCTTGCATGTGGCCAATTTGCATTTGAGCCCAAGCATCCATGTGGTTCCCCGAGCCTGCCAGGAGTAATTTCTGAGCACAGAGCCGAGAGTAACTCCTGAGTGCCACTGGTATGCCCCCCCAAAAAATAAAACAGAATAACTCAAGTTAGAAAATAAAACTCACTGATAACTGAACTACCCAATGCATTAGCATTTTGGTGTCTAACCATCTGCTCAACCCTCAGTCACATGGAATCAATAAAATTGGTCTATACTCTACATAATAAGCATGCTCACCTCCCTACCGTTGTGCTGATTATTCTGAATCTAGTGGAAAACCTCTGGGTTTTTGTTGTGGTTTCATTTGGGGGCTACACCCAGCAGTGCTCAGAGCTTACTCCTGGCCTTATGCTCAGGGATCATTCCTGGGGAGTTTAGGGTATCGAACGCAGGTCAACCTTACCCTTGATACTATCTCTCAGGCTTATCTTTTCCCATGATATAGGATGATGAGGGTTCAATCATAATTGTACATATTTAATATTTAAATAATTTATTTCCATCCTAAGTGGGGTGGAACTAAATCCTGCTCCCAGTACAAAGAAAAGTGTTGACATCTGCACTCCAGCCTCCAAATCTTTCCACCATGGTCTGTTCCATCTTTCCATGATGCTTTGAAGTCTCAGATTTCAGGATAAGAGAAAGCATAGGCAATACAATTGTAAGGCGAGCTGGATGATCTAATGGCAGAGCCAGATGGGGTTTTGTTTGGAATCACATCTCTCTGGTGCATTCTTTAAAAAAAAAAAAAAAAGGTGAATTACTTTCTGCATATATTTTACATGCACAAAGTTAAAACATAACAAAGTTAAAAGATAAAGAAGGATCTCCATTTCTGGAGTCCCTCAACCCTCAGGGCCTCTGTAGGCCCTTGATTGTCCTTCCCTGCATCAGATTTAGTGCAAAAGGCAGGTATTAGCAGTGGTCAGGGTTGAGAAGAGCCTGCTTAGATATTCACATCTATTGTTCTTATGTCATCCAGTGAGGTTATTCTGGGTCTGAGACCATGAGGCCTCAAAACCCCAACAATATTCCACATTGATTTGGATTTCCTCTTCTCGGAGCTGCTGATAGTTGTATCTCCACGGTGACAATATCACAACCACAATATCCCAGGAAAGGGACCAAAAGGTCTTTGCCTAGGAACTCTACCTCAGGAAGGTACCTGACTGACTCTTGTCCCACAGAGCTCTATCAGGACTGACTAAGGCAAACCTGACCTTACTGAGTCAGGAGCCTTGACTGGGTCATCTTCAAATTCTTTCCTTTTGCACCATGAAATAGGAGGGGACTTTCTGGGTTGCCACCACAGAAACTCATAAGCCAGTGGCTTACAGATAGGCCACACACATTTATTTATTCTCCAGAGTTGAGGAGGTCAGAAGTCCAAGCTCAGAATGCCAGCCTCCCGGGTCCTGAGGAGGGTGCTTGTCTGGTCTGCAGACTGACTTCCTACATTGTCCTCATGCTGGGGAGCAAAGGAAGCAGGCTCCAAGTAAGGAAGGCTTCATCCTCATTCCCTCATGGAATGGCCCCAAAGGTCCCAGGAAGTTTGGTCTGGAGCAAGGGTCGATATAGGAAATGATCCAAACAAAGCTGAGAGTGAAATACATGTAATAATCTGTCTAAGCCAAGAGACAGACAGAGCTGCCTACTAGAAATGCAGTTTTCATTGAGTACCCACCACCCCCAGGCAGGGGAGTGAAGGACATAAGACCTATCCTGAGCCAATACCACCTAGGTTTTCTTGAGACAAGTAAAATATAGTAAGTAGGAAATCTCTGTTTTGGGTAAAACAACCAAGTTGTAAACAAACAGATACAAAGAAACCAGGGATGATCTTTGTTTTGGGTGAAACCAAATTGTAAACCAATACCCTCATCTCATCCTCATTCCTTCCCTGACCCCAGCTCCAGCACTATCACATCAGGGGTGATGGTCCATAAGGGAAAGGGTCTAACTCTTCTAAGCAAGCAAGCTTGGATTCACTGACACTGTGACAGGGGCCCCTCCAAAGCTCCTGTTATCTGTTCCCATGGCTGTGATCCTGCTGGGAGGAAAGATCATTTCTTGGGAGCAAGGACCAAGCTGACCTGACTATTGTTTTGTCACCTGTACTTGGGACTAAGCACCTGACAGTGGCAGTGACATTACTTTGAAACTTTGAAACAGCTTTCTGGAAAGTCGAGGTCAGTTTTCCAAGATTCCTCTCCCCTGAAAAATGTCAACATGCTAGGAGCCTCCACATGTGTGTGTCTGGATCTCAAGAAATTCCTTCCCCTTCTTTCACAGTTCCCCCCAAAATCAGTGCTGTGATGATTCTCCATTTGATTTGCTTTGGGGGCAACACCCAGAGTTAGGAATTACTCCTGACAGGTTCACCTGGGGATTGCACCCAGTGGTGCTCAGGGGACTGTGTGGCAGTACCCAGTGGTCAAACCCAGGATTCTCACATGCAAAGCATGTACACTCTTTGAGTTAGTTGTCTCCCTAGAACGGATCATCCTCATTTTACAGATAAGGACGCTAACGCCCAAAGAAATTAAAGTGCTCAGGATTACACAACTGGTAAGAGGCAGTGCAGTTGTTCCAACCCACATCCTATGATTTCAGATCCTTCATCTTACTTCCAAATCTAAGCTAAAAGCAGAATGCTTTTTTTCATTCTAGCCTCCAAAAAAGAACACCTCAGGGATTCCTGCATCCTTAGGCTGTCTCTTGTGCATATGTGGAAGGGGAGGTCACTGATGCCCATCAGAGGGTCTCCTCCTCCAAGGAATGGGGCTCAGCTTGCAAATCGATTCTCTGCCTTGCATTTCCCTGAGAACTCTGTAAGTGGTTCTGGCTATAGCATGTCTGCCCGCTGTGGAGTAGAACAGCGTCACTGTGAGTTTCTCTCCACCAACGAGGGGCTTTGTTGGCTGTGAACAGCACTTAGCTTGTGTCATGGGAAGGCCATGGGCCTTAAAAGGCCACATCCATTTTCATTTACCTTCCAAAAGAAGATTAAGGAGAAAATTCAATTTTGCCTAATGCCTCCCCCAAATGGCTAATTTATATGCTAATTAGAAAGATAAGAATCGATGAGACTAGTAATCAATATGCTATCCTAGACGCCAGTAATGAAATTCATTTTGAGATGCAATGCCAGTGGAAATGAAGCAATTACACAGAAGAAATGGGGCCGCTCAGGGAATAGGGGCTCCAGTTTGCACTTGACTGCATTATTTCCCCTTTTACTCCCCCCCCCCCTCGCACTTTCCTTGCCCTGGTGAAATCATTCAGGCCCTTTAGGGACCCGCACACAACCTTGTTCCTCTCTGAACCCCTGCCCCTGCATTATCTTTGGGGATTTGTAGCCCACTAGATAAATGGAGATCAGAAAATTGGAAATGTGAGAAAAACAGAGGTACCAACACTGCAGGAGGGTCAGGGCATATAAGAATTTACTCACACCTGCAAAGGTAGCTTTTAGGGTTTTCAGTTTGAGAGTTGAAGAATAATGATCACATTGCCCCTTGATTTAAAAATTTTTATGCCATTGAACCACATGACAAATGTGTCCAGGATGATGCAGGTCATGGTGGCTGAATGAATTTTAACCCAGCCCAACTCCTGTTTATTGTTTTTGTTTTTGGGCCACACCCGTTGACGCTCAGATATTATTCCTGGACATGCACTCAGAATTCGCTCCTGGCTTGGGGGGACCATATGGGACACCGGGGAATTGAACCTCGGTATGTCCTAGGCTAGCGCTGGCAAGGCAGATGCCTTACCTCTAGTGCCACTGCTCCGGCCCCCCCAACTCTTGTTTAAACCTGAATATTTATTTCAGGAATCTCTCTCTCACGCACACACACACACACACACACACACACACACACACACCACGCGCACACACATACATTTTAACATGTCACTGGGACCAGGAGAACAGCATTATTTATTTTATGCTATTCAGCTAAGATCATTAAAATCTTCTAGTGAACTATTCCTCAACATTTTAATATGAAAAATATTTAAACATCAAAACATTGAAATGTAATGAATATTTTGTGCATCTTTCCAACCATGATGATTTTATTAGTCATATTACATATCTGTCTGGCTAGCCAGCCTCTAGCCTCTCGTCTGTTCAACATGTTTTATGCATGTCTAAATAAGTTGCAGCCATTAATATTCTTCACCCCTCAACACTTCATTTATCTTTAATTCATATATCTTTAACCAGTGTTTATTGTATTTCTTTTTTCTTCTGAAATTGAATGTACTACCACAGGCATTCACCATTCTATAGATTTTGACAGGTATATATACCATGTACTACAACCTCCTCTCATATAGAACACTGCCATTGTTGTCTTCCCTCTAAGCCACCTCCTACTCCCTTCCTGGAAATTCCCCACCTCACCTTACCAAAACCAATTACCACTCTAATCTTTTCAACCATCAATGAACCATGAACTTTTCCTGTTCTTCTAAGGAGCCACATTATGTGTGCTCTTGAGTGACGCTTCTCCCATCCAGCATTGAGGTCCTCCATGTTGTTGCCAATACCAATAGTTTGTTCCTTGTCTTGCTGAGTACTGTTCCCTTGAATGGGTAGACTATAGTTTGTCAGTTAGGCTTTAGAAAGCTGCTAGGGACATATTTTTACAGACTTTTGGATGTATGTTTTCATTTTGCTTGAGTAAATATCTAGAAATTGAATTTCTGCTTTATAAGTTAGATATATGTTTAGTTCTATAAGAAACTGACAGACCATTTTTCAAAGGCCATGCTGTTCCCGGGAGATTCTAAACCAGAGGTCTCAAACTCGTGGCCTGTGGGCTGTTTGCGGCCTTCCGTACATCATTTTGTGGCCCGACGCTGGCCTTCAAATATCGCAGTATTCACGATTATTCGCTTATTGCATTAGTAAGGAAAAAATCGCATTAAACATTTGCATACCCCGAGCAGTTCCATTCGGGGTACGCAAATGTTTAATGCAATTTTTTGCGATTTTTTCTTACTAATGTGATTTTTATTGCGAATATTCAGTAAGCGAATAATCGCAAATACTTTGCGCCTAGCGCAGACGTCATTTCCGCTGCTCCTGCCCGCTGTCCCTTGCATTACCGGAGACCTAAGGGAGAGAAGTTTATTACAGAATTAGATTTTGTCATACCTTCATCATGACTTCATCAAAGCCTGCAGTGAAGAGAAAGATTGATGACGAGCATAGACAATTTCAGGAAAAGTGGGAGATGCAGTATTTCTTTGTTGAGCACAGGGGCATCCCCACATGTCTTATTTGCTCAGAGAAAGTTGTAGTGCACAAGGAATACAACTTGAAACGCCATTATTCAACTAAACATGCTGAGGAATGTGCAAATTATCAAGGAAATGAGAGAGCCAAGTGTGTTGCCAGTCTTAAAGCATGTCTAATGAGGCAACAAGATTTCTTCAAGAAAGCAATCAAAGAGAATGTTGCATCAGTCGAAGCTAGTTACATGGTTAGTGAGATGATTGCTAAGGCAGGGAAACCATTCACAGAAGGAGAGTTTGTTAAAAAATGCACATTACAGGCTGCAAGTATTATCTTCCGGAAAAGAAAGGTCAGTTTAGCAAAATCAGCCTTTCTGCCAACACTGTGGAGAGCACATTTCTGACATGTCAAGTGACATTTATCATCAACTGTGAGAAAGCCAAATGTTTTGATGCATACTCAGTTGTTCTTGACAGGTCACAGATATAACAGACACTGCGCAGCTCACAATTTATGTCCGTGGTGTTGATTGCAATTTTTAAATGACAGAGGAGCTGCTCACAATAATTCCAATGCATGGCCAGACCACCGCTAATGAGATATTTCAGCATCTGTGTGATGCCATTGAGAATGCAGGTTTGCCATGGAAGAGGTTTGTTGGAATAATAACCGATGGAGCGCCATCGATGACAGGGAGGAAAAATGGACTGGTGGCACTTGTTCAAAAAAAACTTGAAGAGGAGGTATAGAGGAGGCCATTGCTCTTCACTGCATTATCCATCAGCAGGCCCTTTGCAGTAAATGCCTGCCATGTGACGATGTGATGTCTGTTGTTGTGAAATGCATCAACCAAATCAGATCCAGGGGCTTAAAGCACAGGAGGTTCCGTGCCTTTTTAGAGGAAATGGAGTCAGAATATGAAGATGTGCTCTGTTTCACCAGGGTACTTTGGCTCAGCAGGGGAAATGTCCTGAAAAGATTTTTTGAGTTGAGAGAAGTGAAAGCCTTCATGGAGAAGGATGGGAATGCTGTTTCTGAGTTGAGTGATCACAAATGGCTCATGGATTTAGCTTTTCTTGTTGACATCACACATAAGCTGAATGTACTAAACAAGATGTTACAAGGCCCGGGGCAGCTTATCAGTGCTGCCTATGACAATGTGAGAGCATTGTCCACAAAACTTGTTTTATGGAAATCCCAGCTCTCTCAGACAAACCTTTGCCATTTCCCAGCATGCAAAGAACTTGTGGATGCAGGCATACCATTCAGTGGTGAGAAATATGTGGATGCTATTTTTAAGCTTGAGAAGGAATTTGATCACAGATTTGCAGACTTCAAAAAGCACAGAGCCACTTTCCAAAGTTTTGTGGACCCCTTTTCCTTTGATGTGCAAGATGCCCCTCCCGTGCTTCAAATGGAGTTCATTGACCTGCAATGCAACTCTGATCTCAAAGCCAAGTTCAGGGATATTAGTGGAAAATCAGACATGCATGCATTTTTGAGAGAATTGCTCCCCAGCTTCCCTGAGCTTTCTCGAATGTTCAAGCACACCATGTGCCTTTTTGGGAGCACATATTTGTGTGAAAAGTTATTCTTCACATTGAACTTCAATAAGTCAAAGTGCAGGTCTAGACTTAATGATGATCATCTTCAAGCCATACTGAGGGTCTCAACTGCTTCCTCTCCAAAGCCAAATGTGGTTCAGATTGTGAGAAGAAGCGCTGTCAAGTCTCTGGCAGCAAGGAATAGGCAAAGGATGCCATGTTCAGAAGAACTGTTCATGATCTTCACTCAATGTTCTATTCATGTTCAGAAGAAATAATTAAAACTGTTAATAATGACATCTGAGGACTTTTATTTTGTGAAATCCCTTATGCGGCCCTGTCTCACCCCGACTTTGCCTCCTGCAGCCCCCAGGTAAATTGAGTTTGAGACCCCTGTTCTAAACCAAAAACTTTTTAAAAACACTGTCTGCTCATCATTGAAATTTTTCATCAGAAGTTCTGGAGTAAGGGTCTAACATAATTATTTCAGATATACTGATCTGGTGGTCTTAATGTGAGCTAGGGATAGAGTTACTAAAGATTTACCATATAACTGCATGTATTTTTTTTTTTGCTGTTGCCTTTTGTCTTTCATTTTTCCTGCTGTCAAGACCTATACCTAGTCTGGCATGATCTAGAATTGTATACAGCCTTTTGAGTCAATAGTCCTGCTTTTCTTTAAATGATGTGTGTTTTGGGTAGCACAATAGCTGTGCTCAGGGTTTACTCCTTAATCTGTGCTTGGGGATCATTTCTGGTGGTCTCAGGGTACCATATAGGATACAAATTGAATCCAGATCAACTTGTGTGAAAAGCAAGTGTCCTTCTTGTACTATTGCTCCAACCCCAGTCCTGTTTTTCAATCCCATTTTGTAATTAGGTAAAACAAGAAAATTATTCATCAGTTTTCTGTTCTATAAGTTGTAGTTTACATTATATAAAGACTTTAAGTCTTAGCCCCAAGACTTAAGGATAAAAGTAAAAAGAATTATCTGAAAGTCACTATTGGCCTAAGGTAGAAAGGGAGCTGTTGGGCTCCCTAGCAATCTCAGTCACAGAGACAGATCACAGCTCTTTTCTTTGGCCCTTTAATGTGACTATGGGTGGTGAGGCTGAGAATGTCAGAGGTTGAAGCCCTGTCACCTACTTCCTGTGATGATTAGAGTATAGATATCTCTTGTGTTCACAAACAATTCCATAGGACAGGGATTTAAATTGGTTTTCCATCTTATGGTAACTTGAGCTGATTGATGGTTTCCCTGTCTTCATGTCACCAACAGCACCCCTTTGCCAGGATATGACTGGAGCCTGGTGTAAGGAACAGAGTAAGGGAGCCGGAGAGAGAGCACAAGGGAAACATAAATTACTTGCCTGGCATGTTACTGATTCTGGTTCATTCCCCAACTCTGTGATCCTAAGCACAGATCTGTTGGGTATGGGTCAACACCCCACACATACACACACCAAAAACAAAATAAAACCAGTGTGCCATCCAAGATGGGGGTGATGTTTTATTCTGTCTTATTTTTGTTTTATGTTGCCTTCTGTGAGAGTATTATGTCAACAACAGGAACACAAACTATCCAAGTTCAACTGCAACCATCTGAAAGTTGGGTCTACTCAATGGAGAAGATAAACATGGCCTCTGCTCTGAGTCCACCTTTTTCGGGCAACAACCTAGAGCTTAGTGAATTGGCTCCCAAGTCTTCCACTGGCCTATGTTTGGCCTCTGACAGTGATTTCCATTGAATATTCATTACTATTTGGGAAACAACAACAAACTCTTCAAGGGGTCTTCTTGAGTGATGTGGCCTTTCTCATCACTCCAACCATTTGAGGATTTGCCAATTGGCAGTGGAAGAAAGAGTTGTAGAAAGTGGCTTTTTCCTGTGAGCCACACACTGGTGGGCATGACCAAGGCTCTTTAATCTGGCTGGAGGGGCCAGGATGGATGGATGGGTCACTACATCCTACACAAGGAAGTGGGTGGTTTTTCCCTTCCTTTACTCCAGGAACCACAACGTTCTTTCCTTTCCTGGGAAAGTAGCATTCCAGTGTCTCTGCGTTTGCTCTGAACTCCAGCTTTCAGCATAAATATCCAAGTTAAAGGGCCATAGCTAAAGGAACCTTTTCAACTTTCTGGCCTCCCTGAGTATCTGTCTCTGGAACCTGAGTGCTTTTGTTAGAAGATGCAGGGTAGTGGGAGTGACAGTGAGAAATCAAATGGCTCCTCTCCAAGGCATGTGCTTCAGTCGTCCCCTTTGGGGTTGGTTTTATTCTTTAATGTGTCCCCTGAGAAGACAGACTAAGCAGCCTGGGTTACCCTGTAATTTCTCTAAACTATTTGCATGAAATACTGCAGGCAAAAAGCCCAGCCCCTGATTGGCTGTTGCTAGGTAACAACATAATCATCAGGAAATTAGGCTGTTGTTCCCTCCCTGCCCCCCCTTCCTAGTATGTGTGTGATTGCAGCGTTGAGCAGGAAGAGAGAGGGAGTGGAACAAAGAGAGATAAATGGGATGGTCTTGAAGGCGGGGACACCACAGCCACAAACCTGCACCCCACGGTAGGATAATCTGCTTTGGGTCGGGCTCTTTACTCAGTCAAATCAGTATTGATACATTTTCCTTCTTTATTTGAGTGACAAGGCTGACAGGTTCTGCATATTGCAGGAACAGAAGCTTTGGAAGCAATTTTGACATATGAAATGATTTTTTTTAGATGTGGGAGGTAGTGCTTAGTCTATGAGATTGACTTCCCATGAGGATGGATAAATGAATGTGTCTGCAGCGTGTGGAGACAAATAGAAACCCATTAGCATGGCTGCAAAGTGATGGGAGGTGAGAGTGTGAGAATGTGCATATATAAGCAGCACGTGGCAGAGAAAGAACATTCATGCTTTTTAGACTGCAGGAGGAAGCTCCAGCACTGAGGTATAGAATGGTGCCTCGCATGTACACCTGCTGTTCACGTTACCCAGGAGCTCCTCAGTCTTCCTGCCTGGCTCTATTTAGCCAGCAGATGAAGAGAAACATAAAGAGATAATGTGTGAAAGCGCATGTGTGCTTGGTATACAAGTGCACCCACAATTGAAGCATCTGTCTCATTTTCAAGAATTTGTCTCCAGCATTACAGCTTGGAAAGCCCTGACAAGTGTCCAGCGGCACCTGGACTCCTATGTATAATGAACATCCTTGAAAACCAGGAGCACTTTCCTTCCCCTTTCTTCTCATCCCAGATGGTTTCTCCTCTCACTTCCTTTATCTAATCCTCCTTTTGAGTTCTTGACCAATGGCCCTGCCCTTACACTAGACCCTCTTACATTAGTTGCCAATTTTGCATCCTTCTTTCACTTACTTCGACAGCCTCAGGCCAGCTAATTGCCTTTCATGCCATTTGTCTGTAGGATTAATGACTCCTTATGCACAGGGGACCAGAGTCTCCTCTGAGACTACTCTTTTGACTCTCTCTGGTTTGTCTTTCTCATCCACCTCTTTAGTTCTTGAAGTCCACTGCTGAGTTTTCTGAAGACATTCATTTAGCTGCTTTTTTAAAAGCACACTTTGTTTCTTTACATGTTTGGGATTTGTTTAAAGGAGGTGGTCCCTAGATAATGCAGAGCAGACCATTTTTGTAGCAATTCACAAGTGTATTTGGAGTCAACTAATATGTGCCAGTAACCATAAATCTGAAAGGGATTGTCTCCCCCACCCTATCTCACAAACTCCACAAATGACTTGCTGCCTCTAGTAGACGCAGTCTCCCAACCTGTTGGAAAAAGAGTTCTTACTACTTACAGGGGCTCCAAGGCCCCTTCTAGTCCAGGTGCTAACAGGAGCAAGGCTAGAGCTCTGCAGGGCAGCCACCCAGAGAGCACAGTGAACTAATTGATCATTTCCAAGACAGTGGTTCACTGATGTGGTCCCTGGAGCCACAGCATCAGAAGTCTGGGTGCAGGGTCCAGCATCTGTTTTATCAAGCCCCACTGGGAGCCTCACCTGTGCTAAGGGAACTGTGGAAATATGTATCTCTAATAAACTCCCAGTTGACTCTGTTCTTTGTAAACTTTTGCTCTAAAAATACAAGACAGAGGTAGTGTGCTTACAGAAATGACTGCCCTTACCTTGAGTGCCCCTCCTGTTCTTTCCAGGATCACATCCAATTCTAAAGAGTCTTCTCCAAATGAATTCCCAGATTATTCAACTAAAGGGTATCACTTTTTTCCATCAATGTGTAGAGCTTACTCCTGACACTACTCTGAGATGGGGCTCAGGTGGAGACCAGATGTAGTGCTGGGGATCAAACCCAGGTCAGCTACATGGAACACAAGTACTTTACCCTTGTACTATCTCTCCAGTCTGCTTATATAAAACCCTAGAGCTAAAAATGGATTTTATACATTTTTTTCTGCCTGGGCCTCCCAAGCTATCTATGTTCAGGGACTCCAGGAGGCCATTCCTGATGATTCTTGGTCAATCAGGACAGGCATTCCAATACTTTGTCAGGGGGTGAATTACTACTGTGGCCCAGTAGAACTGGGGGGCACCAGGACCATTATTGCAGTGCTTTGGAGCTATACAGTGCTGGAGACCATACACAGGGCCTTGCTCGTAAGTCATATGCTCTTTGAGCTGTCTCCCTGATCTTTCTTTTAAATTTTTTAGTTTCACCTTTTTTATGATGGGGGAAGATTAGAGTATGCAACTTAGACCTTAGTGATCCATAAAATGAACTATTTGCTATATTGCCTTTTACAGAAAAAGTTTGCTGACTCATACTGATTCGTTGATCTATGAATTTATCTAATCCCTCCTTTAAAAATGATTGATTTCTTAATAATAATCAATATTTGAATCATTTGTATAATATTCAGTGCTATGCACATAATTAATTGTCAGTCCATACAGGATGAATGGATGGTGTTAAAAGGAGCTAGCAAGTTGGGTGATTAGTTAATGTTCTGGGAATGCAACAGAGCATAGTTTCTCCTTCATGCCCTATCCACAAAGTAAGAACAATAATTTCCTTGACCTTGTGTAGATTGATGAGAATCAAGAAGTTCATACTAAGCTGGAAGAAATGGCTCCACTATAGAGAACTTGTCCTCTGTGTGTGAGGCCCTAGGTTTTATCCCAGCACTGTGCCCCACCCCCAAATATATATAGAATTTACTCTTCATTAGTAATTGGAATGATAAGATCTAATGAAAAGCTGCCCTACAGTTTAAAGAATTAAACTAAACAAATACATAAAGATTTTTATGGAATAATGCCCTCCCACTGGTACAAAAGTCCCTAGAGGAAGGAATCACTGTTCTGGGGGTTGCCCAGCCTCTGTTTGATCACCTCCCTAGATGGAAGCTCACTGCTCATGGCAGCCCACTCCACTTCTTAACAAGTGCAGTTCTTAGTAAGTTCTTTTTTTTTCTAAACAAGTTGAAATCATAGCTCTTCACAGCTTCCTTTCTGTTGTCCTAGTTTTGCCTACTCAGCTATCAAAATTAGCTGCCAATTTTTATAAACATGAGAAAAGAAGTAAAATTATGCTTGCCTGGAAAGGGTGCAAGATTGAAGAGGGATATTCTCCATTTAAATAGCTTTCTTTTGCAAAACAGAGTGGGTTTGCTACAGAGGGAGGAGTGTCCACTAGAATCTAGGAAACAAGAGGCTGCTGGTGGACCCTCAGTTGACCACAGACTTTTAGTATGTCTCAATAGAGAGGAATGTCAGTAGCAATTAGAGGCTATTATTAGGGGCAAGTGAAGGAAAGGAGGCCCCAAAGCTGAACCTGGGTACCTCTGGAATTGCATTGTGATTCCAAAAGTTATAAGACCAGAGCCATGATAAATTGCCACAGCAGAAGCAGAGCAACTGAAAACCTCCTGGGAATAGCCATGTCTTCTCAATGATGGGCAGGGTCTAAGCCCTGAGCTCCTCTCAGAGGAACTGTTCAAAAAAAAAAAAAAAAAGAGAAAGGGAGGCCTGGAGAGAGGAAGTGGAAATCTAACTGTTCACACTGGAATATAGTGTTAATAAGAGTCCAATCATCTTGGGAAGTGATGAATCAACCACTACATGAACAATAACTCCAAGGATCCAGGTTGTATTAGGAAGAGAATCTAGTGACTAGCTGCTCTCTGTCATCTTTGCCCCTCCCCTACCCAACACTTATGCATTTGAGTATGGGGACTGCTCCTCTTAGCTTCTCTTAAACACTCCTGGCCATAATACCATCCTGACTACTGCTCCTCAAGTCCTCTGTCAAGGGTTGCATGTTACTCCTCATTCTTCTTTTCTCCAAAAGAAAACTTCTCAGATGTAAAAATGGGGCTTTTTGGACTTGCCTAAAAAGCCAAGGACCAATTGTGAATTGAGATTGTTTAACAGTAAAGGATTAAAAGCCCCAGATGTTGGGTGTCTTACCTTCTCCATATTCAAGGCATTCCATGTGATGCCTGGGAATTTGTATTCTCTGAATTCTAGATTTTTAATGGTTTTGGTTATGCCACTTCCTCACTAATTCCCACTCCCAGATGAGGAAGGCAGGATTGAATAGGCAGAAGGCTAATTAGCAAGTGCCTGAGCAGGGCTGAAGGACAGGTTCTTGTTGTACTGGGTATTTCCTTGCTTGTCTTATTGCTATTTTTTTAAACCTCTTAAAAGTCTAAATCATAAGCTCTACTTACAGAAGAGGAAACAGAGGCCCATTAAATAACCTCCTAACCTACCTAGGATCTCCTGACTAGGACAGAGGCAGAAGTCAAAACCACTTTATTGGGCAGGAGAGATAGCATGGAAGTAAGGCATTTTGCCTTGCATGCAGAAGGATGGTGGTTCAAATCCTGGCATCCCATCTGGTCCCCTGAGTCTGCCAGGAGTGATTTCTGAGTGTAAAGCCAGCAGTGACCCCTGAGTTCTGCTGGGTGTGGCTTAAAAACAAACAAACAAAAAAATAACAACTTTATCAAGGGCTGGAGAGATAGAACAGCAGGTAAAGCTTGAGTGATTTCTGAGCACAAAGCCAGGAGTAATCCCTGAGCATTGTCAGGTGTGACCCAAAGACAGAAAATTTTTAAAAATCCACTTTCTGGGCCCGGGGAGATAGCACAGCAGCGTTTGCCTTGCAAGCAGCCGATCCAGGACCAAAGGTGGTTGGTTCGAATCCCGGTGTCCCATATGGTCCCCCATGCCTGCCAGGAGCTATTTCTGAGCAGACAGCCAGGAGTAACCCCTGAGCACCGCTGGGTGTGACCCAAAAACCAAAAAAAAAAAAATTCCACTTTCTTTGAACCAGAAGCTCCTTCTCATTCTGTAAATCTGTTGCTCCCTGAAACTTTCTGGAATAGGGTGTGGGTGGTGGGGTAGAGTGGGAAGGGAAGAGGGGTTCCTTGAGCCCTGTTCTTTATAGGAGTCTGACAACTGTTTTTGTTCTGCATTATTTTTAATTAAATATTAAAAGTGGTTTTATAAACACTGTTCCTGGTATTAGTTTCTATGTAGAGAAGACACCATCTGAAAACACTTAGGAGCAGGAACAGGCCCACGAATGAACTGTGTCCAGGTTATGTGTCCAAGTATGATTTCTGGGGCATGAGAGAGGTGCCAGTAGTCTCTTTGCTGACCCCTCCTGCTCAAGAAAACTCGTGAGAGACAGAAATTGGAGCAAAGGCAAGAGATTAGTTCCCTATTTTTTGCATTACCTTGATAAATTAGTGCTGTTGGACAGTGCACAAATCCCAGAAATACATAGCCCCTGTAGACTCCCCAAGGAAGAATGGAATGAAACCATAGCCCTAAGATTGGACTCTCTCTCACTGAACACACATGCAGATTTTTTTCTCCAATTTTGAGGTTTCAAGGAAAATCAAAGTCTCTTTTCTCCTGGAAATAAAGTCCTCTTCTACCCTACCCTTCTCTCTTCCTAGCCTGTGCCATAAATTGGGAAGCAATTTTAAACAACCACCAGATGGGCCAGGAGAAAGCCCAGAGGGCTGGAGTGCCTCTTTGAAATGCAGTGTCCCAGGGTTCCATCCCAGCACTGCACGGCCTCCTAAGCACCAGCAAGGATAGCCCTAGTGGCCCTCAGCACCACTGGGGAGACCTCCTCAAAACAAACTATAGACATGTGTCATAAGACAATCGAAAAGACGGGAAGTCTGCAATCAGAGTCTGAGGACCCAGCTCTCTCCACCATTTCTCTTTGCCAGTGCCTGCCCTGTTCTTGTCGGGCTGTTTACTCCCTGTGAGTGTCTGGCTCGGTACATGGCTGGAACCCCATTCTTCCAGTTTAGGACCCACCCTGCTCCCATGTAACCTCACCTTAGACATACCAACCATCACCCTCTCCAAATTATATATATTACATCTTGACATTCCAAGGGGCTGCTGGGGCTGCACCAAAGTCTTTAGAAAGGATGCGTTTGAACCTCAAACAGGCAACATTTATATTTGGGGCCAGAAAAGGATGCTTGTCTTGCCTGCAGCCAACCTGTGTTTGATTCCCAGCACAATATATAGTGCCCCAAGTACCCCAGAGGTGATCCCTGAGTACAGAGCCTGGAAGAAGCCCTGAGTACCTCTGGGTGTGCCCCCCACAGACTAAGCAAACAAAACCCAAAGATGAACAAACAGGCAGCATTCAAAGTGAGGATGGGGGGAGACATAGGCCTAGTGTGTGAGGTCTGGCAGGGAAGTGAAAAGAAATGCATGTCTTAAAGTGAGGCCCCAGTGAACAACTGTGTGTACTTGCCTTGTGGAAACAGGTAAGGGGGTCCCAAATTGCCTGAGAATCTTTCATAACATCATGAGTGATGGTTCCTTTCCAGTTGTGTTGACAGCAGTGTAATAGCAGTTACCATGGGGATATGTTTCTCAAGCTCCAAGCAATGGGTCTGGTAATCTCCAGCAGCTGTTGACACCAGTCTCATGGGCCCACCTTCACTCTCAGGAGCCTGGAGACTAGAATCCAGAAGGGTCTTCTGTGGTGCAGAGGCTCACATCACAGCCCTGCACCCTGGGTGAAAGCCTGCGGTGACATGGTTCTGGAACACATGTCCTTAATCATTTCTCAGCCAGTGTGCTGAGATGGCATGTCCCTACAGAACCTAAAGGGGCTTCTTTTAAGATAGAGAGAGAGAGGGAGAGAGAGAGAGAAAGAGAGAAAGAGAGAGAGAGAAGAGAGAGAGGGAAAGAGAGAGAGAAAGAAAGAAAGAAAGAGAGAGAAGAGAGAGGGAGAGAGAGAGAGAGAGAGAGAGAGAGAGAGAGAGAGAGAGAGAGAGAGAGAGAGAGAGATTTAGATCCATGAAACAGACACTGTTTTTCCCTCATAAATTCTATGGGGAGAGAGACTCCCCCCAATTGTTGCTCAGGACCTGGTTCACTCCTATTGATTCTTGTCCTAGCAGACCAGATGGTTCAGTGAAAAGACTTTAGGATACTCTAGCCCTGGGATTCTGGGGCCACAAGGTAACCTCACTGGTACTCATAGGCCGCCAGAGTCACCCCTTCAACACTTGAGGGTCATAAAGAGATTTTTGAGTGTCAGAATATTATGGTGACTATTACTTCAGGAATCCTCAGTTTTTTCTGGTTAATCAAAATGCACGAATCTCAATTGCACTCACATCCTCATTCTTACTCCTTGCCAAGTATTGTCCTGGGTGCGTTAGGCAGCTTAATGGATTCATGTAACTACCTCTGGAAGAAAACATGTTCTCACTGCTGAGGAATCTAAGGCCCAAAGAGGATGTGACTTGTTCAAGGGTGCGTGTTATATACCATACCCAGGTGTTTCAGCCTCTGGAACTCTGTACTATCAGATATGTGACTGATGTAGTTATACAGAGGGGTTTTCTGGAGAATAAGATCCTGTGACCCATAGCCCACAGCCAAAATCAACCCCACCACTTTGTCTTAGAGTGTGTGTGTTATTGGAACATGGCTATCTCCCCTGAGGCTGTATCTGTGTTCCCCATAGCAGAGGGGAGCAAAGCTGGTAGAGACCAAAGGCTTCCAACCCCAAGAGATGTTTGCTCACTGGCTCTGAGACAAGTTTACCTGTCTTCCCTGCCCTCAGAGAAGCAGACAATGAGGTTGCACTTTCTTAGAGCAAGGAAACCCCACCTCTACCCCCCACTCCTACAGACACATACATTATGGACAGAATCAGCCTTGGTCCCCAGGCCCCACAGTTTTTTTTTTCCCAAGAGAGCAAGTCTTCTGTGCTCCATTCTTCTTTATGGTTTTAACTGCCAGCACCAGCTTATTTCAGAAATGCTACATGTAGTCTGCCTTTCCTGAATGATGGAGAGAACTTAAGGCTTTCGGGAAGTGGATGGGGTCCATTTCATAAGAAAATCCTGTTTCATTGCAGCTCTATGGGACTACATTGAAGTTCCCCTCCTTCATTTCTGACTGTTTGACTTTGTTTCTTCACTGGGTTTCAAGAAACCCTAAAGAAGGCAGCATGGAGGTGGGGGAGGGAGAGAGGTGTGTGGTTCTTAAAGGAAGTTTGAGCTGAACCTTTTGACTGCTTCCAGCAGAGGTTATTTTCAGAGGGTGCCAGGGACCTCGTGCAATGATGTAAACCAGGATACTTATGGTAATGCAGCAATTCGGGGGTGTAAGTAAGGGTCTCCCCTCAACCCCCTCCCCAAGTCTAGGGAGCCTGAATTCTTAACTGTGTTCAACTCTCACCTGGGCAGAGAGGCAGAGGCAGGAAAAGACCACAACCCTTCATCTTTCTGAACTCTACTTACTCAAGTACTGCCAGAATGATAGCACTAGAAATTTTTGTGGGTCCACTAGACCTCTCATTTCCTGTCAGTCTGGGGTTCCAGGAGGAACAACACTACCCACACTTACCCCAGGGCTTTTAGGCTCCATGTGGAGGCTTTTTTCACCACCTTTCCCACTACTTCCCAGTAACCCCTGTCACAGCTGTAATCCGCATCGAATGGATTTCCCTGGCTCCAGGAGGGCAAAGGCCTAGTGTTTCCTAGACTCTGTGACTCCTGAGAATGCAAGACAGGCTGCACAGTGGGCCTTTCTCCAGTTGCTGGTCTCGGGCCCTGCAGCACCAGAGACCTGTAATCAGATCACTCAGGGCAGTCTGCCCACGGCTCCCCTGTAGTGGTGGGGATGGGTGTCTGGACTCAAGTAGGCAACTCAAGCTTCAGAGCTCTGGCTCCCACACAACCACACAGTGAGTTGGGGGAAACAGGCTCCCAGTTCTGGATGGCAGCCACTAATCCGATTTGGCTATGGTTCATAGTGGGAGTTGACAGGGACAGGTCGCCAAGGGGAAGAAATAAGGAACTAGTTAGAAGGAGGAGACTGGGAAGAAAAAGTAGAAATTAAAAGGAAACTGAAAGGGTGAGTGGGTGGGTGTGCAAAATGCATAAAGCCTAGATACAATGAAAATTGAAGGGTTCCGATTTTCTAATGAGGGGCCCCAGGGTTTGGGGTATAATGAGAGTCCACAGATACCTCAGTCACCCCTCCTGAGACTTCAGTCTTTCCTTCCCACAGGAAGCGGGAGTGGGCAGGCACAGAAAGCTTGGATTCAAACAGAAAAATTCAGCAAAGGTTTGAAAGTCACTGTGTTGCTCCACACTTCCTATTAAATTCTTTCTAACCCAAGTTCCTTTCCACTAAAAGATCAATTAAAAAAAAGTGTCATGTGTCATGAAAGTGTCATGTCATACGGCTGGGGATGTGGTGAGCAGTAGAGCACATAGGCTCAATGCTTAGACAGGAAGGAAAAGAGGGAGAGAGGGAGGGAAAGAAAGCAAGGAAGGTTAGTTCATCCATATTGCAGTAACTATATGAACTATATGAATTCGCTTCTGAGTTCTCCTGAGAGCAAATCCCAGCACTCTAGTCAGTAAATCCCTAACTCCATGAGTCGGTTTTCTTGGAGTGCCTTCCATGTCCATGTTTGTATGAGTTACTTCTCTCCAAACTAGGCCTCAGTTTTTACATAAGAAAAACAAGGGAGGCTATGGTAAGATGAAATTTCCTAAACTGAACGTCAGGTATACATGAAAATTATCCTTAATTTCTTAAAAATATATATAGAACATTAATTTTGTAAGATACTTTATAGACATTAATAACAAAGGAATTACCATTTACTTATCACAGTTCCTTTCCACTTCTGAAATATCTACTTCTATAGTGTTCTAATAGAGATTTTGTCCCACTATCATTGAAATAAAGGCTCAAGGTGAGATTCTAAGTGAATTTAAGAGGGTATGGTTATATATGGTGGTAATATGGAAATAGTCCTATCTGCCATTGACATGGCTTTTTTTGTTTGGTTGTTTTGGTTTTTTTTTGGGGGGGGCATATTCGGTGATGCTCAGAGGTTACTTCTGGCTATGCACTCAGAAATTGCTCCTGGCTTGGGGGACCATATAGGATACCGGGGATCCAACCCAGGTTTGTCCTGTGTCAGCCGCATGCAAGGCAAATACCCTACTGTAGGGGTCTCAAACTCAATTTACCTGGGGGCCGCAGAAGGCAAACTCGGGGTAAGGCAGGGCTGCATAAGGGATTTCACAAAATAAAAAGGCCTCAGACATCATTATTAACAGTTTTAATTATTTCTTCTGAACATGAATAGAACATTGAATGAAGATCATGAACAGTTCTTCTGAACTGGCATCTTTTGCCTATTCCTTGTTGCCAGAGACTTGACAGCGCTTCTTCTCACAAATCTGAACCACATTTGGCTTTCGAGAGGAAGCAGTTGAGACCCTCAGTATGGCTTGAAGATGATCATCATTAAGTCTAGACCAGTACTTTGACTTATTGAAGTTCAATGTGGAGAATAACTTTTCATACAAATATGTGCTCCCAAAAAGGCACATGGTGCGCTAGAACATTCGGGAAAGCTCAGGGAAGCTGGGGAGCAATTCTCTCAAAAATTGCCCATGCATGTCTGCTTTTCCACTAATCTCCCTGAACTTGGCTTTGAGATCAGAGTTGCATTGCAGGTCAATGAACTCCATTTGAAGCACGGGAGGGGCATCTTGCACATCAAAGGAAAAGGGGTCCACAAAACTTTGGAAAGTGGCTCTGGGCTTTTTGAAGTCTGCAAATCTGTGATCAAATTTCTTCTCAAGCTTAAAAATAGCATCCACATATTTCTCACCACTGAATGGTATGCTTGCATCCACAAGTTCTTTGCATGCTGGGAAATGGCAAAGGTTTGTCTGAGAGAGCTGGGATTTCCATAAAACAAGTTTTGTGGACAATGCTCTCACGTTGTCATAGGCAGCACTGATAAGCTGCCCCGGGCCTTGTAACATCTTGTTTAGTACATTCAGCTTATGTGTGATGTCAACAAGAAAAGCTAAGTCCATGAGCCATTTGTGATCACTCAACTCAGAAACAGCATTCCCATCCTTCTCCATGAAGGCTTTCACTTCTCTCAACTCAAAAAATCTTTTCAGGACATTTCCCCTGCTGAGCCAACGTACCTTGGTGAAATAGAGCACATCTCCATATTCTGACTCCATTTCCTCTAAAAAAGCATGGAGCCTACTGTGCTTTAAGCCCCTGGATCTGATTTGGTTGATGCATTTCACAACAACAGACATCACATTGTCACATGGCAGGCATTTAGTGCAAAGGGCCAGCTGATGGATAATGCAGTGAAGAGCAATGGCCTCCTCTACACCCTCCTCTTCAAGTTTTTTTTGAACAAGTGCCACCAGTTCATTTTCTCTCCCTGTCATTGATGGTGCTTCATTGGTTATTATTCCAACAAACCTCTTCCATGGCAAACCTGCATTCTCAATGGCATCACACAGATGCTGAAATATCTCATTAGCGGTGGTCTGGCCATGCATTGGAATTATTGTGAGCAGCTCCTCTGTCAATTCAAAATTGCAATCAACACCACGGACATAAATTGTGAGTTGCGCGGTGTCTTTTATATCTGTGCCCTGTCAAGAACAACTGAGTATGCATCAAAATATTTGGCTTTCTCACACAGTTGATGATAAATGTCACTTGACATGTCAGAAATGTGCTCTCCACAGTGTTGGCAGAAAGGCTGATTTTGCTAAATTGATCTTTCTTTTCCAGACAGATAATACTTGCAGCCTGTAACATGCATTTTTTTTAACAAACTCTCCTTCTGTGAATGGTTTCCCTGCCTTAGCAATCATCTCACTAACCATGTAACTAGCTTTGACTGATGCAACATTCTCTTTGGTTGCTTTCTTGAAGAAATCTTGTTGCCTCAGTAGACATGCTTTAAGACTGGCAACACACTTGGCTCTCTCATTTCCTTGATATTTTGTACATTCTTCAGCTGAATAATGGTGTTTCAAGTTGTATTCCTTGTGCACTGCAACTTTCTCTGAGCTAATAAGACATGTAGGGATGCCCCTGTGCTCAACAAAGAAATACTGCATCTCCAAATTTTCCTGAAATTGTCTGTGCTCGTCATCAATCTTTCTCTTCACTGCAGGCTTTGATGAAGTCATGATGAAGGTATGACAAAATCTAATTCTGTAATAAACTTCTCTCCCTTAGGCCTCCGATAATGCAAGGGACAGCAGGCAGGAGCAGCAGAGATGACGTCGGCACTAGGCGCAAAG
Organism: Suncus etruscus; assembly: GCF_024139225.1. Lineage (NCBI taxonomy): Eukaryota > Metazoa > Chordata > Mammalia > Eulipotyphla > Soricidae > Suncus > Suncus etruscus. The sequence goes on from NC_064853.1 coordinate 44,128,099, forward strand.
TATTCGCGATTATTCGCTTACCGAATATTCGCAATAAAAAAATCACATTAGTAAGAAAAAAAATCACAAAAAAATTGCATTAAACATTTACAAACCCCAAACGGAACTGCTCGGGGTATGCAAATGTTTAATGCGATTTTTTTCTTACTAATGCGATTTTTATTGCAATTATTCGGTAAGCGAATAATCGCGAATACTGTGATATTTGAAGGCCGGCCACTGCCACAAAATGTTGTACGGAGGGCCACGAGTTTGAGACCCCTGCCCTACTGCTATGCTATTGCTCTGGCCCTCATTGACATGGTTTTGATTCTAATTTCTTTGATGACTTTAAGTAAGTTAATTAGACACATTTCCCATTGACAAAAATGTGGTATCTACCATTCAAGTAGAAGACGTGAGCATTTACTATGCATCTTCTATAGTTCGTGGCATATGATAGATGCTCAATAAATAAACAGCATTGATAGGAGCTATTGAAATTAAATCACCAGTTGTACCTATTTTAAAGTATTTGGGAGAATTCTGCAGATGGGGTAGAAACTAAGCTACAAATGAGAAGTAGGACAGAGCTCTGAAACTTGTGCTGCCTGCTTGAGTCCAGATGCTCATCACAGGGGAGCCATGGGCAGGCTGTCCTGAGTGATTTGATTACAAGTCTCTGGTGCTGCAGGGCCCAAGACCAGTAGCTGGAGAAAGGCCCCAAGTTGTTCTATTCGAGAAATATTTATGGAATGATGTACCATGTGAATAATAAAACATGGCCAAGAGTACAGAGCCTAGTGGGGAAGACAGACACATAGCAAGTCTCTTTTTTGCAGTATTGCTTTATGAGGGCAAGGGAAAAGGAGGGCCAAAGGTTGTGGGAGCCATCCTTCTGAATGGATTAAAAATAAAAATCAGGGAACTGGAGAGAAAGCACAGCTTTAGGGCACTTGTCTTGCACACAGCCGACCCAGGACAGACAGTGATTCGAATCCCAGCATCCCATATGGCCCCCTGAGCCTGCCAGGAGCAATTTCTGAGTGCAGAGCCAGGAGTTACTTCTGAGCACTGCTGGATGTGACCTAAAAGCCAAAGAAAAAAAATGGAAATCAAGATCAGAGACAGGCATAATAGCATAGAAGGTAGGGTGTTTGCTTTGCACATGCCAACCCAAGTTCAATAACCAGCATCCCATATGGTCCTCTGAGCTTTCCAGAAGTGATTCCTGATTGCAACCTGGAGTAACTCCTGAGCACTACTGGGTGTGGCCCTATAACAATAGATAGCTAAGTTCAAGCATTTGCTCTGCATCCAGCCTACTCTGTTTTGATCTATGGTGCAATAGATGGTCTCTCAAGCACTATTAGGGGTCACTCTTTAGCACAGAAATAGGAATAACCTGGAACATCACTGGGTATGACCCAAAAATAAAAATTAAAAAAAATCTAGTTTGAAGGAAGCAAGAGAGGCATTAGAAGAGTAGCATCCAGTGAATATTTTACAGGAGTGATTCACGTTGTTTTTAAGAACTAAAAAGTTGTCTAAGGAAAAAATAAGAGGGGGAGAATAGCATATATAATTTTTAATTTAAAAAGAATAATAAAGTTATACCCTAATACATTCCATATACAAAAAAAGCCAACTCAAACTGCATGAAAGACCTGAATATAAGGACTAAACCTATAAAAACACTTTGGAAAAAAAACCTTGGTATAAATCTTCATAACTTTGGTTGAAAGAATTGTTTCTTAGATATGATTGAAACCAGAGAAAAAACATAAATTGCACTCATCAAAAGTTAATGAGCCCAGTTTATAGCATTTGAGAAACAGAAAGCAGACCCAGGAGACCAGTACAGTCAGTAATCGCCCGTAGTAAAATGTAAGGTGGGAAAAGTAAAAAGTGCTTGAGAGATGAACCCTCACATACTTACATCACCTTACTCTGGTGTCATTAGAATCCCATTTTACACATCAGGAAATTAAAATTTCAGGAATGTGAGGTGCTTTACACAAGCACTCCACTTGCCAACAGTATAGCACTCGAGTTCCTGACACTGGGCTGGCCTTACTTCTGAGCTCATGTTTTCTCCCCTGGAGTACAGTAGCTCTACCAGGGAAATGAGTCACCAAACTCAGTGTTCAAAAGGCAGGGCTGGGCTCTGCTGGGCAGTGAGCAGTAACTGTTCACCTGGCTGCAATTATGTGAATGAGGTTTCCTCTTTTCCCACTCACCTTGTCTGTAATACCTCACTTTTCTGAAGGCAAGCTATCATCTTTTGCACTCATTTGGAAAGTGACATAGAGTGTAACATTTTGTTTTAGATTATTTTTATTAAAACACCATGATTCATGGGGCTGGTGAGGTGGCACTAGAGGTAAGGTGTCTGCCTTGCAAGTGCTAGCCAAGGAAGGACTGTGGTTCGATCCCCCGGCGTCCCATATGGTCCCCACAAGCCAGGGGCAATTTCTGAGCCCTTAACCAGGAGTAACCCCTGAGCATCAAATGGCCGAAAAAAAAAAAAAAAACACCACAATTCAGGACTATAGCACTTATATGTGGTATTTAGAACAACTGAATGAGGAAATGCAATGGTTTAAGGTGGGAAGGCTGTCTAGAAACCCAAGTTCCAAAGGAACATGATGTCACCGACTCTTCCCAGGGAGACAGGTCTAGGCTGACAAATCTGGGCCTTCTTGGTTTTAGGCAGATTCCTCTTTCTGCCTAAAAGTACAAGAGGCTCAGCCATGCCCAACACCCTCTACAGAAATAGCCTAGTTCCATCACTGAACCTTATCAAGTCACCAAATTGTTCCAGATCTATAGATTCTAGATTGTGCACCACACGCAGCCACATGACACCTCAAATTTTCATAGTAGTGCCAATCCAATGGGATGAGAGAAAATTTGATGGGAAAGTTGCATAGAAGACCACCAATGTCAGTGAGCCTATACAGTAACACAGAAGGGTCAACTAGCACCAACCACACAAAGCCCAGTAAATCCTTGAGCAATCACTGATAACCCCATTGAGAGATAGATTATTTAAAAATTGACCTTTATTGATCTAAGTCTTGACAATTCCATTTGCTTTTGTGTTGTAGCAAACAATATGAAGTTAATTTTTTGTGCCCCTCAGGGGCAGACTAAAATAGTGTGTGGAGAAACTAAGGACATTCTTGGAAGGAAGATCACACTGGTGGTGGATTTGGTGTTGACCATTTAATGCCGGTTTAAACAACTGGCATTTAATGCCAGTTTAACAACTGTATTATGAACAATATTAGTAAACATAGTGTTATAATTTTTAACTTAATAAATAAATAAATTTCAAATAAATAAAATTCCTAGGCCCCAGAGTATAGGGAGAAGGAAATAGAGACAGGAGAGAAGAAACAAATTAAAAGCAAAAGGGGGCAGGGGTCAAGGAGATTCAGGTACATAAATGGTGTTAAAGATAGAACAAATATCCAAACCTCAGAGTCAACAACACCGAAATTATAAGATCCAAACTTTAACAACCAAACTTAAAAAGATGTTCAATATGACAGGCTTGGGGAAGGGGAGTAGGAAAGGGAACCTGGGAACATTGGTGGAGAGAGTTGAGGCTAGTGCTGAAATCCTGTATGTCTAAAACCTAACTCTAAAAACCTAAATCACTGCTGTAATAAAATAAAATTTAAAAAATAATAAAATATAAAAATATAAACTATTAAAATAAAAAATACCATGATTTACAAAGTTGTTCATGATACAGTTATTTCAGCCATACAATGTCTTAACACAAATCCCACCACTGTTGTCACCTTTCCACAAATGTCCCCAGTTTCTCTTTCACCCCCGAGCCTGCTACCCTTAATAGGCACATAACAAATTTTTTCATATTGCTTGCTCCGACAATGATATTTTTCTTTCCTTCTGTATTTAATGCCCATATCCATCCTACTTACCTAAACAGAACTTCTTTGTGCAAAGTTAATGGAAAACTTTGAAGAACTCACTAACCTCATAACTGCAGACATTGACATTCCCCTTTTGGCATTTCCCTTCCTCCTTATTCTCCTTCCTTCTTTTTTATCCTTTCATCTTTCTTCTTCCATTCCTGGTTGTGGTACTACTGAATTCATAGGTAGCACATATGAAGCAGCTGCTTGCTTCCTGTGTAAGTCATTTATTCCCAAATTAGGCTGTCCACACTGCCAGGGATCAAACCCTTGATCTCATGCTTGCAGGACAAGTGTTTAGCCATCTAGGTAACTCGGGGTTCCAAAGCATATTTTTGTATATGTCTATGAACTTTGTGGGAGAAATCCTAAGCCAACTTAAGTTTTATCATTTCTTTTATGAATCCAGAAGTCAAGAACCTTAAAATTGTGAACTCATGGGACCGGAGAGATAGTATGAAGGTAGGGTGTTTGCCTTGCATGCAGAAGGATGGTGGTTCGAATCCCGGCATCCCATATGGTCCCCCGAGCCTGCCAGGAGTAATTTCTGAGCATAGAGCCAGAAGTAATCCTCTGAGTACTGCCAGGTGTGACCCAAAATTTAAAAAAAATTGTGGACTCATTATCTTCTACCTCTTTTCTAGTCCCAGTACTTAGCACTTCCTATCATAAGGTATCCTTGTGATAGCAACTCGATAGATGTTCTAAATGTGGGGAAATTGGCTGAAAAGGTTCTAGAAGTGGTTAGCAAGGGGTAGAAAATGGTGGGAGAGAACAGCTTTGTGCCATGAAAGAGAGTACACGTGGGTTCAGGGGACTCCAAGTTTCCTTTGAAAAGTTCCCTCCCCTAAGCAGTGCCTTACTCTTCTGTGCTTTATTTAAGGAGTGGAGAGTAAAGCAGGAGTGCATGCTCAAGACAGCTGTAGCCTTCAAAGCATGAGTTAGAACAGAGAGTGCAAACCAGTGTGGGAGGGGAGCGTATGCTGTCTGGAGAGTCAGTGGGTATGTGGGCATGAAGGAGTGAGAGGATTTGCTCTGTCTAGCCTGGGGAGAGTGATCCTCAGCAGAGAAGATCCCTGTGAGGAGAGAAGAGAAAGCTAGAGTGGGAGAAAAGAGGACTGTGTGATGAGGATAATGGAGGAGGGGTAGGATCAGTGATTGTGCAGTCATTGCTCAGTAGGGCAACCAGTAAGGATCCATGGAGAGAGGGCAAGAGAGAGGTAAGTGATGTAGGAGAACCCACCCATGTTCTTAAGCCCCTAAAAGGAGGTCAGAGCCACAGCCCAAGGGAGTAGGGGCATAACAGAAGGGTTCAGGAGCTTGCCTTAGTTATGGCAATCCCTGTGATTGACCTGAATTCTGATTCAACACTCAGGACCACATAAGGTCTTCCAGGTGTGGTCAGGAATATCCACAAGCACAAAGCCAAAGCCTAATGGAATTGAGTATAAGCAAACATAATATCTGGGAAAAGGAAGGAGATTATTTGCACAGGGATAAGAAGCTCAGGATGAGATGTTGAGCCATGAATGGAAAATTCAGGGTGCATGGAGATAAAGATGAAGCAGACAGCAAATGCAAAGGAGGGTGTAGGCAGAAGTCAAGAATGAGGGGATGTAAAGAGAAGAGAAAAGGGAAGGGCCTGTGTGGGTGCATAAGGAAGGAGACAGACTGATAGGAGAGTTCAGAAATTGCTATCTGCTAGCTCAAGTAAGTACTCCCTCTCTCTGAGAGGTTCTGTGAAGCAATTCTGCAGGGGAATGCCATACCCACCCTCTAGAATTTCTCATTTTGTTTCACAACAAACACTGCACAGAGATGTAAAACATTGGAGCTGAGACTGAGTGATCCCGGGTCTAGGTGATATTGTCCATAACTGTGCCAGCTGCTGCCTTGTTTTCATATATATAAAACTTAAAATTTGTGAGTCATACCTAGCTGTTTTCAGGGCTTATCCTGAAAATAGGATAAGCCAGATTTTCTCTGGCTCTGCTCAGGGATCACTCCTGGCAAGGCTTAGGGGGTCATAGGAGGTGCTGAGGATTGAATCCCGGTCAGCTGCTTGCAAGGCAAGTGCCCACCTACTGTACAATCACTTCAGCACCTCTCCTAATTGATTTGTTAGATTTGTACGTACTTCTGTTTAAATTTTCTAAGATGCAATGCAAAGTAATCACTGAAACCCAGTGCTGGCCAACACTTTGTAAAACAAGGTCCAAATTTTTAACTCAATAAGAGCTTGAGTTCTGTGGAATATTCCAGGTTTAAACGTAAGTTCCATTTGGGGCCTTGTTGCTTACAGTTTCAAAATGTCCATTGACTCTCACTGCTCTATTGAATCTGTCTATTTCTTTTTTGTTTTGTTTTGTTTTGGTTTTGGTTTTGGTTTTTGGGTAACACCCAGCAGCACTAGGGGTTACTCCTGGCAGCCTCGGGGCACCATATGGGATGCTGGGATTTGAACCACTGTCCTTCTGCATGCAAGGCAAACGCTTTACCTCCATGCTATCTCTTTGGCCCCTAGTCTATTTCTGTTCATTGCTTTCTCCTGATGTTCTGCCTTCCCTTCTAAGCAAGACTCAAGCAGGACATAGCCCAGGAGATACTTGTTGACCTTCACATTTCTCCCACAGCTGCAGCAGCCTTAGCCAGACAGTGGTCATGAGGTGCAGAACTGAGTGCACTTCAGGACAAGGGGAGTTCACAGGCAAGGCACTGCCTGTGGCAGGGAGACATGGAAGCATGAAGGGAATCACTGATTAAGGACAAGGTGATGAGTGACATGCCACTCTGCTGCTTTAGAAGTGTCAGGCCTCTGACCACTTGCTAGAAGAGCTCCAGAGTTTCTACCCTGCACTCCTTTCAATCATCACCCACATGTTTTACCAGTTCAAGCTGAATCCCAGCCGGGAAAAGGCAGCCTGAGGAATGTTGTTTAATACCCAAACTGAGCCCCCTGAGAAGGCAACAACAGGACATTAATACCTATTGTATCTCTTTGCTTCTCATTTGGGGTGATGATTGGGGGGGGCAAATTTGGGAAAACATGCCAATAAGTGTTTTTTTGTTTTGTTTAAGGGCCACACCCATCTGTGCTAGAGCTTAACTTCCATGTCTGCTCAGAGATCGTTCCTGACTGGGCTCAGGGAACCATATGTGGTGCCAAAGTGTGGGGATCAAACCAACTTAGGCTGCATTTAAAACAAGTAACTTCCCTACTGTACTGTCGCCCCAGCCCCAAGAATTGTTGTTATGAGGCATGGGAAGAAAAGGGTGGAAGGAATAGCTTACATGTAGAATCATAGAAAGGAGGCTTTTGGAAACAGAAGAAAGGAAGGAAGAAAAGTAGACTTGAACTTGGGTCTGATCATACCTTCCCACTGTCCTCCACTCAGTGCCTCTAGGACACTCTGATTCTGGGTCCAGATCAGAGGACAGTCTCTGAATGAATGAATGTGTGACCCTCCTTAGTGGCCAGAACATAATGTTCTAGGAGGAAGAGGACTGACTTGTGGTCCCAGACAGTGAGAACTTGCCAAGGACAGGTTTAATAACCACAACAGCCCTGACTTAGGGAATACTCATGTATGTCAAACATCTCATTAAACACTGTGTCATTATTTTACTTTATCCTGCCAAAAATCTTGTACCATTTATCTGAGACAGAAGTGTAGAGATGTATTGTTTTCCAAGGTCACCCAGCTAGTCAATGGCAGAGCCAGGACTCAAAACCCTTTCTGACTCCAAAATTTATGATTTTGCAGGGGCGAGTAATAGAGAACAATGCACTGCTGGTAGATCAGTGCAGAGGTCCAAGGATATGGTGCAAGGACAGGGTTGTCCCCAGAGATGCCTGGAAGACATGTGGTACTAGGAACTGAGCCTACGACTATAGCTTTCCCTCACCACTGTACTCTCTCCTGACCCTAAAACCTACACTTTTTTTTATTTTTATATATTTTATTTAAACACCTTGATTACATACATGATTGTGTTTGGGTTTCAGTCATGTAAAGAACACCACCCATCACCAGTGCAACGTTCCCATCACCAATGTCCCAAATCTCCCTCCTCCCCACCCGACCCCCACCTGTACTTTAGACAGGCTTTCTATTTCCCTCATACATTCTCATTATTAGGACAGTGCAAAATGTAGTTATTTCTCTAACTAAACTCATCACTCTTTGTGGTGAGCTTCCTGAGGTGAGCTGTAACTTCCAGTTCTTTTCTCTTTTGTGTCTGAAAATTATTATTGCAAGAATGTCTTTCATTTTTCTTAAAACCCATAGATGAGTGAGACCATTCTGCGTAAAACCTATATTTTTAACCAGATACTTACACTTAAACCTAAAACCTGCACTTTTAACCACTATCTCCCCATACTTCCCTGAGTTTTGGAAAGGATGCCAGCTAAGGCTTCCTGAATACAACAGCAATTCCACACACACATGGGACTCAACTGGCTTTGAAATAAGGCACACAGCAACAAAATGAACACTTCAGGTGGTTTTAGTACCTCTTTATTTGCATCTTTCTCTTTTTTCTAGTCTCTAAATTAGTCATTGGTGATTCCAGTACTAGCTTATACTTTCTGATACAGCTAACATTCATACATTAAGATAAATCACAGGTTCTCTGGGGCCTGCTGTGAGTCACGTACATGTCTTACCTGTGTGAGGTCCTGGGTTTGATCCTCAGCCCTAGAAAAAGAAATAATAAAAATTAGCTCTCTGGTGTTAAAAGGAGCTGATGGGGCTAGTAATGGTCCTCTAAGGTCACTTGAAGGCAGATTGTGCTAGGAAAACAGCTTCCAACAGAACCAAAAGGTCCCCAACTTCTGCACAGGGGCCAGTTGGTCCCACATCTCAAGATGTGAAGCCAGTGCCTGCCTGTCCTGTCCCCCCAATCTTCCCACAGGCACACAAGCTAGTCTCAGGACCTCCATGTCTGAAGTACACTCAGGGTCATATGACATCCTCCAATGTTTGTTTTGTTTGTCTTGGTTTGTTTTGGAGCCACACCCTGGTTCAGGAGACCATATGGAATACCAGAAATGAACCAGATCAGCCATCAGCCGTGTGAAATGCAAATGCTTTCCCTGCTGTGCTATTGCTCTGGCTCCCAAACACTTGTTTAACCATCATTTCTGCCCCCTTTCTCTCCCTGCAGCCACTCTCTCTGTCAGCTGAAGGCCCAGCCAGCACCATTCCCCAGGCCATGGACAATGAGCTACCCATTCCCCACACGTCATCATCGAGCAGCACCAGTGTGGCCAGCAACCCCAGCGGGGCCAGCAGCACTGGTGGCTGCAACAGCAGTGGCAGCAGTGGAAGTGGAAGTAGCCGCCCCTCGGGGCCCCAGATCTCTGTGTACAGTGGCATTCCTGACCGGCAGACTGTGCAGGTATGATTCCAACTAACCTAGAGAGTATGTTCCTTAGATGGCCACAGGGCTGACTCTGGGCAGGTTGAGTAACAGAGATGTTGAAGCCAGCATGGGTGTCAGGGTTATGTTCATGGACTTGTGACTCTGTAGAAAGGAGATGGATCCACACAGGTGAATTGGGGACAGAGGAGACAGGGATTAGGTCAAGAAACCCTTCCTTACCTTGTGATTCCCACCCCAGTAGGCTATTCTGTAAAACATATTGGGAAGGTGGGATGGGGGTGCTAGAAGAGACAGACAAAAAAAAAAATAATAACAACCAAGATGGGTGAAGCTGGGAACCACAGTCTATACATATTACCTAAATGTCCTGGACAATAAGACTTTTATTAAAGGCAGAAACCCAAAGAAGCCCAAAACAATTATTTGTCTTTGCAGCTTTTGACTTCTCCCTAAATCAACAGCTTATCCAAAGAACATATGGGTGACCCCATACTGTTCCCAGTGTAGCTATACCCAGCACTGTTCACACATCTGCCTTTTCCTCCTGTTCTCAGGAAGGGTATCAAACACATTAAGAAATATAGAAAGTAGGGGGTTCAGAGAGAGTAGAAATTGTTTGTGGTTTCGAGGTACAACTAGAAATCCTGAATTATTCTCTCGACCCCAATCTCTGTTCTTTTTTTGTTTGTTTGTTTGTTTTGTTTTGTTTTGCTTTTGGGTCACACCAGGCGCTGCTCATGATTTACTCCTGACTCTGTCTGTACTCATTGATCACTCCTGGCAGGATTTGGAATCCATATAGGATTCTGGGCAGTAAACCTGGGTCACTTCTATGCAAGCTTTCCATCATCTGTGCTATTACTCAAAATCCTACAATGTCTATTTGGGGTTCTCAATAAAACTGGCAGGTTTGCCCTGCTGATCCCCAATGGCTTCCAGGACTGTGGCTCCTACTGACGTGGCCCAGCCCAGATAAGGGAGCAGAGGAACAGGCACAGCAAAGGGGGAATCTGGAAACTCCCACCAGAGACAACACCTTCCGGTACTATAATATTGCCCCTTACTGGTTCCTGCTGCCTCAAGCCTCATCAAACCACATCCAAGTGACCTCAAAGCCTTTTTTCCCAGGAGCATTTTAGCTATAATTGTCAGCAGCTGACCTAAGTATGTGCCTCCATCAACTGCTCAACACAATTTGTGGGGAAAAATGGGTTGAGTTATTTTTACTCAACTTGGCCCTGGGTTGACTCTGGCAAGTGAAGTAGGACAAGTGGTGTCCAGATCTACAGGAAACATTTGGGAGATGCTCATCCCACCACTCTTGGACTTCCCTTACTTGTATAGTCCTCTCCTGTACCTGCATTGCCAGAGGTACAGCAGGAGCAGTGAGGAAAGGGACAGGTGCAGGAAAATAAGCATAGGGAGTGGGCTCTGGAGAGAGTAGGAGTTTGTGTATCACCGAATGCTGAAGAAAGGGTGTGGGTGAGAGGCCTGAGAGATAATACATAAAGTAATGCCCTTGGTGTGCATACAACTGACCTGGATTCCATTCCTGGTATCCCATATGGTTCCCCAACACTTACCAGAAGTGATTCCTGAGTGCAGTGCCAGGAAAAGCCAACCCAAGTACCAACTGGTGTACTCACCCCACCCCCAAGAAGAAAAGGTGTGAATAAACTGAGTTGGGATGGGGATGGTCTAGGAGACCCAAAATCCCTGGGGAATGCTTTCACAGACCCTTAAATCAGAACCAGAGGTAGTCTTGTCCTGGGATCATCAGTCAGAGAAGTCACAGTGCATGAGAAATACTCAGGTGAAGTCATACTGGCAGGGTGGGGTGGGAAGAGTGGATGAGGAGACATGGGGGCAATGTGGGAGGGTTTGTTGAGGGAAACAGGATCCAGGGTTGGAAATAGTCTTGCAGCCTGTGATTGAACAGAGCTCAGACTAGACAGTGAGCCAGAGCCCTGTGTGGCGTGAGAGGTCAGGTCCAGCAGAAGAATAACTGGTCTGAAGCAAGGAGAAGCATTTCAGTTTAGGAGTCTGAGATCTGAGTGATTGGCAAAGGCATCATCCCTTTTCCTTGTTCCTAGGATGCAGAAGCCTTGGGATAATAAGATAAGAGATGTGGGAAGTCAGGAGCAGCTTTGTTTCCTGCAGAAAAGGAGCAGGGTTCCAAAGAGAGCAAAAGAGAATTGACGTATGTTCCTAGCGGGCAGACCTGTGGGCCTTGAAGGGACTGATCAGACTTTGCAGGCTGAAAGAAAGAGGCTTTGGAAAGCAGCACCAGATGACCTGTGGGTCCAGCAGGAAGGTTGGGCCCTCAGACATGTTTTAGTAGCCAAAGCTAGTATTTGTCTCTTTTGTCCCACCTTTTTCTTCTGGGATCATCTTACTAATCTTCCTCATTTTGCTGTTCCTCTCATTGGAGGCTAAAATCTAGGGAAATAGCTCTGGAATTAAGGACATATGCCTTGTGTGAGCATGGACCCAAGTTCCATCATTGGTCCCACATGTTCCCACATACACACATACAAATAAACACCACCACCAGATATAGCCCTCATGGCCTCCAGTACTACTCATCCCAAGAAAGTACCACATTGTTGGACATCAATTGAGCCATCCAACCATCTGAGCTAAGTATCACAAGGGCAAACCCCAGGGGCCCATTAGTGCTACTTGGGTACACTCCCCTGAAAAATAATTTTAAAGAAGAAAAATAACACTGAGGGCAGGTAATTCTGAACATGCTTGGGACATGAGGTCCCTGGAGACTTAAAGCATTCTGTACCCCCAGGTAACTAGAGTGTGGGCATAGCTTTGATGATCTCAGGAAGATTGCCATGGCCTAGGCAAAGAAGGGACAGACAAGCAGACATGGCTAAGGCTTGGCCAAGGCAAGTCTTACCTCTTCCTACCGATCCCTGGGAGCCCATAGGCCCCTCCTAGTCACAGTGTGGGAGAAGTAGCTGGCAGGGCCATTGCTGATGGGTGGTGCAGGGTGCAGACTGCCTGGCCTCCACAGAGCTACTCGGCTGCTCCCTCAGGTGATCCAGCAGGCCCTGCACCGGCAGCCAGGCACGGCAGCACAGTACCTGCAGCAGATGTACGCAGCCCAGCAGCAACACCTCATGCTACAGACTGCAGCGCTCCAGCAGCAGCACCTGAGCAGCGCCCAGCTCCAGAGCCTGGCGGCTGTGCAGCAGGTGAGTGACTAGCTCCATCAAGTAGGCGATAGTGAAGGGGAAACAGGGTGGAGAGTCAAGCATGGCAGGGCCACTTCTGAGGGTCCAAGTAGGCTGGATCTAGCCCTAGGGCAGATCAAAGAAGCAACTCTGGGTGGTGATGTGGAAAGTCACGAAGCTCAGAGGCATATGGCTGGGGCCTTCAGTCAACCTAAGAGCTCACCCCTTCACTCCTCCTGGCTGCTTCAGTAAGGAGACCCAAGGGTCCACAAAGGACTTCCTGAGGGGCCTCCCTGCCCCTTCTTCCTATTGAGAATGGCTGAGAACTCACTGGTTTGCATTCAGCAGAGGTTGTATATGTCAACTACGCCGTTGTTCCTAGAGGCAGAAACCCACCCAGATGCAGACATGAACTCATGTCTCTTTGTTGTCCTGAGCACTGAGGAAGGGAAGAGCAGATGATCTGGCTGGAGAGCAAGGAGGGGCATCTACTGGAGAGGACCCTAGAGCAGGGAGTGGTGGGGGAGATACAGAAAGGACTAGTCCAGATAGTGTGTGCACAGGCCCCTGAGTCAGCTATTGTAGTGTGGAAGAGACCTGGAAACACAGTAACAACATTAATCACTGATCATGGATCATAGATCAACATCTAAGAGCTTAGATTTACTTGTGCTAGCCTCAAGGAGCCTAAAGAAGGAGCCTCTCTGGTATGGTTTGGGAGGATGGTTCTTGGATCTGAAGACGCTCCAAGTCTGTTTCATATACATTCATGTTAACAGCATTCATGAACTCCAAAAATAACTGACCAACCCAGAAGAGCAGCAAGAGCACATTCTACTTTCAGACAGTGGGAATGGAGGGGGCAAGGGCCACCTCTTGACTTTGCTTAATGCCATGTTCGTTATTAGGAACAGGAGATAGTGCCCGAAGTCACACCAAGGAGGGTTCAATTCTAGGGGGTTCAGCTTCTGAGCATGGCCTCCTTCAGGGCTAAGTGTCAGGAAGCGAGGGGTGTTGTGGGGTTCTCGTGACTCAAATCTTTCTGTTCTAGGCAAGCCTGGTTGCCAGCAGACAAGGAAGCTCTTCGGGCAGCAGTATGTCTGCACAAACCCCCACACAACCTCCCCCGGTGAGTGGATGGGGGACAGTGAGCAGAGCCCCAGTTCCCTCCTCCTTGGCAGAGCAGCCTTTGGGTCTATAAACTGGAGCTGGCAAACCCCTAGCCTTGAAGTGTGGCTGGAAGGTGTCTTGTTTCTCTTACCAGTAAAGCACCTGTGGGCTTGTCCATGAGCCTTCCCATGCCAGGCCTTTGTGGGTCGCTCCACTCTCTCCCCTCTGGGTCCTCCAGCAGCTTTCCTGGAACCCAGAGATAGGCAGTGCTGGACCCTACCAAGAAATGAAAGTGGAGGGGAGGATGGTAGAAGAGGGGGTACAGGATAAACCTGCCAACACCCCTCCACATTTTTCACCCACGGACATCCCTCTCCTCAGATCAATTTGGCGGCCTCCCCAGCAGCAGCGCAACTCATCAACCGGGCGCAGAGCGTCAACTCAGCCACAGCCTCTGGCATCGCGCAGCAGGCAGTACTCCTGGGCAACACGGCAGCCCCGGCTCTGACTGCCAGCCAGGCACAGATGTACCTGAGAGCGCAGATGGTGAGTCCCCAGCTGGGCACAGCAGACACTGGGGCAGAGACGTGGGCACCAAAAGATCGGAGAAGGGCAGAGAAGAAGCACAGAGGCAGAAGCTGCAGGGAGCAGATAAAGTAGAGACCTGGAAGGCTTAGGGGGAGCTGAAGCAGAGGCTCCATGACTCCAGGCTGGGTGGGATTCCAGTCTGAAGTCACCAAAGTGGCCTACAGTCCCAAATATCTCCCCCACACAAATACAGACAGAAAATTCCAGAGTCCACATCCACTAAAATGACAGTGTCTCTTCATCTGCTGCGGCTCCAGTCACTGACAGGCTAAAGGCCCATTGAGTCCTGTGGTGATGGCAGCAGCCAGCTTCAATGGCCACCACCATTCACCCTCTCATCCACTAGTCAGATGGAGGCATATAACGAATCCCAGTCCCCCCATTTCTGGAACTGTTGCTGTCTGCTCTGCCCCTATGGGGCATAGAGGCCCATGGTCACTCAGTGAGCTTCTCAGATGTGGATAATTTCCACCAGGAAAATGGCTGCACACTGGTCTCTAGTCACCTCAGCTTCCTGAAGAAAGATTGCTCCCTGCAGCTCTTGTCACTAAGTCCTCCACCCACTGTGTTCCCAGGCCCAGAACATGGTACTTGCTCTAGCATTCATGCTCTGGACTCTTAGAAAGGGTTGGGTTGGCCACACACCTTGGGGGGGGGGGACCTTATATGGAGTATACCTTACTATCTGGCCACCAGATAGTCATGGGGGTCCCCTCTTACACCTGCCTATCTGGAAGACCTCCTTGAAATCCCAGAGCCTGGTTGCCTTCCTCCTGGGCCACACCCTAGCACAGAGGAGCCAGCACAGGGACACATTCCGTCTTTCAGGAAAAGTGCTGCCATGTCAGACATAGAGTGTCAACAGCCTGCAGGAACCTGGTCTACACAGGATTTACACACACACACAGCACCCAGTCTAGATTTGATTAAAAAGTGACCACATGAAGACATCTTGTTAGATCCTTTCCAGAGACAGGATCTGATTCTAACCATGCCTAGGGTGGGAAGGGTCATGTGGAGAATGATCCTGAGGAGTTTGTCTCGCAGTTGGTGGAGTCATGACTTCAGGGTATCCTAGGGATGGGGGACGCTCTCAGGATGTGTTCGTCACTGTCTTCTGGGGATACCCCGTTACTCTCCCCACAACTCACGGCCTCAGTCATTGCCCAAGACTTTCCCCTTCCTGGCATCCCTGGATGCCCCCCACCCCTACCCTCTGGCTTCTCCATTTGGCCCTGAGGCTGATCCAATAGTGGCAGGTAAGAGGCATCACTGGGGTCTCCTGCAAGGCCAGGCCCAGCCAGGTCACCTGGTGAGGCAGCTAGGCGCCCTAGGCCGCACTGTTCCTTTGTCCCCCCAGCTCATCTTCACGCCCACGGCCACCGTCGCTACTGTGCAGCCTGAGCTCCGCACTGGCTCCCCTGCCCGGCCCCCCACCCCTGCCCAGGTGAGGACTCCATGCTGGTGGGAGGGCCGGGGGGAGGGCATTCCTGTAGAGGGGCCTGACAACGCTGGGTGTTGTCAGAAGCCCTGGAGGTCCTGGGGAGCGTGGCCAGGGCGGGGGTCTTCCAGGAAAGAGACGGGAGATGGGACATCCTGGGGCTCACTCCTCTGTTTCCCCTCTCCCCAGAGGAGAGGCTTTGCCATCCTGGACCTGGAGCGCATCTGCTTTTCAGATGGGGTGTGTGGCTAGAGAGCATCTTGCTGAGCAGAGTAC
Source organism: Suncus etruscus (assembly GCF_024139225.1). NCBI lineage: Eukaryota > Metazoa > Chordata > Mammalia > Eulipotyphla > Soricidae > Suncus > Suncus etruscus. The sequence goes on from NC_064853.1 coordinate 44,144,019, forward strand.
CAGGGTCACCACCCCATCACCTTGGCTTCCAGTTCTTACTCCTTAGAGAAGGGTCCTCTGGTTAGATGTGCTGGCACCTCTGGAAGAAATGGCTTTGCAGAGGGAGGAAAGACAAAGTCTTGGGGCACTGTTTTCAGCTGGGAGCACACAGATGATGTTCAACTGTCATTCTCTGAGTCATGGGAGGAGGGTGGAAAGATCCTCCCCACCTGTTTTCCCCACCATCACCACCCCAACCCACTTCCTAATCCTTCCTACAGATCAAGCCCCGCCCCTACTCCCACCCCAGGAGCCCTGGGAAGTCCCAGAATGAGATGGGTCTGGCAGAGCTTCTGCGTGTCCAGCAGAGGGCACCAGGGACCGGGCCGAATAACCATATCCATACTGATCTGGCATGAATCTTGCTCCAGGACCAGTGAATCTAGGCTGGGACCCTTGTTAGTTTGTTACCTTTTCTTTGGCCTTTTCCATGGCGGGAAGCCCCAGTCTGCACACTTATCTGGGAATTCTTTCCCAGTGTTATCCACTCCATCCTGCTGGTTTGGGGATGAAGGAGAGAGAGCCCTGGTTCCTTATCTTCCCACACCAGGCCTGCCCACATCTGGGCTGCCCGGCCCCCAACCCCTGTTCTTGGGCCTTCGTTTTCTTTCTGATGGTGAATCCAATCACGCTCACCCTCTGTCCCCTTGTACCTGCTCCTGGTTCCTCTTTCTGTCCCCAGCTCATGATCTTGCTCTTTTCCTCCTAGTTTCTAGCCCATTGTCCTGCTCGACCATTCTAGCCCTGTCCCTAACTCCTTCCCTGTCCTATTTGTGTATTCAGGTGTCCCTGCCCATATTCTCTGGACTCCTAAAACCCCCTCTTTTCCAGGTACAGAACTTGACCCTCCGAGCACAGCAGGCACCAACTGCAGCAGCCTCGGGCCCTCCCCCCACACAGCCTGTCTTGCCCAGCTTGGCCCTGAAACCCACCCCCAGTAGCAGTCAGCCTCTGCCTGTCCCATCACAGGGCAGAAACACTGCCCAGGGTTCCCCTGCAGGTGCCAAGCCTGGCATAACCGACAGTGTGGTGGAGCCAGCCAGGAAAGGAGATGGCGGTTGCAGTGTGCCAGGGAACACAGAAAGCCGGGCTGGACTCGGCCGGATGGTGCCCACTGTGGCTGCCCACCCTCTCATTGCACCAGGTAAGTACTCCAGGAAGAAGATGTCCTATTCCAGCAACCTTGGGAAGGCTGGAAGTGCCAAGGGGGAACTTGAAAATTTGCATCTCCTCTCAATGACATGCTGAGGTACAAGCCATCTGTGTATGTGTGGGTCTCTCTTCTGCCCATCTTGAGGGCTCACGTTCCATCCCCAGCACCCTGTATGGTCCCCTGACCTCTACTAGGAGTGATCCCTGAGTGCAAAGCTCCTAAGCACAATCCAAAACCAAACAAAAGACCCACACAAGGTAGTAGTAGAATCGAGCATTTCTTTTCCTGTTATTCATGAGATATTTGTTGATTGATACTTTGCCAGCAGAGTTGCTGGTTCTGGAGGTGCAGAAAGGGAAGAGAACTTAACCCCATCTGCCAGAAAGCCTGGACTCAGGAATCAGGCACTCGCAGGCCAGTGAGGGAGAGTTGTGCTGTGATAAGTATGGGGGTTCAGAGGCACTCTCCAGCTTTGGGGAGGGCAACCAAGCAAGGCCCCACAATGGAAATGACACTGGAGGAAAAACTCAGCAAATTTCTTCCTAATCACATGGATTACCATGGAGAGGATAAATCAGTCTTCCTTGATACAGACTTTTTTCCTGCCAGTTGTGGTCAATCTTTAAGCATAAAATCCAGTAGGGAACCAGACCAGCTGTTCTAGCACAGAAAGAAACATGGTGGCAGGTCCCAGGACTTTGTATGCAGGAGAGAATCCCCCCAATCACCTTCTGAAACAACCACGACTCCTTTCCTCTTCCTCACCCCTTCAGGATCCCATCTAATCTGCACTTCTTCCTTTGAGAAATTATAGGAGACTAGAATCTTCCTTGATTCCAGGATGCCCAAAGTCAACTAAAGGAGCATGTGACCAACAAGGAAGACACTGAGTCCAAAGCAAACTCCCTTCTATTCTGTTCATGGGGTCATGGGAGTGACCATGTAGAAGTGTGGACGCAGGTGGCTACTCCATGCAGGCTGGATGGTTAGAGGCAAGGAGACATGCACCTTGAACATGGGTCATGTTTGAGGCAGAAGTACACACAAGGCTCAAGTATAGTAACAGCAAGGGACAAACCCAGTTCAAGTCCTCTGCTTGCCTTTTTGAGGGTTGAAGGACAAAGGATGAGTCTCTGCCTTCCAGAGAATGATGCTAAGGTGAGGCAGGCCTCTCACTCAGAGGCTTCATTACCCTCAGAGATTAGTTTCTCTCAGAGATTAGTTCACCCTTGTAGGGAAAAAGGAAACTGGGGTTCATAAGGGTAAAGACTGGGGAACTCTGATGGTACTTTACTAGACACTTAGACTAAAGCTTGAATCCTCATTTCTTCTACCATCTTATTCAAATCCTGGAATCAATCAGCTTCTTTTTTTTTTTTTTTTTTTTGTGGTTTTTGGGTCACACCCGGCAGTGCTCAGGGGTTATTTCTGACTTCAGGCTCAGAAATTGCTCCTGGCAGGCACAGGGGACCATATGGGGCGCCGGTATTCGAACCCATGACCTCCTGCATGGAAGGCAAACGCCTTACCTCCATGCTATCTCTCCGGCCCCTCAATCAGCTTCTTAAACTGTGGACCAAGACCTCAGATGGTACCTTGTTAACCTTTTATGATGTTTTTGTTTTGTTTTGTTTTGTTTGGGGGTTTGGGACCACACTTGACAGGGCTCAGGAGACCATATGAGATGCAGGAAATTGAACCCAGGTCAAACACATGCCAGGCAAGCGTACTATCTCCATGCCTGCTGTACTACCTTCAACCCCCATTATCTTTTTAACATTTCATTTAAAACCAATTTCTTTATACTTAATATCAATAAATGTCTAATTTGTACTTATTTTACCTATTTTATAAACTGATATACTTGAGGCCATGTAAAAAATTTCTCAGGTGAGAGCCAAATTGTAAAGCAGGTAAAAAGCACTTGCTTTATACAGGCCAAATTCAAGTGCCACAAATAATTCCCCAAACCCCACCAGGAATGATCCCTGAATTCAGAGCCAAAGTAAGCCCTGAACGCTGCTGAGTATGGCCCCAAAACCAAAATCAAAGAGAATTTCTCAAGTGAAAGTGGTATACAGAGGAGTTTAAGGTCTTCCCAAGAAGCTGGGACTTTGCCATTCTCACCCAGTTCCAAACATACCTGCTCCCTTGATCTAAGCCCACCACCTACTCTAATTCTCAGAACCCACTAAGAAAAAAAGGCCAATTCTCAGGGACTTCTCAATGTACTCAGAAAGCTAAAACCAGAGAGAGGCCTGGAAAAGGATCTTCTGTGTATGTGGTGTTTGATTGTTGGGTTTTTGTTTGGTTTGGTTTGGTTTTTGGGTTTTTTGAAGGGGAGGCCAACCCAGCAGCACTCAGGGGTTACTCCTTGCTCTGAGCTCAGAAATCATTCCTGGAAGGCTCAAGGGACCAATGGGATGCCAGGGATTGAACCCGGGTCAGCCTCATGCAAGGCAAATGCCCTAACAATGTGCTATCACTCTGGCCCTGTGTGTAGTGTTTGGAAGCACTGTACCCTATACCTCAGGACATCAGATGGGACTGTCCATGGGACTGCTCTGTGAAGTAGGCATTTATTTCTGTCTCATGCAGATGAGAAACTGAGGTTCTGAGAAATTATTAACTGGGTACTCAGGCCCAGAAACAGTATTGGCAGAAGTAAGGACTGTTTCATATTCAGCCGAGTCAGATCCCAGGATTCAGTCATCAAACCCTATTTGCCCCTAAGTTGAGGTTCCTAAGTCTTTTCTTTTTCTAACCCAAACTCCAAATAGTCTGAAGGGTCTTAGAGTTCCCATCACATAGATGTCTTTCTTCTCCCTCTTTTCCTCTTCTCTCTTTCTCCCTCTCCTTCTCTTTCTCTCATATACACACACTCTCCCCTTTCTCTCTCTCCCAAATTTTTTAAATTATTTTAATTTTATTTATTTACTATTTTTGTTTTTTTAAGGCCACACCCAGCAGTGCTCAGTGTTTACTCCTAGCTCTGCACTCAGAATGACTTCTGGCAGGCTTGGTGGACTATATAAGATGCTGGGGATCAAAACTGAATCAGAAGTACAACGCAAACGCCATACCTGCTCCTACCCTGCTCTCTCCCACTTTCATCTTTTTCCTTCTCGCCCCTATTCTCTCTCCCCTCTCTTTCCCTCTCCCTCTTCCTCCTTCTCTCTCTCCTTTCCTTCTGACAGATGAAGGTACAAGGCTTCAAGGTATAGGATGTGTGGTTCTGAGCAGTGAAAACACTGAACTTTCTAGGAGCAGCATGAGCTATGAGCTGTCATGACTGCCCCCCACACACACACACACACAGCCACACATAGAGATACCCCATTCATGGGGTTTGCACTGTATCTGCCTCCATGGTCCTCTCCTATTCTTCCTGTCTTCTCTCCCCCTTCTCCCCCTTCCTCTGGAAACCCCGTGGCCCCCTCTGACTCTCCCAGAAGAAGGCAACAAGAGGTTTCGGCTTTCCAGGCCTCTAGAATAGAAGAGAACATTCAAAATCAACCTCTGATGAGAGGCCATAGCACCTGTCCCTGGCCACATCCTGGAGGTTCACTTGTGGAAGGGGGCCTAGAGGGAGACAGAGGGGGTGGAGGAAGAGAGAGGGAGAAAGGGCAGAGATGGGAGAGGAGGGAATGGGGGCAGGAGGGTGAAGAATGCCAGCACTTGGTTTGATTTTTTTTTTTTTTTGGTATTATTGTGTTACTGGAGCATTTGAAGAGCTGGCTGGCTGCCCCCAAGGAAAGAATCGAGTGTAGACTTGTAGAGATGTGGGGGTGTGGGGAGTATAGCCAAGTGGAATAGGTTGGGGTGAGGGGGGGGCTGTTTCCTCCCCAGGCAGGCAAAGCTAGTCCCAGCTGGGCCTGCTCCCACTGACAGCTGTTTGGGGGCAAAGCACCTCCCCATGGCTAGCTCCCTGCTGTTCCTACTCCTGTCACCTTGGCAACGGCTTCTTTAGGCTCCACAAATAGAAAAGGTCCCTTATGCCCCAGAAGGGGTGGGGTGGTACGTGGGGGAGGGGAGCAGGGGTGGAGAGCAAGTCTAGGAGGTGGGGCTCCCGCGGGACGCTGGGCTAAGCAGGAGGCCTGAAGAGGGGCTGGCAGCAGCGAGACCCCCTGGCCTGGGCCCCAAGGAAAGCAAGTTTGGGGGCAGGGGTACCTGGGCCATATCTCCCCCCAGGAGGCCTGTTTCTCAGGCTGGTGGATGAACTCAAGTCCTTGAGTCGCGCTTTGGCCCAAAGGTGAGGAGAAAGTTGCTGGCTGGGAGGGAGATGCTGGGATGGAGGAAGGGGACCCTGGGCCCTGGAGAAAGCTGCGCTTTTCCCGGGATCATGCTCCAGTCGCCAGGTCTTTGCTCTGGCTCCTTGTCCCTCCTTTCTCTGAGGAGAGTTCTCTGTGGAAAGGCCTGCCACATAGTGGCTTTGTTCTGTCACAGAGCAGGTTTCTGTCTGCCAGGGGCTGCTTGGCTGCCTCCATGTTGCCCCCACAAAGCAGTCGCCAAGCTGGGGATTAGACCCACGTCTCCTTAAAGATCCCAAGCCGTTTGTGTAGCTGGATCAACATTCCCCCAGCCTGCAATGGTAAAGCAACCGGCCAGGAGTGTCCCCTCAGCTCCCCACCATAGGCCAAGATGAGATCTCTGAGAATCTTCTCCTACTCAGAACACAGCTCAGAGGATACACGCGTGGAGGTGGGCCTGTGGGCACACGCGTGACAGGCCAAGAAAAGCCAGGAGAGCCCTCCTGGGCCTGGGAGCTGTTGAGCTCCTTTCTTCCTCAACATCTCCACTCCACACTAGAGAAATAGTGATTTCCAGCCAATGAGCATCTTGTTCCCTGCACTAAGTACCTGACTTTCCCGTTTCATTCGTTCTGTGCCATGGTGCCGCCATTTCACAAATGAAGAAACGAGAACTACTATGCCCCAAAGAGTTTTTCTCTGGGCCCAGTGGACGGGGTACTTGCCTTGCTTGTGGCTGACCCAGGTTCAGTCTCCATCACTACATATGGTACCTCAAACCTGCCTGAAGTAATACCCTAAGTGTAGAGCAAGGAGTAAACCCTGAGAACCACTAGGTATGGCCAAAAAAAGTGGGGGGGGGGTATAAAAAGAAAAGTTTTTCTCTGTCTTTTAAATTGTTCAGTTCAGGCTCAGCAAACCCTCCTTTAGCACCTCTTAGGAGCTAAACCTAATGCTAACCATCTGGGAGTTACAAAGATTAGCCCAAGTTCAAGTTATAAAAGGGGGTGAGGAAACTTGAGTTTTGTCTTGAAAACTGAGAACATTTAAGACTGGAACAGAAGGAAGATTATCTCAGCTGGCACCCAGAGCCTGGAGAGGCAAAAGGGCCTGTGTGGTTCCGTGTGTATGTGTTCATGTGTGCATGTGTGTATTGGGGGTAGGAGTACACCTGCTTGCAAGTGGCAGGGTGTGTGTCAGTGGTCATGTGTGGGGATTGCTTACTTGTAAAAGGGACTAGATATGTGAGTGACGGTGTCAGTCCTCCTGCTTGTTTCCTCATCTCATGGTCATCATCTGAATGACGGCAAAAGATTCAACCCAGAGGCCAGAGAGAGGATAGTGGATAGGGGACTTACTTGCACATAGCTGACCCAAATTCTGTCCCGGACACCACATTTGGTTTCATGAGCCCCACCAGGAGCACAGAGCTACAAGTCCTGAGCACTGCTAGATGTGGCCCCCATACAGAAAACATTTCTTCCAGTTGTCTGTCTTTCCCCTGTGCTTACTCTTTAGTTGCTCATCTACTCTGACCTAGCAAAGGTCCCATTCCACAGAAGATTTGTTCTCCAGGTCTTTTTCCCCTCCCTGAACAGGCCCCAATCATTGGGATTTGCCTCTTGGGCACAGCCCCACCCACCTGCATACACCTTTTGTTAATTTATGGGGGCTCATGAACACAAGGTGTTCTTCAGACTCCAATCCTGGAGGTTCGAATATGGTGCACTTTTTGGCTTAGGGTCTACTGCCTGCAGGGCTCAGTGCTCAAGAATCAGTCCTGACAGAGCTGGGGGTGTCAAACCGGCCCTTGCAGAGCTCAGATCACCCATGGAGTTCCCACTTTGGTCCCTGGAGCAGCTCCTCAGGGTGCTTTTGCCTTCAGTATCCATCTCCTGGGAATTGAGCCCTGTGAGAAAATCACAGCCTTCCAGTTAGATCTGGTTTCTAACTCGCTTTATCACTTACTAGCTTTAAGACCCTCATCAAGTTACTTAATGTCTGTAAATCTCAATTTCCTCATTTATAAAACAAAGATGATTGTGTTTACCATCTGCTATAAAAATGAACGTGATAGATTTAAACTGACCAGGGTAGGGCCAGAGGTATAGCATAGAGAGTAAGGTGTTCGTTTGCCTCGCACACAGCCAACCTGGGTTCGATCCCTCAAATCCCATATGGTCCCCAGCCCCAAAGCACGTCCAGGACTCATCTGTGAGTGCAGATCTAGGAGTAGGCCCTAGGATTGCTGGGATCTGCACCCCTTATTCCTCCCCCCAAAATAAATGAACCAAGGCAGAGATGGGCGAAGCCAGAAGGCCCTTCTCCTCCCCTCCTGCTCAGTTTATCACATCTTCTGAATCTGTGCTTGCCCTGTGCCCACTTTCTGCTCTGCTCCAGGCCTGCCAAACCAATCCCCAGTGCAGTCTCCTCACAGCTGCTAAAATCATCTTCCTCAGAGACAATTGCTTTCTGGTGTCAAGTCGCTTGCTGTGCCTTTTATTTATCAGTGGTCACACCTAATCTTTGCAAGGGAACTTCTGAGAGACTGTCTCTGGGGGTGGGGGCTTTCAAGCTGCCTCCCCACATTTTCCGTTGAGCCATTCACACTGTTGGGGCTCCTCATGCAGATCTTTTGCCTCTTTTCTTTGTGTATTGCCATACACCCATAATGGGCCTTCACTTCCCTACTTTCCCATATCAATCTGGGTCCCTTTTCCTTCCTCCTTCCTCCAACACTACCTCCAGAGGTCCCATCTGTCTTCAGCAGATACTCTGAGTCTTGTCCTGGTGGTGCTGGGGAAAGAGCTGTGTGCTAGGACTATTCCGAGCAGCGTTTTGAGGGCCCTGCAGTGCTGGGTATGGAGCTTGGGGCCTGGCAAGCTAGGTGTGTGCTCTGCCCTATGAGCTCCCTCCTGGCCCTGAGGCTCTCCATCTCTGCTTGCACTCGCTGATGTATACTATCTCCCGCCATCAGCATTTTTTGAGCGTCTGTTATTTGTAATGCACCAGGCTTCACATGTCAAATGAAGTCAATTTTCCCTTAATCGACTGTATTGTAGAAATCACTCGGAAACTACTCTCAGCTCTTCCTTGTAAAATAAGTAACATTGCTTGTAAAAGAAAATGGAACTGGGCCCATTTATTTGTCTCCTGGGTCCTTTGTTAGAAATAACCAAGAGTCAGCTTATAAAAATGCTTTGAGAAGTTCAAAGCAACATAGAAACAACAGGTAATATTTTAAAACTAGCTGCCATCCACTGAGCATCCACTCAAGCTATGAGCAAAGTCGGGTTCCTCTTAGCACTTTAATTAAACAATATCCCACTTTGTACTAAGCTCTACTCTATGTGGTATGTATTCCCATTTACAGTACAGGACATCGGGTTTCAGAGAGGTTAATCAAGCTCTATGAAGTTGCATAGTTTTTTAGACCGTGGTAGAACCCTGACTGTCTGACTCAGTCATCCATGCAGTTAGCCACTTAGATTGTCCTCCATCTCCCTGCCAAGGCTGAGGTAGGCCAGTGATGCCAACATTAGTTTCCTTTCCCCATCCTAAGTTACCTTATAAGGAATCCTGTTCACAGGACATTTGACCATTTTTCCAGATGGAGCAGAGCAGGCAAAAGACAGTAAACTGAGAGATGGCCACAGGGCACACCTGCTTTTTTTGTTTTGTTTGTTTGTTTTGTTTTGGGTCACACTCGGCAGTGCTCAGGGCCTACTCCTGGCTCTACACTCAGAAATCGCTCCTGGCAGGCTCGGGGGACCTTATGGGATGTCGGGATTCGAACTACCGTCCTTCTGCATGCAAGGCAAACACCTTACCTCCATGCTATCTCTTTGGCCCCTCCCTGCTTTACAATAGTTTGTGCTTCCAGAGAAATTCTCCTTATCTCTGCTTCCCTTCAGCCCTCAGCCATGAGCCCAGAATGACAGAAAACTCTGGCTGTTGTTTGGGTTTTTGTTATTGTTTGTTTGGGGGTTACACTCAGCAGTGTTCCACAGTTACTCCTGGCTCTGCATTCAGGAATAGTGGTGCTTGGGGACCATATGGAGTGCCAGGTATTGAACCCTGGTTGACCACATGCCAGGCAAGCTCCCTACCCACTACTATATTATCACTCCAGCCATATTTTGGGGTTTTCTAAAAGAAGTGTTCTTGTCTGCTGGTGTGTGTGAGAGAGGCTTTAGCCTCTAACATCAGCTTCAATCTCAGTCACTCCCAGAAGCCAAATCACAGAGTGGGCTGTAGCTCAGTAAACCATACATGCTTTGTAGGTTTGAGGCTCCTGCTTCCATCTCCAGCACTCAAGGAACAAAAAAGACAGGAAAGACCACAGCAAACAGCATTAGAGATGAAGAATCCTTTAAAGTACTAGCATTACTTAGACCCACCTAACTCTCCCAGTTCACTTATGTCCCATAAATGTAGTGGCTCCAGCTATCCCCATTGGACCCTAAATACGCTATGGTGGTTTTTGGTTTGGGTTTGCTTTTTGGATTTGAAGATCATACCCAGTAATGCTAGATCTTCTTGTTTGTTTGTTTTTGTGTTTTGGACCACACCCAGTGGAGCTCAGGGGTTACACTTGGCTCTGCGCTCAGAAATTAGTCCTGGAGGTGCTGGGGAACCATAAGGGATGCCAGGGACCAAACCCAGGTTAGCCGCGTGCAAAGCGAACACCCTACCCACTGTGTTACTGCTCTGGTTCCCAGTACTAGGTCTTATTCCTGGACTCTGTGCTCAGGGATTCCTTCTGGCAGTGCTTGGCAGTGCTTAGGGGAGAAGCAGTGCCAGGGATCAGACCAGTACAATGCAAGTGCCTTAACTCCTTTCCTAACTCTCCAGCTGCTGGTCGTTTTTGCCTTTAAGTCTTTCCCCTGTGCTCTTCTTTTCAACATGTTCTTAAACTCTGAATTATGTTAGACTCTCCCATCCTCTGAGAATCCTTCTCTGAATCCCCACCCAAGTTAAACCCCCTTTTCTGTGTTCTCACTTGTCAGTGCTATCTCCACAATCTGCTCAGGAGTGTCTGTTACATCTATCTCCTTCACTAGATTGTAATCTAACCTATTCCCGGGGCCCAGTTCAGTCAGCACCAAACATAGTCCTTGGTCTGTAGAAGATGCTTCATGATGATTATGGAGTGAATAAAGGGTGAAGTGTTCACCTCACTTTCACTTAAATTTTCGCCCATGGTGGTTAGTAAAAAGCGAAGCTAGAGGACAGCAAGAGTACAGAGGGGAGTGCTTGCCTTGCAGGCAGTTGACCTGGGTTCGATTCTCTGGTCAACATATGGTCCCCCATGCTGCCAGGTATAATTCCTGAGTGCAAAACCAGGAGTAACCCCTGATTAGCCCTGGGTGTGACCCTAAAATAAACAAACAAGAAATTAAGCTGTTCCTCACCTTGCCCCTCTCCCCCTACACCTAAACACATACCCCCAACTGGGATCATCAATCTAAGTCTATTACAGCAGACATCCATAGGCTTCTAATTAGTGACTGGCCTCCCAAAAATGCTCCAGTCTTTTGGGAAGTCCCAGGATTTCTGGGACAGAACTTTTCCTCTGTTCTTGAACTCTGGATCAATAGAGACCCTTTATTGACAGTGGGTATCCGGAAAGAAGCCTGCTGGGTAATCCCTCACAGCTTGGGGCACCTTAATCCTCTTTTCTTTGTATCCCTTACAACCAACTGGTTTGGGAAGGTGGCCTTTTCAGATTCTGATTCTTTCAGGTTAGAGTCCCCAGGCAGGAAGAGGAGCTTTCTAGGAATCATTCCTCTTAACTAGGCTCCAGGTCCTGTTCCATGACCCAAAGGGCTGATGGCACCCCAAGACTGGGGCAGGAGTACTGTTAATCCAGTTCCATCTTCCTAAGGAGCCCTGGCCTTTCCAGCAGCAGTGGGAAGAGTTACTGTAATAGGAGCAAGTAAGAAATGAAGCCACTACCCACTAGGAATAAAAATGGAAAGAATAGTCTAGAGAGATTGCATAATTAAAGTTCCACAAACTGATCTATCAGCATCATGCTAACTACAAGGAGAAACTGTGGCCTCCTGTGGTATTGGGCTGGAGTGAAATCAGCCATCCTCCAGCCCCCCACCCCCATCAAATGTAAGGGCCTGGGAAAGGGAGGAAAGTTTATTATCTCCCCATAATTAGCAACAGACATTTGTTGAGCCTCTACAAACATATAGAATATTATGTTCCACAAAGTAGAAGAGAAGCAAAGCTTAAATCCTGCTGGTTAAGGCACATTTTGGAAGTTTTAATAAAGAAGGAAAGAAAAGAAACAAAAGAGATATGTTTGACTCAAAAGGCAGTATCTAGCTGGCTGAACAGATGCACCAAATATTAAAGTAATACCGTGTTTTGTTGGAGACACTGTTGGCTGTACTCATGATTTGCTTTTGTGTTATCTTGCACAAAGGAAAGCAATGCCAATTAAACCCATATCATCCCCTGCAATACCCATTCCAAAGATGTAAGGCATGTGAGTTGGGGGTGGGGAGCGATAATCAATGAAAACATAGACAGGATAAATCACAAATGAATCAAGCAAACAGTAGAAGCATTCAGGAACTCTGAGGGAAAACCCCTAATTGAGGGTTAAGACAAATGGAAAAAAATAGGAGTCGAGCCAGAACCCAAAGAAGCTTAAGCCTTAAATCACTGAAGCAGAACCAGGGCATTCCAGAAAATGGAAGTGCTGAAAGGGAATCCCAACAGCCCCACAGGATATGATATTTTATGGACAATTTAGTAGAGCAGTGAGGAACACTGGAGGTAAATGCAGGCTGTGAGCAGAGATTGGACAGGTAGAGGGTCTTCAGGACACCAGAATGTTGCTAAAACCAAAATGTGTTATTTTAATATAAAATATCATGCCTGGGGTCAGAGAGATAGCATGGAGGTAGAGCATTTGCCTTGCATGCAGAAGGATGATAGTTCGAATTCCAGCAACCCCGAGCCTGCTAGGAGCGATTTCTGAGCGTATAGAGCCAGGAGTAACCCCTGAGCACTGCCAGGTGTGATCCAAAAACCAAAAAAGAAAATATATAATGTCTAATGTCCGTGTGTCTGGGTGAGGCCTTTCTCGGCACAGCCCGGCACCTTTAGCCCCTTTGGCAGATGGGTCTGAAGATAAGGGTAGTAGTGTCGGAGAAATAATTCACGAGCAGTCAGTTAAAGTTTCATTGGAGTCAGCCAGCTTTATTCCAAGGCCCTATCCACCATATGCTTTTCCTCACATGACTTCTATGCTAAGCTTATTCCAAGCCGCTTCCTCTCTGCTGCTCTTCTCTGGCTTTCTGCTTCTTTCTTCTCTTCTCCCCCAAGCCAGACCCTTTTATTTATTCTCTAGATCCCTACCCAACAGGGTTGAGGCGGCCCTGTAATCCAGGTGTGATTAACATTTCAACAGAAATTTTAGAAAATTGGGGGAGGGATACCTTACAAAAATGGTCTGCAGAGTTAGACCCATGTTATCCAGGTTTTGACTCTTTTTTTTTTTTTTTTTTTTTTTTGGTTTTTGGGCCACACCCAGCATTGCTCAGGGGTTACTCCTGGCTGTCTACTCAGAAACAGCTCCTGGCAGGCACGGGGGACCATATGGGACACCGGGATTCGAACCAACCACCTTTGGTCCTGGATCGGCTGCTTGCAAGGCAAACGCCGCTGTGCTATCTCTCCGGGCCCCAGATTTTGACTCTTAAGAGGAAAACTTTGGTGGGGCACACTGTTGCATTAAATAATTAACGATGGGGCTGGATGGCGGTGGATTTCTCTCCGTGCCATCCCAGTCCATGTGGCTCTGCAACCTCCATGCAGTTGGCGAATTCCAGGCCCAGGTGAAATCACTCACTCACAGTCAGGCGTCAGGAAGCAACAACTTTATTCAAGCCCTAGCCACCACGTGTGTGTGGCCTATTCATAACCTTTCAAGCACAGCAATATTTTGCTAGCCCTGCATCTTATTTCCTGTTAGCCATCTTTCCTTTGGGCTCCATGCTGGTCAAAGACCAGAACACAGAAACCCAGAAGCCAGAGCGCACAGCAGCGCAGAAAGGGCAAAGAGCCAAAAGGGGCTAGAGCCAAAAGGCCCTAATTCCCTTGGTCCAAGCCTTATCTAACATTTTCAAGACCCCTCCCAAGAATGGGAGGGTCTCGCAGGTAAGGTTACACCTACTATCCGGTTCCCAAGACCCCTCCCAGAAATGGGTGGGTCTCAGGGTCTCAAATAGGTACACCCACATTTTTGCAAGGTTTCTTCGCTGTTAACTTTGCTGGGTATTTGTGAATCCAAGAACAGTCCCCAGAATGAGAAATTACTTCCCATCCCCTTGTCCCCTTTCGGGGGAAGACCTTGGAAATATTTATCCGCAGCAAATAATAATCCACACAGACCAGAACGATAGGGTTTAAAAGATCGGGCAAGGAGAGCCAAAGAATCCTCCTGCAGCCAGCAGCTTTTCACCGAAGGACCCCTCACTCCTGTCCCTCAAGCTATTTATTGCCAACTCCACAGCGCCCCACCTGGAAGGGTTAGGTGGGGCAAAAGTCACAGAACAATCCTAAGGAAACACTTTTATATACAATTCCAAGAATCATCTTATGGAAACTTTTTCATATGCTACAATTCCCCCCTTTTTTGTAAAGAAACAATAAACAATAATAATGTACAGAAATAAATAATATATATTTTTTAATTGTAAAAAGAATAACTAAGCAATTGTAAAAGAGTGGCTGTTTGCATAAGTGCCTCACGGGAAAAAGTATAGAAAAAAAAATTTTTTTTTTAGCCTAACACAGGGTGTTCAAAACCAGAAACAGATGTAAAGGAATCAACTACAAGCTCCAGAGTAGAATAAAATCTACAGCGTCCAAGATGAAGGGTCTCAAATAGGTACACCCACACACACAAGCTGGAGTCTCTCTATGTTTTCAGTCGATCTTATCCAAAAGACCAGAAGTGGTGTCCCTGCATGTCTTCATCCATCCATTCATTCATCCATTCAGCAATACTGACAGAACATAGAACTGGTTGAGATTTTTTTCTTTTTTTGGTTTATGTGCCACACATGGTTGTTTTCAGGGATCACTCCTGGCAGGGTTTGGAGGATCATGTGATGCTGGGGATTGAACCTGGGTTCATGAACCTGGGTTTCATGACTGCATGAAAGGCAAGTGTTTTACCCAGTACTATTCTCTCCAGCCCCAAAGTTTGAGGTTCTTTGTAAGAAAAGAATGGAATTATGTAGACTCTTAACTGTGTGGAATCGTGTCAACTGAAGGAGATCAATCATTGCAGTGATTGAGCATTGCCTGTCACTACCCTACAATTGTTGGGCACTGCATCTTGAGGGCAGTTCTGTGAGCTCAGCATAGCTGGGAGGAAGAGTGAGGAGTGAGTATCTGTGTGGGTGAGGAAGCAGTACTAGACTGCGGTCACTGTCCTGAGGAATAGAAATGCAAAGGATAGTTTATAGTGGAAAGAGGTTTTTTTGTTTCTAGGGGTGGGTCTATATCTGTGGTGCTCCAAGCTTATTCCTGGCTCTGTACTCAGGGATCACTCCTGGAGATACTTGGAGTCCCTTATGGGTTGCCGGGATCAAACTTAAGGTAGGCAAGCAACCTAACTACTTTACTCTCTTCCCTAGCCCAGTTTATGTTTTTTACCTGGTGCACTAGGAAGGTGAATTTTCAAGATGGATTAGAAATGAGACTCAGAAAGACCAATGCTCAAGTTACTATGATCATTTAAATGCAAGGATGTCTGACCCAGGGCAATGCTGAACAATTTTGTTCTTTCTTTTTCTTGAATCTCAAAAGGTTGAAGATAAATATGCACTCTCCACACATGCCTTAGAGACTTGGCTCTAAGAACTTTAAGCTTTCTTGGGCTTATACTGGCATTGCTGGTTCTAAAATAGTGGCTTGGGTTTCCCCTGAGTTAGCTCAAGGTGACAGTGAGTATAAGTCCAAAGTCCAAAGGAGGAGAGATAGACTTTCCCTACTTGTTCTAAAGATTTAGATCTTTCTTCTTTACTAAATTCATTTTTCCACTTTCTACATATTGGATTTTAAGCTTTTTTTCCCCTAAGAATAGTTGCCCCTGTCAAGTGTTCAAGCTTGACCCTGCTGTTTCCCAGCTCAAATCCCAAAGGCTCAGGCTCAGTTCTTGGCTCCTTTCAGCCTCGGGACCACTCCATTGCCCAATATCAGAGTGGACAAGCAACCCCAGAAAACTATTTCCAGGCCAGAACTCATGATCCAGTAACCAGAGGGATATTTTCTGTTTCACTTTGCAGTGATGGTCCCATCCTTTTGGGTTCTCTTCAGCAGGGAACTGCATAGCATATGCCAAATACTCCCCAGATGCCTGAACAAATCAAAACTCCTAGTTGTGGGGCCAGAGAGATTAGCTGAATGGCTAAGTACATGTTTAGTTTTTAGGAGCCCTGGGTTTGAACCTCATCGCTACATGTTTCCTATGTACCATCAGCACAAGCACAGAGCTGAGAACAGCCCTTGAGCACTTCTGGATATGACCAGGAAGAAAAAAATCCCAGTTACAGGAGATAATGTATATATGAGCCTTGGGGTCTATCTCTGGCTACCAGGTGTCCTGGCAGACCCCACTGAAAGAAGGAAAGAACAAAATGAACAAAAATCTCACCTGTAAAGTTTGCCTGATTACTCTTCCTTGCCTTATAGTTGTTTTGAACTGCCCTATAAGGACTTATCTAGGAAGGGCCAGGGGCAATGTCAACTCACTAATGCCTGCTGGCAACTCCACTAACATCTCAGTCCCCAATTTTTCTTGCCCCAATACCTCCCTCCATGTTCCCCTTGCCCATCCCTCACTGCCATCTGGACTGAACCACAGGGATACCCACAGTCCCACTTCTCTGCCAATTATTTACTGCCAAAGGACTCCTTTTTCTCACTTCCCATTTCTGCCCTCTTCTTTCCATTCCTACTGATATTTGGTCTGGAACTCCCCATGGCATCATGATAAACTCATGAGACACTTACTTGCATGTCCAAAATTCAAGGACAAGGTATCTTCCCCTGCTGAGCATGAAATCTGCTTACTGGCAGACTCATAAGCAGGATGCTTTTTTCCTCCCTTTATTCTACTTTTTTAGGCCACATCCCAAGGCTCAAGGACTATTCCTGGCTGAGCACTGAGGAGTGACCCCTGACAATTTTGAGGGATATTGGGAATCTAACTGAGGTTTTTTACACAAAGACAAGCTCTTGACCCACTGTGCTATGTCTCTGGCCCATAAAGTGTTAGCTCTGTTTTGAGGGAGATTTATTGTTGTTGTTTTTGGTGTTTTTTTGTTTTTGTTTGTTTGTTTTTGCTTTTTATTCTGGGACACCCCTGGTGGTGCTGGGGGGGGGGGGTAAAATGTTAGTTCTGAACCTAGAATTTGCCTTTCTCCTTCTTGGCTGGGACCATTGATCCATGTCTGTGACCTCTATCCCATGCAGGATAAATATCCACTACATGTCCACTTCTACATACATGTCCACTACTCTCCAGTGTCTGAGGCCTTTGGAGGCCAAAGGACAGAGAGCAGCTAGAGGACAATCACCCTCCTAACTGAATTTAGTGAGTCCTGACAATCCTTGAGGCATGCTGATGGGAATCACTGAGAAGTGTAGGAAGTCCCCCTCCGACTCACCCCTCCCAGGTGTTTGCGTAGCTCTAGGGGAAGAAGGAAGGTCAGCAGCACATGGGGATATGTAAGTGCAGGACAGTAAGTTCATGCACATGGCCCCATTTCCCCACAGCCACCACATGAAGTTATGAGTAGAGAAAAACATCAGTGATGGGGAAGGTAGCTAAGAAACAAGAATAGCTTGTCGCTATATCCCTGGCTATGCTGTGTTTCTTCTCTCATCTGATGTGCATGGTTTTTCCACATCTCACCACCATAACCACTTTCAGGCCAGGAACTATTTTTATTTCCAGATGTTTAAATGAGGAAGCTTAAGGCCTCAAAAGGTTAAGCAGCTCATCCATAGCCATATAGAAAGCAGTAGTTCAGCCTTCTCGGTCTACTGCTGCCCAAGTCTAGAAACTTGTAAAAAGATGGCTCAATAGTTAAGGCTTTAAGATAAAAACACACGAGTTGTAAGATCACCCTAGGCACCATATTTTTAAATCCCACACAGTTGGGTTTGAAGAAGCAGGATAACAGCAAAGAAATAATCAACCAAGCCAGTTAGGAAAGGATGGACATGACATGTGTGTCCTTTTGCCTTATTATCTCTGCCTTCCTGAGCCCAAAAGCCAGAACTCCCTTTCTTTATTCAAACTAATTATCAATACCAGGAGGGAGAAGATCGAGTAATCCAGGTGGGTTTTTACCCACCAAAAGAGAGATTTTCGGGAAAGAGGAATATGAGGAACACCTTTGTTTGGAGTTGATTGCTGGGTGTCATCTTACAAAGACCACTTTGGCACCTGAATCCAAGTTCAAAAGTTCAAACCCTGGCACCATATGGCCCCTAAGTACAATGCGGTATATATAACTCTGAAGGTCTGCTAGTATTTTGAGGTGTGATCTGAATGTCCCTAAGCACTGCTTGGGTGACTTAGGAACTTAAGCAACTTAAATCCTTGAACTGTTCACCCCAGTTGACTGAGAGTCCCAGGAGTGGCCCCTGAGATCCTTGAGCATCACTTGGGTGTTGCAAGTCAGCCCCTGAAGAGGTTGACTGATGGAGGGATGGAGGATGAGGCCTTTCTCTTCCAGCTCGGAGCACGCATCTGCCACTCTGTCTAGCCGACGGTTCTGGGGGTAAAACGGCGGGTAAACAGCTCGCAGACAGTCAGGCTTGTGGAAATATTAGCTTTATTCGATGGACAAGACTGAAGTCCAAAGACTCAGCCTCAGTTCCAGCAAAAAGCCTCTCGCCTTCCACAGACCCTTGTTTTTATCCCCCAGAATCAGGTACCACCCACTGGTGGGATCAGATACCAACCAATGGTGGAAGCAGAATCAGGTACTACCCTAGGGTGAGGGCAGAATGCCAGGTCACACCCTAGGGTAGGGCACAATCACGATCAGGTTAGGGTGAGTAATATAGTAATCCCCTAAAATATTTACATACACAACACTTGGGTACCCTCCAACCCCACCAAGAAATAAAGGGAGTAACCAGGCAGGGCCAGAGAGATGCCCATTGACACAGGGCAGGCAGAGAGAAAGGCCAAGACAGGTGTGTAGGCTGTTGGGAAGAGCAGCGATGGGGCAGAATTCGAGCCATTGTTTCTCTGAGCAGTTGGAATGGGAGAAGAAGCTGGGTTTTGCCTTTGGCTTTGAGGAGTAACCCCAGGTGCAGCATTTTGGTAAAGGAAGAAACATGACAACAGAGATGGTCACACCCATGGAAATGGCCAGACCAGACTTGAGAGAAAGAAACATTCACTGAGCTCAAGAGGCACTGCTTTGTGTGGGGATGGCAGCGGGACTCATGGTGGAAGCTGAGGTGTAGCTACACTGCCTGACCTGGTCTCTTTCCCTTCAGCTTATGCTCAGCTCCAGCCGCAGCAGCTCCTCTCACCGCCAGCCTCCAAGCACCTACAGCCCCCGTTTGTGATCCAACAACCGCAACCACAGCCACCACCGCCATCGCGGCCTCTGCTCCAGGCCCAGGCCCATCCCCAGCTCCCTCCAGGTCCTCCCAGCTTGAGCCTGCAGCCTGGCTCTGAGACCCATGCCATGCCGCTAGGTCCTGTGACCCCCACATTGCCTCTCCAGGGCCCTGCTGCCAATTTGCACAAGCCCAGCAGCACGCAGCAGGGTCACCCTCCCACCCCTGACGCTGGGCCTCACAATGGATATCCTGAAGTTCTGTCCCACGCCCCACAGCGCAGGTTCCAGCATGCCTCAGCTGTCATCTTGCAACTCCAGCCTGCTTCGCCAGTGGTGAGTGAGCCCATGGTGAGGGGCAGGGAATCAGCATGAAAGACTTCAGGCTGGAGTGATAATACAGCAGGTAGAGCAGTTGCCTTGCATGCAACCAACCCAGGTTTGTTCTCTGGCATTCCATATGATTCCCCAAGCACCACCAGAAGTAATTCCTGAGTGCAGTCAGGAGTTACCTGAAGGATCGGAGCGATAGCACAGTGGTAGGGTGTTTGATTTGCACGAGGCCAACACAGGACGGACATAGGTTGGATTCCGGGCATCCCATAAGGTCCCCCAAGCCTGCCAGGAACGATATCTGAGTGTAGAGCCAGGAGTAAGCCCTGAGTGCCGCTGGGTGTGACCCTCCCCCAAATAAAATAAAGGAGTTACCTCTGAGCACCACACATCAGGTGTATCCCCTCCCTCTCACAAAAAAAGACAGAGCTCAGGTCTGACCACAAACACCTAATGTGTTTGCTAAGCTTCTTGGTGGCTAAATGCTAAGGTCTTCTCTGGGTATTCCAAGGAAAAGAAATTTTTTTCCAAACTCAGGGCTAGCTGAATTCTGAGGTTTTTGCAGACTGCCCAAGCCTAGAAGTGGGATGAATTTGAGAAATGTCAAGGAAGCTCATAATGATTCCCTCTGTGTCCTGTCTCTCTGCAGCCCCAGCAATATCCTCCAGATGATTGGAAGGAGGTGGTGCCTGGGGAAAAGAGTATGCCAGAGACTCAGTCTGGCCCATCACCACATCAGCAAGCTATCGTCACTGCCATGTCTGGTGGACTGCCTGTACCCAAGAGTCCTAATATCCAGCAGTCCCCGGCTCACGGTATGGAGTGGAGCAGGGCCCCTGGGGGAGGGGAGAGGGTCATCCTCACCATGCCCTGGAACATTCCACTCAGGTATCTGGAAGGGCAAGCTCCAAGAGACAAGCAGAAAGCTACGTAAGTAGAAATGGGAGAGGGGGGCTGGCGAGGTGACGCTAGTGGTAAGGTGTCTGCCTTGCAAGCGCTAGCCAAGGAAAGGACGGCAGTGTGATCCCCCGGCATCCCATATGGTCCCCCCACACCAGGGGCAATTTCTGAGTGCTTAGCCAG
Source organism: Suncus etruscus (assembly GCF_024139225.1). Taxonomy (NCBI): domain Eukaryota; kingdom Metazoa; phylum Chordata; class Mammalia; order Eulipotyphla; family Soricidae; genus Suncus; species Suncus etruscus. The sequence continues at coordinate 44,164,496 of NC_064853.1, forward strand.
GAGTAACCCCTGAGCATCAAACGGGTGTGCCCCCCCCCAAAAAAAATGGGAGAGGGAATGAGAAGAGGTGAAACTGGGAGTGAAATGTGGGGACCCTAAGATATAGTAAAACGAGAAGTGAACAGGGAGAGAGCTCAAAGGGCTGAAGAAATGATTGGTACAGAGGCTCTTGTGCCAGTGGTCCCCAGACCACCACCCAGCATGGCACTAGTGCTCCCATATGCCCTTTGGTCCAGGCAAATAGCTGGATCTAAAATACTAATGTGGCCCCTGACCAGTAGTGTGGTAGTGCTAGGAGCTGTTCCCAGTACCTCTTGAGTTTTAAAGGCTTTAAAACTTGTAGAGGACTGGCAGGAGATTACAGAGGGTAGGACACTTGATTTGTATGCAACTGAAATAGGTTAGATCCCAGCATCCCATATGGTCCTTCAAGTCCCTCCAGGAGTGATCCCTGAAGGCAGAAATGGAAGTAAACCCTGAGCATCAATGGTTATGACCCTTCACAAACAACAAAAAAGAATCACCAAGAGTGGTCTCTTGGGTCCCCTTACTCTGCTTCACTGGGTACCAAATGCTGTTCTTGTCAGTAAAGTGACAAGATGGCTGCACTGCTCACAGATAAGAAAATATCCATGTGAGCTAGAAGGAAATTCAGAATGAGTTCTGCTCATGGAAAGCATTTTTAAAAGGAAGGACTGTGCTCAAACTGGATTCTCCATTCAGCTGTTTGGGTACCCAGAAAGAAGAGACTTCTCCATGACCTGGGATTAGTGAGAATCTCCTGAATTCATCTCTCCTTTTGGGGGGAGAGGGAGCATGCCTCTACCTTCCATAATGAGCCATTTGCTTTCCTTCCTATGGTGTGCACAGCCCTCTTGGCTCTAGTCTCAGTGATCTTTTTTTGTTTTTTGGGGTTTTTGTTTGTTTTGGGGTCACGCCCGGCAGTGCTCAGGGTCACTCCTGGCTGTCTGCTCAGAAATAGCTCCTGGCAGGCACAGGGGACCATATGGGACACCGGGATTCGAACCAACCACCTTTGGTCCTGGATCGACTGCTTGCAAGGCAAACACCACTGTGCTATCTCTCCGGGCCCCATCAGTGATATTCTTATACATGCATCGCAACTCACATAGGCACTTCCAATCATTGAACTAAGAAAACAGTAGGAGTAGGGAGAGACAAGAGAAATAAAATTTAGAAATGAAGCGATAAAAAACAATACATGGGACAAAATGGTAAACTATCTTGGAATAGAGGATGGGATCAATGAAAAGAGATGTAAAAGATCATAGATAGAAACCATTAGGAACATTTGAGTGGGCTGGGAGTCAATCATCCTCTTGGTTCTCTTGCAGTGAGAAGGGACTACCCCCTTGGAGAAACAGCCCCATTATGTTGTGGTACACCCCATTAATCAGAAAGCCACTCTTCCAATTCAGTCCATATCTATTCTGGATGTTTCTCCTCTGGCTGTGATTATGTCCTGTGTGCAGTGATAGAGTCCCTCTCCTATAGTATTTGTGTAGGTTGTCTCTTTCCTCTCCCTCCCAAGAAAGAAATCTCCAAGTGATTTGAGAGATTTATTTTTATTTTTTAAAAAATTGAACTGTATTATGTCAAGACCCTCCTAGTCTTTCTGGTTTGGTCACATTCCACCTTTTCATTAATTCTCTTGAAGAGTAATACCTAATATGAAGCACATGAATTCCAAATATAAAAACCTTAGGTGAGCACTTGGCCCTAACTTTATAAGTCCTTCAAAGGGCAAGATAATTTCCTAGATTAATAGTTATGAGGAACTAAACTCTGTGGAATATCTCCCAAGTACCAGGCACTGCTTTAAATTTTCCCTTAGTCATGAGATTCCTGAGATAAGCATTTTATTGTCACTGTTATTCAGAGGAAGAAAGGGAAGTGTGAAGAGGCCCATATCACCAGCTGGGAAGCCATGACTCTGTCCCCAGTTCGCCCCCTCCCCTCTCTTTATCAGGACATGACCCTTGGGGCCCCGTGAACTCTCCCAGCCAAAGAGATGACAGCCTGGGATCATCTGGTCTTGTTACATTCAGAAGGTTGAGTTTGGAGTTATTCTTCGTTTCTCTATCCATTAACTGTTACCATTCTTGTTTCTAGGTATCCTCAGTCACAAGCTTGTACAATTAATATTTTGAGCCAGAATAGAATCATTTCTATTAATCAAGTGTTATTTCATGAATTTGGACCATAGTTCCATCCTAGTCCCCCCCCAAAAGTAATCATTCAGGACTGGAGAAATAGCACAGTGGTAAGGTGTTTTGCCTTGCAAGCAGCGAACGAGGAAGGATGGTGGTTTGAATCTGGCATCCCGTATGGTCCCTCGTGCCTGCCAGGAGTGATTTCTGAGCACAGAGCCAAAAATAACCCCTGAGTGCTGCCAGGTGTGACCCAAAAACCAAAAAAAAAAAAAAAAAAGTAATCATTCACAACTTTATTAGGCCCTTTCTGTCAGGCTTTCTTTATTGTTCCTTACTTCTTTATCTTTTCCTCACTTCTGAGCAATATCTTTGAAATTGGAATTTTTCTTTTATTGTCCTCATTTTAAAGATAAGACTCAGTCAGAGAGAGAATAAGTGATGAGGCTGAAATGTTTCATATCTGACTTGTTACTCATACTACTCTTCTTAACTTTGTCCTGTGTTAAATAATATAGCATATTTTCTTCATCTAACCTACTTACTGAAAGAAATGTTGACTAGGGCTGGACTGAAGACCCATGCATGTCTGCAGGTTGGTAATGATCCACATTCTTGTTTGTTTTGGGGCTACACATGGTGGTGCTCAGGGATTACTCCTGGTTCTACACTCAGGAATCACTCCTGGTGGTGCTCAGGGAACCATATAGAATGCCAAGGATCAAACCTGAGTTCAATCAAGCCAAGGATGCAAGACAAGCTCCTTATCTGCTCTACTGTTGCTCTGGCTCCCATTCTTTGTTCAAGTGTCTGTTATCCAACAGCCCCTAAAAGAACTGTCATTGGCCTATATTCTTCCATCTTCCCTATGAATCTTTCAAAAATCTCTTTCTAGAGGCTGGAGAGTTAACATGGAGGTAGGCCATTTGTCTTGTATGCAGAAGGATGGTGGTTCGAATCCCGGCATCCTACATGGTCCCCCAAGCTTGCCAGGAGCAATTTCTAAGCGTAGAGCCAGGAGTAACCTCTGAGTGTTGCCAGGTGTGACCCAAACCCCCCACACACAATAAAAAAAACCTCTTTCTAAAGTCTAATCATGATGACTCACAGAACAAGCACCATGTCCAGAGGTACTATCTCTTGAGAAAAGTAATCTTTGCACAGTAGAATGTTTTGGGGTTTTTTTTGGTTTTTTTTTTTTTTTTGGTTTTTTGGGCCACACACATTTGATGCTCAGGGGTTACTCCTGGCTAAGGCTCAGAAATTGCCCCTGGCTTGGGGGGACCATATGGGACGCCGGGGGATCGAACCGCGGTCCTGATCCTTGGCTAGCGCTTGCAAGGCAGACACCTTACCTCTAGCGCCACCTCACCGGCCCCAGTAGAATGTTTTTTACAGTAGAATTTTTGACAGCTATTTAGTACTTAAATATGGATCCTTCCCTTAATCTAAAAAACACAAGAGAATGTGAGATAATACGTAGAGAAATAAGGTTACTACCATACATCAGGCAACTTAACAATAAGAAATGCACGGGGAAAATGATATATACAAAACAAAACATGTAAAATTGTAAAAACTAAAATATGGTCAAAGTCATTGAAGGATTCTAAGTACTTAATAAGAATTAAGAGGAATTTTCTGAGTGCTACTGTGCAGGCCTCCCACCACCACCACCCCACCCCAGAGCACCACGAAGTGTCATCTTGGAGACTCCAGTACCATTAAGTACTGATCCAGATCATCTCCAGCACCACTAAGAAGCTTTGCATCCTCAGACTTTACACCTATGCTTGTGTATCACACCACTAGCCTGATTGGTGGAGAATGCCAGTGGTGCCACCAGCCTCCCACAATATCCACCCGCCCTGAAAATCAAGAGAGAAAAGCTCCCTACAAATAATAATAATAATAAACAGGAAAGCTTTCATGGAGGAAGTGGCTTTGTCCTAGAACAGGGGATTAGCAAACTGCCTGGAAAGGACCAAATCACTTCACATATAGGTTTTGTTGTTGTTGTTGTTGTTGTTGTTTTCGGTTTTTGGGTCACACCCAGCAGCGCTTAGGGGCTACTCCTGGCTCTATGCTTAGAATCGCCCCCAGCAGGCTTGGAGGACCATATGGGATGCCAAGATTCAAACCATCATCCTTCTGCATCCAAGGCAAATGGCCTACAGCTGTGTTATCTCTCCAGCCCCCACATATAGGGTTTTTTTTTTTTTTTTGGTTTTTAGGGCCACACACATTTGATGCTCAGGGGTTACTCCTGGCTACGCGCTCAGAAATTGCCCCTGGCTTGGGGGGAACCATATGGGACGCCGGGGGATCGAACCGTGGTCCTTTCCTTGGCTAGCGCTTGCAAGGTAGACACCTTACCTCTTGCGCCACCTCGCCGGCCCCCACATATAGGTTTTAATGCAGCCTACAAGCTAGAAATGTTTTTATTTTCAAGACGATTTTAAAGATTCAAAAGAATATTTCAAAAACAGTAAAAAACAAAATATTTTAAATGTCCGTGTAAAATATCTATAAGTTAAAATTTTTAGTGTCCAAAAATTAAGTTCATAGAACACAGTTACAATTGCTAATGTTTGTATTGTCTGCTACAACAGCTGTGTTGAGTAGTTGCAACAGAAACTGTAAAGTCTAAAGTATCTGCTGTCTGGTTCCTTACAGGAAAGTCTTGCCCACTAGTTTTTTGAGTTTAGACCTTGTAGAAGAGGCAGGACCTGGGCCTGGATCTGTGGAGGTGGGAAAGGGGTAGGAGGAGCTGGTGGAAGGTATACGAGGGAGGTAGGAACTCCTGGCTGGGTACACTTGAAAGAAGTTGAATATTCAATCTTATGACACCTTCCTTTACAAAACAAAATTTGTCAGTGTAAGGAATGAAAAATAAGAAAGGGATAGGATATGATAGGAATATTCATGAAAAAAGATTTGGGAATTTTGAAAAGTAGAGGGGAAAAGATAGATAAGAGAAAGGGAATGAAGTAAACAATCTAGGAATATAAAATAAATGTAAGATGTGGGAATAGGCCAGAGACATAGCTTAGTGGATTGAGCACATGCATTTCATGCAGGACTCCTGTTTTGCCCCAGCACAGTCAGAAATTTGGATCCATGAGGCTGGAGAGATAGCTCAGCAGTAGGGCATTTGCCTTGCATGCGCTGACCTGGGAGGGACCCAGTTCGATTCCTGGCACCCATATGGTCCCCCAGCCTGCCGGGAGAAATTTCTGAGTGCAGAGCCAGGAGTAACCCCTGAGCATCACTGGGTGTGGCTCAACAACCAGTCAATTAATAACTCAATCTACAAAGTTTTTTTTGTTTTTTTTTGGGGGGGGCACACCCGTTTGATGCTCAGGGGTTACTCCTGGCTAAGCGCTCAGAAATTGCCCCTGGCTTGAAGGGGACCATATGGGACGCCGGGGATCGAACCATGGTCCTTCCTTGGCTAGTGCTTGCAAGGCAGACACCTTAACTCTAGCGCCACCTCGCCAGCTCCAAGTTTTGTTTTGTTTTCTTTTTTTTTTTTTTAATAAATTTGGATCCAGGGGTAAACTCATGAGACCCACCAGTTATGACTCAAACCAAACCAAAAACCAAACAAATAGAACAGAACATGGGAAACAGAAAAAGGCATAAGGCCTGAGAGAGGGGGCGGGGGGGGGGGGAGAGTGCCTGTGCTAAGAAAGAGATGCTAGGAATAGAGAGAAGTCATGTATTTATATCTATTTCTTTTTGTTTTTTGTTTTTAATTCGTGCCACACCCTATGGTCCTCAGGGCTTACTCCTGGCTCTGCACTCAGGAATTACTGGGGGATCATATAGGTGCCAGGGATCAGACCCAGATGCATGCAAAGCAAAGCACCTTACCCACTGTATCTCATGTCTCTTGTTTTATGCAAGCATCAGGGGGTGAGATTTATATTATGTAAGGGAAAGGAATATATAATATACATAGATCATATATTCTATATATATTATATTTCCTCAAACACACCCAGCCCTAGTTCTTAACCTATCTACTAAACGGGCGTGCTTCGCTGTGATGCTCAAAATCAGCGTGTGACTTAGGGAGCGAAGTAACACGGAATAAACTTGTGCTAAGTCACCGCAGGCGATGTGTAGAATTGTCCTCAGTTAGCCTCCACAGTTCAATCCGAAGAGCAGACATCACGCCCGTCTATGGAGGCGTAATGGGGTCACTTTGGTCTTTGACTTCACCCCTCTGATCTTCAGCTCCCAGCGGGGAGGGTAATGACCGCTTGGAGGGCTCTTGCGAACCGCGAGTGCGTGCACGCCGGGGCTTGACACGCTCACATTAAGCACACTCAATTACCGGGCAGCCAGTCGTTAACTCGCCTGGCCTTGCCTGCTCCGAACGGGCCGAGGCGGGGAAACCTGGAAGCGGCGCTGCAGCTGCAGCTGCTGTGGCTGTGGCTGTGGCTGTTGCTTTTGCCGCTACGCAGGCCCTCGGGGCGGGGCGGGGCGGGGCGGGGCGCGGGGGTTCCTAAGCCGAAACCCGCGGGTCTCTAAGCGGCGCCACCCGGGGGGGGGGGGAGCGGAGGCGGGGCCGGCGCGGCCGCACAAAGGAAGCGTGAGGCCCGGCTTCCGCGCCGAGGCCCCGCCCCTAGACCAGCAGGCCCCACCCTTCGCCCCGCCCACCCGGCGTTGGCCACGCCCCGCGGAGGCGGCCGCGGGAGCCCTGCCGGGACGCGCCGCATTGTCTCCGCGGCGGCTGCAGCCCTCGAGCGCCCGCCGCCGCCGCCGCCGCCGCCCGCGCCCCGCGCCCCCCGCCCCGGCCTCGCGCGCCTCCCCCCGCCGCCCTTTGTCGACGCCGGCCAGGGCCGGTGCGCTCGGATGCGCCGCGGCAGCCCCGGGCCCCGGCTCGGAGGCTCGCGGCGGACAGGAGGCGGCCCGCCCGGGCCCGGGACCCCGCCGCCGCCGCTGCAGGCGGCGCCCGGCTGAGCTGCCAGGCAGGCCCCGCCCGGCCCAGGCCCAGGCCCAGCCGGGCCCTGGACAGGTCAGTGTGCTCGAAGCCCGCAGGGGGGCCCTGGGGAGCGCGCGCCCGGGCGCCGCCGCCCTGCACCCCCGCCGTGCCACTCCCGGGCGGGCGGGCGGGCGGCCGGGCCTACTCGGCCTTGCCAGCCAGGCCGCCGTGCCAGCCCGCGCCCGGCCGGGAAAGGGGGGGACCCCGCGTGTCCCCGGGTCCCCCCGGAAGCCGCCGTGTCCAGCGGGAGGCCCCGGAGGCCCCTGCCCTGCGCTCACCTCGCCACCCGCCCGGCGCTGGGCCCTCGGCCCGGGTGTGGACGGACGGACGGGCCGCCCGGCGCCAGGCGCTGCCGCTTCTCGGGGCAACGACCCGTCTGCAGGCTTGCGGCCTGGCCCGCCCCGGAGTCTTGTTTTGGAATCGAGTTGCGTCTCACGAGGTTTTCAAGTGCACGGACGGGCTCTTCGGCCTTCCCTGTTTGCGAAGCGCCAGCGTTCTTCCTTCTCTCCTTCCCCGAGCCCTCGCTACAATCTATAGTTCCTGATGCTTGTTGCTGATGTTCTGGAGAGGCTGGCTGGCTGGCTGGCTGGTGGAGATTTCTCCACCGTGGGAGGAAGAAATGAGAGGCCCACCCCCGGGTCAGCTTGCAAACTCTCCCCCCAACTCCTGGCCAAGCCCCCAGCTTGAACTTCCTTCCTTCATCGTCCCGCATTGTTGGCCCCAGGCGGTGTGTGCCAGGATGCCCTCGCCAGCCCTCTACCCCCCACCACCACCATCACCCAGCCTTTGATACCTGAACAGATTGCGCTGACATAATCCCTCTTCTGACCAGCTAGCTTCGTGCTCCATCCCTAGGATGAGTTGGTTCCCTTTTCCTGTGCCACGTCCATCCACACACAATTTTTCCCCTTTCCTGTTAGAAAGCTGTGGCTCCCTCCTGGATTTGTAATCCCCCCTTACATTAGCATATTAGGTCCAGTGGGTCCCTTGTAGTTAAGTAAACTACAGACCTAAATCCGCCATCTGTCCCTGATTTTTCTAGGACAGCTCCCAGTTTCTTTCATCTTACTGTTTTATCATCCCGAAGAATCCTATTTTGGACTTAGAAAACAATGTCACTGACTCTCTCGGATCTTCCAGGCCTGGCCTTTTGCAGCCATTTGGTTCTGGGGCCTAATTGGGTGATCCAATTATCATTCACCTGGGACCTTCCTTCCCCTCCCGAGTCAGCCCAAATGTTGAAAATGTCATGATTTCTAGGTGAGTGTAAAAATTGCAAGCTAATGAGGCAATGAAGTGCCCCCCCCCCCCCCCCCGTGCCCTTACATCCCTCTCTCCCCGCCTCCCCATCCTTCATCCTGCTTCCCTGCAGCCAGCCTGTGGCAGTGTCCAAGGTAAGGTGCTATTTCAGTTATAGATCAGGCGACTCTGTATTGAATCTTAAGGTGGCTACACAGCTAAGGGATTGAGTTTGGCTCCCTTAGATTTTACATGCCTTTATTCGGCTCCTGCTGTACCGAAGACACCACTCTGTTGCATCTAGAACAAGATGGTAGTGTGGCCATGGGATTCCCAACATCTGGAACTCGAGAACTATTTTGGAGCCATTTCTAGCAGTGCTGTGGGGACCCTCTGCGGTGCTGGATCTCAAACCAGGCTAGCTGAGTGTAAGGCAGACTCCCTACCCGCTCTACCCTCTTTCTGGCCCCTAGTTGCATTTATGAATCAGCTGGGAAACCCACAGTTTCTCTTCCTAAAGTCTAGTTGCCACAGGGTGGGAACTTGGTCTGTGGTTTGGCTGACTCTGAGGGCTGGCACGGTTTGCAGAGGGTCCAGCAGGTGGGTAATGGTGCTCTTTCTTGGCACTTGCCTCTTCCAGGCACTCAGCATTGAGTGGGCACTGTTTCTCAGCCACCCCCTCCCCACAAGAATCTATTTCCAGGCTTGTCCATATGCCATTTCCCTCCAGCCTTAGCCTTGGGAAAGGTGGCGTCTTAAACCCACTAGTCTTGAGTTGGTTTCTCAGTTGTCTAACAGCATGAGTAATTCCTCCTGTCTCCAGCTCCCGCCTTTTAAAAATGTTGCTCATACGTGGCACTATTCCATTTAATGAAGACTGGTGTTTCTTATGGAATCACTTCCCAACTGGTTCCCCTTCTTTTCCAGATGCTGGCTTAAATCTCATTGACCTTTGTTGAGTGCATGCAATATCTTTGTATTCTCTTCTGTTAAAGGAAGGACCTCCAGCTCTTCCTTCAGTCCTGGTAGTACTGCTTCAACAACCATTTCTATACTTTACAATGGAAGATAAACCCTTTGACCCACACCCAGTGGTGCTCAGGGGTTACTCCTTGTTCTAGTCTTGGGAATCATTCCTGGTGGTGCCTAGAGGATTTTATGGGTTCCTAGGGATCAAACTCAGCTTGGCCTCATGCAAGACAAATAGCCCAGTGACCTTCAGGAAGATGGGGCCAAGCTCACCCAGAGGTGCTTCCTCTGTCACAACAATTTTAGTCTAAGCTAAGCCGATGGACCCGAGAATTTGTCTTCCTGCCACCAAGCCCTTCCCCCATCCATGACCTGTGCCTGTTTCTTGCTCTGGCTCACTCCCAGAATCCACTCTTTTTCCGACCACATCCTTTTTCCTGCCTTACTCATTTCCTGTCTTAGATGCTTTGGATCTCTTGGTTGTTCTGATCTTTCAGACAAGAGAGAAAAGCCAGAATAAGAGTTCATGGCAGATGTTCTTATAAAATTGAACTGGTCTTGCATGAACATAGGTTGTTCCCAGAAGGATTCTTCTTATTTAAGAAACAAACAAAAAAGTAGTTGCCGCTTCAGAAAGAAAGAGCCCTTACCTGCCTATGTGCCCCTGACCTCTTTCTGTCATCCCCTCTCTGCTCCTATTGTTGCATTGACTGCTTTAGATCTTTTTTTTTTTTAAGTTTCTGTCCTTTGGACTGTGGACCTTACATTGGAAGTTGGTAACTATTTGCAAAATAAAGTTTACCTATTTTCATCCTGAAAAGTCCTTCGTTTTTAGTTAGCTAGCTTGGTCAGTAAGCCCATAAAATTTTTAAATGGAAAAGAAAACTAGGGATATACCTGAAACTATCATTAACAATGTTGTAAATCACAGTGCCTAAGGAAAAGCTGAGGGGGAAACAAAGGCCAGGTATGGGATGGTGGTACCAGCTCTAGCAATATTTCCCTATGTTAGTATCATTGCCAGGGGTTTCCTCCCTTGAATGAATTAAAATTTATATTAAAGTTCTCCCAGAAAGGGGCCAAAGCTGACCCAGGTTTGATCCCCCAAAACCCCATATAGTTGGTTACCCAAGCACTGCCAGGAGTAAGTCTTGAGCACTGCCAGGTGTTTCACAAAAAAATAATAATAAAAAATAAAAAAAAAATAATAGCAACAATAAATTCTCTCAACTCAGTCCTACTTACCCTCCAGATAGATTTTTGATCCTACCCTTGGATTCTCTTCTGAACTCTGGGTCTGCCAAGGTTGGATGTCAGGTTAATGAGAAAATGTGTTCTTCATGCTGAATAGTTTCTCTTTTGTTCATTTGTCACTGGGAGGTGAAGATGATTTCCACAGTCAGGAAATCTTGAAAAAGTGGTCATAGAGGGAGAGAATTTGGTGCTTTCCACCTCTGGAAAAGCAGGGTAAAGATCATGGCTACTTCCTGCACTCCTCCCTGAACAGGGCTGAGTGCCAGAGAAAGAGGCCTCTTGCTAGAAAAAAGTCAGATGACTGCTCAAGGTAGAGATCCAGGCAGTCCTAGATTTATGGTGCAGATGTTTTGATGTATGGTTAACCTATATTGTGAGCCTCCAGTTCAAACAGTTCTGTTTGAATGTTTTCCAGAATTAAAATATTCCTGTTGAAGAATCCTTGAATTATTAGCTCAAATAGATGTTGATTTTCATTTCTGTGTTGATTGACTTAAATTCAGTGTGAATTGCTAGCTTCACCTTTATGCTGATTAAAAAGAGACTCCGAAGCAAGTCATCTTCATTCAACTTTCTGGCATTTTAAAAATTGTTAGGAAATGATCACTTCTTATCCAAGACAGCATTCTTAGATTATGTATCCCCTGCCATCAGTAACAAAAGTAGAGTATAATTTTCATACTCAAGAAATGGACTAGTGGGGCCGGGCGGTGGCGCTCGAGGTAAGGTGCCTGCCTTACCTGCGCTAGCCTAGGAGACGGACCGCGGTTCGATCCCCCGGCATCCCATATGGTCCCCCAAGCCAGGAGCGACTTCTGAGCGCATAGCCAGGAGTAACCCCTGAGCGTCACCGGGTGTGGCCCAAAAACCAAAAAAAAAAAAAAAAAAAAGAAAGAAATGGACTAGTTTGGGGGAGCCACTGGAGAGATAATACAGCAAGAGTAGGGTCTTTACCTTGCAAGAATAAGGTATTACCCTTGCACATTGCCAACCCAGGTTCAATTACTGGCATCCCATATGGTTCTTCAAACACTTCTGAGCATTGCCAGCTATGGCCCTCTAACCAAAAAATACAAAGAAAAGTGCAAGGGACCCGCAGAACAGTAGTACAGTGGAGAAGATGTTTGCTTCGCATGCATCCAGGTTTGATTTCTGGTATTCTGTATGGTCCCTCGGGCCTGTCAGGAGAGACACCTGAACTCAGAGCCCTGAGTACTGTTGGGTGTGGAACCCCACCACCATCACCCCAAAAAATTAAGTCTTGGGGTGAGAGAGAGACAGTGCAAAGGTTAGAGTGCTGGCCTTACATGCAACCAACCCAGGTTTGATCCCTGCCACCTCATACGGCCCCTTGAGCTCCACCAGGAGAGATCACTGAGTGCCATTGGGTGTGGCCCTCAAACAACAGCAACAAAAACCCCAGAAACTGCAATGTTTGAACCAAAACAGTAGTACAGCAGGTAGGGCACTCACTTGCTTTGCACGCAGCCTACCCAGGTTTCATCCCCAGAATCCCATATGAACCCCTGAGCATTACCAGGAGTAATTCCTGAGTGCAGAGCCAGATGGTGCTATCTAAAAATAAAAACAAGCTGCAGAAATGGACTGTTTTGCTGTGAATCAAGAGTTTGCAATTTGCAATGTAATAGCTCAGTTGTAGACTGATAGCATCGTGTATAAGATCCTGGGTTTATCTCTACCATCAGAGAAATACAATTAAGAATGATTTATTTGGGGGAGTCACATCCTGTAATATTATGGGGATATTCCTGGCCTGTGCTCTGGAGTGACCCTGGCACTGCTCAGGACAATTATGATGTCATGAGACTAGGCTGTTTTCACAGCATGTGCCCTACCACTGTACTATCTTTGGCCTTTTAGTAAAATTGATTGGGGGGAGGGTGGGGGCCACACTCAACTGCCACTCAGAAGTTACTCCTCCTGACTCTGAACTCAGAAGTCACTCCTGGCAGGACTGGGTGACCTTATGGGATGTTGGAGATCAAACCTGGGTCAGCTGCATGCCAAGCATATGCCCTACCCACTGCTATCACTCTGACCCCTGATTTCTTTTTTGAGGATAAAGAATAGTAAGAAACAGCATATATTGGTACTTTAATTGTTGTTATAAGTGAGGCTCATAGACCAGAATCCTCAGCTATTAATAGCATTTTTTCGCCCTTTGAAAGTATAGTGAGAAAAGATGTGCTTTTCTATTTTAATTTCAAATGATTTCTTCTAGTTTAGATAACAAAGAAGTGAATATTCTTTCTACATCTGCCAAAGAAATGATGCTGTTAAACAGGATTACTAGTATTCTGAGATGAACCCAGATGTTGAAAGAGGCCCTCAGTTTGTAATTAGAACTTTTTAAAGCAAGTGTCTGTGTTTTGGTTTCCTTTTTAGCAGTAAAATTTATTATAGCATTTATTTATTTATTTATTTATTTATTTATTTATTTATTTATTTATTTATTTATTTATTGAGAAGTAATGTCTCTTAGATGCCACATCACAACAAGTTCTTCCCCAGGAAGTCAGGAGAACCAGGCCTAATACTAGGTATTGAAACTGTTGGCAAGAAAATGAGAGTTCATGACTGCTGCGTTATTTTTAAAAACCTAGCTGCATGGCCGTTATGTCTCAAATACCTTATAATTATCCCTAGTTACTGATATCTTTAGCATATTTGAGCCATCCATATTTGGCCTAAATCTACACAATTATAAGACAGTTTATTGGTTTTTTCCCCCAGGTTTTTGGGTCACACTGGCGGCGCTCGGGTTATTCCTGGCTTTGTACTCAGAAATCACCCCAGCAGGCACAGGGGACCATGTGGAATGTCGGGATTCAAACCACTGCCTTTCCTGTGTTGGTTGTGTGTAAGGCAAATGCCTTACCGCTGTGTTATTGCTCCTGCCCTTATAAGACAGTTTTAAATTGTCAAAAAAAATTACATTTTAAAATATTATGTTGCCCAAATACTTTTTAAAAAATTAAATTCAGGCAAGGAAGAAGGTTCAAAGACTAGAGTACATTTTATGCATATGAGAGCACAGGTTTGATCTCCTGGCTCTGCGTGGCCCTACACCCTCACCCCAGCATCTTTGGGTTGGACATCAAGCATTATTGGATATACCTTCCTGTCCCCCTCCCAAAAAAGTTAAGTCCAGAGGCTGGAGCAATAGCACAGTAAAAGGGCACTTGCCTTGCACATGGCTGACCTGGGACCCACCAGATTCAATTCCCGGTATCCCATATGGTCCCCTGAACCTGCCAGGAGTGATTTCTGAGCAGAGCCAGGAGTAATCCCCTGAGTGCTGCTAGGTGTGGCCTAAAAACTAAACAAAATCAAAAAAATTAAGTCCAGTGGTCAGAGATTGGGGTTACAGGGCTTGCCTTACATGAGGCTATCCCCAGTTTGGTCCCTGACACTGCATGTGGTCTCCATAGTACTTCCAGGGTTGATTCCTGGGCACAGAGCCATGAGTAAGCCCTGAGCACCACCGAATATGACCCAACCTACATCACTCATAAAAAAAAAGTTAAGTCCACATTTCCCCACCTGCAGTAATCAGTATTAATCTGTCAGTTGATAGTAACAAAGTAGGATGATTGATGGAAAGCTCAGATAGTAGTTACAGGAAGAGCATAATGTTTTTCAAGAGTAGACATTATCAGGAGGATTGATTGCAAGGTAAGTATTATCTAGCCCAGGATATAGACAAGAAAACATTCTCTATCCTCTTCCCCTGCAAACTTTCCAAGAATACTAGTGATCTACTGCAGTTGGCAAATAAATATAATAAGCATTAAATTGGCCACCCTGACTGTCTTTTCTTACTGTTGACCAGAAAATAATTAGGGAATTCACTAAGCATATCTAGACTTATTAGGCAACTGTTGAAAGTTCATCTTCCGTGATTTTATTTCAGCCTTTTATAACTGACTTCACAAGCTAAAGTTCTCTTAACATTCCAAGTTTCTATAAATTTACCAGTCTCAAGTAAAGTGTTTGTTTTTTTCATTTGTTACAAGGTTTTAATCTCCTTCTTTGGCTTCTGGAGTTCTTCTGCACGCTTTCTAAAACTCCCCAATCCTCTTTCTTTGTGAAGGTGCTATAGAGAAAGTAAATCTGGTGCTTGTCTTGTCCTTTGATTAATCACGATTGAAGGTGAATTGAAGTGTTTCTGTCCTGAACGTAACCACATTTCTGCTGTATCCTGCCCATTGTCCAATGTTGGAGGTATTATTTCTTCCTGACAACTGACCTTGGGGGTGTGAGGACAGGATGCCCTTGGCTGCTGGTGAGCAGCATGCATGACAGCCATACTAGTGCTAGTAGCCTGCCCAGTGGGAACTGGCTCTGGGAGAGTGTGATGGAGAGAGATTAAGGTGGTTTCCAGTTTGGGGGGTATTAGCCCTCTGACCTATTCCCTGCTTGCACCAGTGCTAGCTGATTTAATCTCACCACAGCCTTAAAAGACATAAAGTGGCTGTCCCTATTTTATGGGCATGAAAATTGAGAGATGGAGTGAGTTGCTCAAAATTAGAAACTAGGATTTAAGCCAGAGTTGTTGCAATTTCCCCCTCCTCTTTTTTCCCCCCAATCTTATTCCTGCCATTGACTGCTTAGGTGTAAAATCACCCCACGCACCATATCTCCAACCCCAGTGAATGAGTCTAGAGCAGGGTCATGCATAAAATAATCCAGACCAGGCTGAGGGTGAAACACATATAGTCTGGCAGTCTTCTACTTCATATCTCCACCAAGCTGCCTGCCAGAACTGCTGTTTTTTTTGAGTATAGAGACCACCCCTGGGTTGGGCTGTAGGGAGAGATAGTTCAGGCTATCCTGAGCACCTCTCACCCAGTTTTATAAGTAAGACAGTCTCTGTTTTGGGGTAAATTCAAGTTGTATACAAGCATACAAAGGAGGGCCAGAGAGATAGCATGGAGGTAAGGTGTTTGCCTTGCATGCAGAAGGACAATGGTTCGAATCCCAGCATCCCATATGGTCCCCCGAGCCTACCAGGAGTGATTTCTGAGTGCAGAGCTAGGAGTAACCCCTGAGTACTGCCGGGTTTGACCCCTCCCAAAAAAATAAAAAACATACAAAGGAAACAGAGATGATCTTTGTTTTAGGTAAAATAAGGTGTAACATAACACTTAGGGATCACTCTGACAGACTTGGGGAACTATATGCTATGTCAGGGATCAAACCAGGGTCATCTGTGTGTAGGGCAAGCACTTTTATGTATTATCTCTGGCTCCTGATCTCAGAGTCTTAACTGTCTTGTAGCATAGCTTCTAAGTATAACCTGTCACAGGTATTTACCTAATTAAAATCTATTATTCAGTGTCACTGAGCAGATATGGGCAGTGTATGGTTCTCAGAGTTTTATAGATGGAGAAATTAAGGCTCAGACCGAGTATCAAGTGCTTCAAGTTACACAGATACTAGGGGTGGAACATGGAGATGAAGCCCTCTCCTACTTTGCTTTAATCTCCTATGATCTTTTGTTTTGTTTTTGTTTTTGGTGGCCACACCTGTTTGACACTCAGGAGTTACTCCTGGTTAAGCACTCAGAAATCGCCCCTGGCTTGGGGGGACCATATGGGATGCCGGGGGATCCAACCATGGTCGGTCTTAGGCTAGCGCTTGCAAGGCAGACTCCTTACCTCTAGCGCCATCTCTCCAGCCCCTAATCTCCTGTGATCTTGAGCCTCTCCTATTGGTTTCTTTTTTGAGGGAGAATTTGGGCCACACCCTGCAGCAGTCAGGGGTACTCCTGCCTCTGTACTCAGAAATTACTCTTGGTAGGCTCAGAGCAATCATATGGGATGTTGGGGATTAAACCCAAGTCTATCACATGCAAGGCAAATGCCCTACCATGCTATGCAATCTTTCTGGCCCCTTCATTGGTTTCTTGTTTTGTTTTATTTTGGTCTGGTTTGGGGGATACACCCAGTGATACTCAGGGATTACTACTCAGGTTCTTCGCTCAGGAATTACCCCAGTGGGCTCAGAAGCCATATGGATACTGGAGATTGAAACCAAGCCAGCTGCATGCGAGGCAAGCTCTCTCTGCTATGCTATTGCCCTTTGGTTGGGGGCTACACCCAGAAGTGCTCAGGCTTATTCCCAGCTCTTTGGGATCATTCCTGTGGAACTCAGGGACTAGGGTGCTGAAGATCAAATGTTAGAAGCATGTGCCCTGCCCTATGTACTACCTTTCCAACTTCCAATTGGTTTCAGATGTTTTCTGTGTGAAAAGTGGGATGTGGGACTGGCCAGCGGTTCTGACCTCAGCAAAGCCCTGCTATAAGCAGGTCTTCTTTTAAAGGCTCCCCACAGTCAGTCTGCTCATTCCACATGGGCAGCCCTCGGTGCTACTGACTAGCTCTGCCTCAGGCTAGGAATCAGTTCTCGCAGCTGCTTAGAAATCCCCATAGCGCCCGCTGTCCAGAGCTCAAGGGGGAGAGGGGGTCACTGTTCTCATCATTGATTCCTTCCTTCCTTCTGAGTTGAGAGTGGCAGCTTGGAAAACATTCAGCTGTTTGCAATTCATCTCATGTACACTCAAACTAGGGTGAGTCTGGAGGGCAGCCCTCTGCCTATGTCCTAAGAGATGGCATGAAAGTCAGCTGTATGGTAATGGCTGCCCGGGAACACCAAGAGGTTCCCCCACATTCCTCCCAGTTGATGTTTTAGAAACCCCCAGGGCAGGTCTGTGGCCACCTGGCTCAGCCTCCCTTTTATTCTCCTGTCCAGCTCCCCAGCAGGAATCCCTGGCAGCTTAGGGTCTCACGCACTGCTCCTGAAAAAGCTTGCCATCCTGCTCTGCAGAGTGTTCCAAAGGGGTCCTTCGATTCCCTACCACTTCCTGCCTGCTCTGGGGAAGTCCTTCAATGCAGGCTGCCTTTGTGTTTTGTCCTCAGCGAGCAGCCTGAGGAGATGCTGCAGAGGGGATTAGGGGTCCCTGCAGCCTGTTCCTGAACTAAAGTCTGGTTTGGGGCTTCTCTTGCTTACCTATACCTGGGACCCAGTTGGGATAGGGCCTGCAGTTTCCTCACCCTCTAGAGCTCCTGTGTGCCAGAGCAATAGCACAGAGGTAGGGTATTTGCCTTGCCCTGGACGGACCTGGGTTTGATTCCCGGCATTCCATATGGTCCCCTGAGCCTTCAGGGGTGATTTCTGAGCACAGACCTTGGAGTAACCTCTGAGCACCACCAGGTGTGTCCCAAAAACAAAACGAAGAAAGAGCTGCTTTAGTACTTTCAATGTTACTGTTTGTCACTGAATGGGATTAATTCTGGCCTAACTCTCAAGTGTACTTTTTAAACCATGCAGCACCCTTCTTCCTAGTCTGGAGAATGATAGTGCTAGACTTAGGATCCTGTAACCTCTGTGCCAGTGTCCAGGGTCTCAAAAGTCCTCTCCACTCCCACCCATCTGCCCTTGAGCTTGGAAGAAAGCATGCCCCACACCCAGCAGAATGTGAACTTGCATTCGAAAGATTAACTGAATGAGTCTCCAGTGACTAAGCTCTGGGAAGGGGAACCCCACTTAGAGCCCAGTTTGTCCTGCCCTCCCCTTTTCACCTCTCTTGTCCTTTGTCTGGTTCTCACATTTATTTTTCTCCTGGGTAGCTGGGGCAGGGAAGCTAACAAAGGGATGCATTTGCAGTAATGCCCACCCACCCTTTGAGTAGCACTTGCATCATTAGGACTGAGTAGAACAGGGTGTGCCCCCCCCCCCACCTCAGAGCAGGCATTTTTGTTGCGATTCTCAGCCTCCGGATGTGGAGTCCAGCCTCCCTTGCAGTGCTCTGCTCGGACTTGCTCTCGAGGAATCCTGCTGTCATCGGTCCTTGGCCGCATGACTGCGTCTGCTAGGCCAAGGACACTGAACATGACTTCAGAGCCAGGAGCCTGCATTCAGCTGTGTGAAGGCTAGACAGCCTTGCCTTGACATGTGTCTTGCCAGACTTGCTTCTAGTAATTTGTCGTGTTACCTGCTCCCTTAAGTTCCTCGTTAGCCCCTTTAGTGCTCTCTTACCCCTGCCACAGCTAAGCAAGAGTCGTTAGAGAAAGGTATCAGCCATGCTGGCGGTAGGAGGAGTTCTCTGCTCACCCTGCTTATTCTCAAGTCAAGGCTTCCAAGGCCCCCCTGGGTCAGGGGTGAATAGAATGAGTGACCAGGCCACCTGAAATGATCGCAAGCACCAAGGCACATCCCAGCCTAAAGCTTCAGTCAAAACCTTGGATGCAGCAGCTGTTTTAGTTTTGTTTTCTTTTTCTTTTTCTTTTTTTTTTTTGGTTTTGGTTTTTGGGCCACACCCAGTGGTTCTCAGAGTTTACTTCTGGCTCTATGCTCAGAGCTATCTCCTGGCAGACTCCAACGACCATATGGGACCCAGAGATTGAAATCGGGTGAACTGCATGCAAGGCTAGCGCAGTACAAGGAGTCCCGTTTTTCTAAACATCTCCCAATCTGACCACTAGAGGTCACACTCTGCTTTTCCAGTCAGAAAAGCCAGGGCATTAAAGGTTGCCACAGCCCAGAGGAATCACCTCTGGCCTCAGGGTAGACTTCATACTCAGTGTCCCTTCTGCTGAAAAATCGGGTCCTGGAATGAGTGGCCCTTACTCTTCTTTATAACCCAGAAATATTCCCTTCTGCTTGTAGCCAGGCATCGCCCTGTTGCCTTAGACACTGACTTGCTGATCCGAGTTGGTGTTAGTTGTTTGTCTCAGCACTCCAGAGGCCCATTCTTGCTATGTGTGCAGTGAACACAGACTGTGGGTGCCATGGTTAAAGCTGCACTGGCATTCAGTGTCTATCCTGGGGATGTGGGGCTAGATTTAAAGGTGATAAGGACTGTACCATGCCAGAGAAACCCCTTCTTCCTAGCAGAGATGGCCAGCCTCAAAGCCTCATGTCCCAGACAGGGCTTCTAGGTGTTCTTCCTATTGGAGGCCACTATTTGGAGAGGGATCCTTGGGGAGCTGTTTCTGTTTCTGCCAGAGCCCAGAGATGAGATCAGAACTGAGAAGCAGTCTAGACTGTGAGATAACTTTGATGTTACGATTTCCCCAGAACATGTGCTGCTTTCTGTGCTGCTTTAGTTTATTCAGAGCTCTATACTTGGCCCCTGGTGATCAGCTTCAGTTAAGACTATTTGACTTCAGCCATCACCAGCCCATGACCACCCACACCTCTGGGTGCCCTAGTCCCTGATCTCCTAAGGTACTTAAGGCCTTTGAGAATTTTCAGCAGCACTTAGCCTCAAGATGGATAGGATGTCTACATTGCATCCTTGACCCTTGAACACCACCAGGAGTAATTCCTGAGGGCAAAGGCTGGTGAACTTCCCTGAGCATCACCATGTGTGGCCCCAAACCAAAAATAGGGACTACTGGGAAAAATGGAATAAGGAAGAACTAAAAGATAGATAGTACTTTGTCTATATGCTGACCTCAGGCTTGCATAGTAGTGTTTGCAGGTTTTACTGTTAGAACTGCTTTTCTTCTAGTAGGCCACAAAACTGTGGGAGAACAGGAAACAGATTAAATTAATCTCTGTGAGCTTCACAGAGGGTGAGATTGTGTTCGGTCATTTCAGAAATAGCCCAAACTCCTTTGTTACTGAAGCAAATAATGACATAGTAGCCTATAAGATGATTGCAAAATAAAACAGCTGTAAACCATCGTATATTCATAAAGTACAATCCCCCACCCCTTGGATGCCTGTCTTTCTGTAACATGCTCCCTGACTTACAATGGAGAATAATCTAGTATTATCATGAAAGGGTGGGAGTTCTATGAACTGTCTCTTTAGCCCCAGTTAAAGACTTTTCATAAAGCTTAATGAGGGCCTTGCACTCAGCTGACCCAGATTCCATCTTTGGCATAGAGTCCCCTGAGCCCACTAGAACTAATCCCTGAGCACTCCCAGATGTGGCCCCTGCACAACAACAAAAGAAGATATTCTGAGCTGCAGTGATTGAACAGCATGTAGGGTTCTTGCCTTGCATGCAGATGACCCAGATTTAGTCCATATTACCCCAAATTATCCCCCAGTATCAAGCACTGCCAGTGATATCTTAAGTGTGGACCCAGGAGTAAGCCCTGAACACTACCAAATGTGGCCTGCCAAAATGAACAAACCTTTCTCTCCCCACTTTATTTTGAGGGGTTTTGGGGTCACACTCAGTGACACTCCTGGCTTTGTGCTCAGAAATCGCTCCTGACTTGGGGGACCATATGGGATGCTGGGAAACCGAATGACGGTTCGTTCACTGCTCCGGCCCCTTTTTTTCTCCTTTAATAATATTTTTTTAATCTTTTAATGAGGCACTCCCTCTGGAATCACCTGCTGCGAAGTGTAGAAGTCCTTCCTTTTGCTTCCCAAAGTTTTTCCTCTTTGGAGAAGCCCATACTCTCTTGAGCACATTTCCTTTTCTCTCTTAATCACATTTCTCCCTAAAAGTTTATTTGCTATGAAGATGCTCTCATGCCATTTAAAAATCCCAAATCTCACCACCAAATAGTTTATTCATAGTTTAATCAGAGTATTAAGAAATAAAAATGTGGGGCCGGAGAGATAACATGGAGGAAGGCTGTTTGCCTTGCATGCAGAAGGACAGTGGTTCGAATCCCAGCATCCATATGGTCCCCCGAGCCTGCCAGGTGTGATTTCTGAGCATAGAACCAGGAGTAACCCCTGAGCGCTCTTGGGTATGACCCAATCCCTCACCCCAAATAAAATAAGATAAAAATGTTTTTACTCCTTAGACTATTGCTCCTTAATAGTCTAATACTCAGTAAACTTGGAAACAAATATTTTCCTGTTGGGTTTTCTTTTTTGGAGGGGAGGGGCATCTTTTTGTTTTGGGTCATACCTGGCTATACTTGAAAGCTATTCTGGATCTGTACTCAGGGCCACTCCCAGTGCTGCTCAGCGGGTCATATGGTGCCAGGGGTTGAACCTGGGCCTTCTGCACACAAAGCATGCACTTAGCCTATTGAGCTGTCTCTCAGGCCCCAGGATACATTTTTGTGATAAAAGAATTGGCTATGGGTCTAGAATGATATCACAGCAATAGGGCATTTGCCTTCACATGACACACCCAGGACAGATCCAGGTTCAATCTCTGACGTCCCATGTGGTCCCTCAAGCCTTTCAGGAGTGATTTCTGAGCACAGAGCCGAGTGCTGCTGTGTAAACTGAGTGTGCCCCCAACCCCCCCCCCCAGAAAAAGGCTATGATATATGCCACCTTCAGTGTCAGACCTCCCTAATTCAGCCATAGTAAGCTTCAGGACTGAACATCTCTTACATCATAATTATACCAGCAAGTTGCAAAAATTCTCTTTTTTGGGTGGCACATACAGTGATGCTCAGGAGTTACCTCTGATTCTGTTCTGGGAATCCACACACATGGCAAGGCTTAGTGGATTGACCATGTGAGATGCCGGAGCTTGAACCCAGATCAGCTGTGTGCAAGACAAGCTCCCTACCAGTTGTATTCTCTACAGCTCATAAAAATTTTTCTTTAAGAAAAAAATCTTTATCATCATTTGGGGGGAAATATGGACATTTTGGGGGCAGGGAGCATAAAGATCTGTTTGTGAACTGAAGAAATTTTTTCGTTAATCCATAGAAGGGCTGAGTTATATAATCATCAAATCCAGTTTCTCTGCTTTAAATGTGTGTTTGTTAAATGCCAAGTAGATGGCTCACATCTCCAAACATGGAACACATAAGGGAACTCTTGGTTTGGCCCTTGAGACCACATGGTCTCCTGAGCACTGACTGTAGTGTAGTGACCCCCAAGTACTACTGGATATGGCCTCCAGAATCAAACAAAAAGGTTTTGTTTTTATAGACGATGGTGCTTCTAATTAAGACTCTTTTAAAATATTCCCCGTTTACTCTAATAAACTACAAATTATAGTAAAGTATCCCTCCAATTACTCTAATGGGGACCAAGTGCCTTTCAGAAAGTTCTTTTGGGCCTTTCAAGGCTTGTGGTCTCTGGAGAGCTTAAGACAGTGCTCATGGAAGGATAGTATATGGATGGTGCCCATGAGGGGATGGGATGAGGTGTGCTAAGCTAGAGGGGACAGGGTGGGCATCCAGCTCAGCACTGGAGTGGGCACGGAACTGAGAATTGCAGCAGGCCTGATGGGTGGGGTGGGAGGGATCACCAGAGCAGCAGTTCCCGGAGAGCCTGCAGCCCTGTCCACCGGCTTCTTTGGTGGACAGCCTCTGTGTCTCAATGCAATCACCTCGGGGCCGGTGAGGTGGTGCTAGAGGTAAGGTGTCTGCCTTGCAAGCGCTAGCCAAGGAAGGACTGAGGTTCGATCCCCCAGCGTCCCATATGGTCCCCCCAAGCCAGGGGCAATTTCTGAGTGTTTAGCCAGGAGTAACCCCTGAGCATCAAATGGTTGTGGCCAAAAAAAAAAAAAAATCAATGCAATCACTTCTGTTTGTTGGTTCAGCAGGGCCATGTTGACGTTGGGGCTTGTCCCTCAGGTTTCATGACATTAATTCCTGGCGTGTTCAGTACTCTATCATTTCACAGGATGTTTAAAATTGAATCCTTCTCCAGGCAACCACGAAAGGTCTCTTTTTAACTTCCTGCCCTAGACCCCACCACACTTAAGCCCTGTACCTAGTTCAGCCTTTTATCTTCGTTGTAAATATCACCTTGATATATTTTTGCACTTGATGTGTTAATTGTGCAGCTTGCTATGGATCAAGGTCTTAATGTCTCGTCTGTTTAACCTGGTTAAACTTTCTTATCAGGCTGGGATAGAGTTCCCAGGTGAGCATGCATTTACCTGTGTGAGGCCCTGAGTCCAGTCCCTGACACCAAGAAAAGAACTGTTCACTGAATTGTCATAAGCCCAGTTGGGGGACAAAACATACAGCTCACTGGTGGGCTCCACTGTTGCTGAGCTGAGATAGTTGAAGGGCGGGTGACCACACAAACTAAACCTGTATAAGCAGGTCATTGAAACAGACCTGCATGGTCTGTACTTGTTCAGCTCCACACAGCAGAGCACATGAGCATGGAGTCCCTTCTAGCCTGGACACTGGTTCTGACTGCCCTGCCTGTGTTTTCCTGCTTCCTTTATACAGAAACAGGGCAGGGCATTGTTCATGCACTGACCGACCTCAGCAGCCCCGGCATGACCTCAGGGAACGGAAACTCTGCCTCCAGCATCACCGGCACTGCCCCCCAGAATGGTGAGAATAAACCACCACAGGCCATTGTGAAACCCCAAATCCTGACGCATGTTATCGAAGGGTTTGTGATCCAGGAGGGGGCGGAGCCTTTCCCGGTACGGACTACTTCTTTTCCCCTCTTTTTTTTTTTTTAAGTATATTTTGGATGTGTATTAGACTATTTTACATTTCCATGTAAAATTTCCAAAAATGTGATCCGTTTGCTCTTTCTTTGTTAATTTTGCCCTCCAGGATGTCAGGACTGTCTTCTTTCTAGGATTGTGGCAGGGGTCAGTTAGAATTGTCCTCCCACAACTAGAAGGTTGGCACAGTTTGTGCTTTTCCTATCTGTGCATGTGTGATTCCTTAGTCAGAAATGGGTTCACATTGGGGTGTTTGGGGCAAGATGATAGATTCTGGGAAATGAAAACACATATCTGACTTGAAGATAACCACAACCTCAGTGGCAGAACTTTGGCTCATTAGAACAAAAGGAATCTGTAGAACAGATTTTCCAGGGATGTCGGAAATGAAGAAAAAAGGGGTTCAGCCTGCAACTGCTTTTCTGGGGATAGACAGAAACTTAGAAGGGGAATATTGAGAGTCAGGGGACACTTTGGAAAGGAGCCAAGTGTCTCCAGTTAAGCATCAGATCCTATGGATATATGAAGGAGCCAAGAGATGGGTTTATCAAGACATGACCCCTAACAGATTCTTGCAGTGTGGAAAAAGGCCAGAGCCAGGTGTAGCCTCCTAGCCATTTCAGGCTCACTATATTCATGAGATGCCATATGCCTTTTGCTTATTCTTGGCATCCACAAATGGTTTGACTAGTTAGCAGAAGTCTCTGTAAGTGTCATCCACAGAGATTGAGGAACTAACTTCTTCAAAAATGCTGAAGAGGGCCAGAGTGATAGCACAGTGGGCAGGTTGTTTGCCTTGCACGTGGCCAACCCTGGTTCAATTCCCGGCATCCCCTATGGTCCCCAGAGCCTGCCAGGAGTGATATCTGAATACAAAGCCAGGAGTAACCCCTGAGCACTGCTAGGTGTGGCCCCCAAAATAAAAACACAAAAATGCCAAAGACAAATAGATTCTTGGGGCTGGAGAGATAGCACAGCGAGTATGGCATTTGCATTGCACACAGTTGACGTGGGTTCAGTCTCAAGCATTATGTATGGTCCCCTGAGCCCTCCAAGAGTGGCAGGTGTGGCATCAAAACCAAAGAGGACAGGCCAGAGCAATAGAGCAGCGGTAGGGTGTTTGCCTTGCACAGGGCTGACCTAGGATGGGCTTTGGTTCGATCCCCACTGTCCCATATGGTCCCCCAAGCCAGGAGCGATTTCTGAGCACATAGCCTGAAGTAACCCCTGAGCATCACCAGGTGTGCCCCCGAAAAAAAAAAAAGGGGGTGGGGGAGACAAGTAGATTCTTGTTCTTTTCTCCAGAGGCCATTCAATGCTAACTGCCTGAAATCCACCTGTAGCATCTTAACTGAATAGCTCTGGCCTGTCAACCTCCCTTCCCACCTTAACTGGGAGGGCCTTGTTAGACCAGGATGCCATAAAAGCACATGACATTAATTCCTGGCGTGTTTGGTACTCTATCATTTCACAGGATGTTTAAAATTGAATCCTTCTCCAGGCAACCACGAAAGGTCTCTTTAACTTCCTGCCCTAGACCCCACCACAATCAAGCCCTGTACCTAGTTCAGCCACTGGGCTGCCTGAGCAGGGCCAGCAGAGCAATGTCACAGGGATTAAATCATCCCTGGCATCCTGGCAACCAGAGGGCATTTGTTCTATCTGAAGCCCATGTTCACCTCTCCTCTAAGACAGCCTAGAGCACAGGAGAAGGTGAAGAACAATGCAAAGTCAGAAGCTGGCTGCTGAGGGTGGCACACATGTGCGTGCCCAGCCCAGCTCTTCCTTCTATGATGAGTGAACTCTGGGCTCAGACACTGGGAAGAGTGACCGGTTTCCTAAGCATCAAGTTGTCCATTGTTCCTAAATTAAAGCCGCCCTGTGCAGGGTACTTTGTGCTTTGGTGCCCATTTGGCATTGTGCTCTAGTTAGTTAAAAGAAGGCCTGGAGCAGGTCACACTGAAGTAATGAACTTGGGGCTGGCTTCTGTGCTAAGGTGTTTTATACATGTGATTGTAATAGGCTGAATAGCAAAGAACCATCGACTAGCTGTGCCTCATGGCCCTCTGTCCCTTCGTCCTCCAGGTGGGACGTTCGTCCCTGCTGGTGGGGAATCTCAAGAAGAAGTATGCACAGGGGTTCTTGCCTGAGAAACTTCCCCAGCAGGATCACACCACCACCACTGACTCCGAGATGGAGGAGCCCTATCTGCAAGGTGAGTGCCTTGAACCCCAGATGCTGCCACCTCACAGGACTCTACGGGCAAAAGGCTGGCTGGAGAAGCAGGCCCACATAATTTTTTCTTCCTGAGCCAAGGGATGTGTAGATCTGGCAGCCTAGTCAGCATCTTCTCTGGTCTCATCTCAGTCCCCACCCCAGAAAACTTATTAGAAAAGGCCAACCCTCAAGGGACTGTTGGTTCCCCCACCTTCAGCCAGGTCCCTGAATTCAAGAGCTAGTCCTCCTTGACAGACTTGAGAAGTGACTGTAGGGGTGAGTTGGGGCTGGTAGGCTCTACCTTCATTGCCTCAGGTACTGCAATCTGGTGTCTGCTACAAAGCCTTAGACCCAGTGCAGTCTGTGGCCTTGGTTTCTCTTAGAGCTCTGGGTTCTGCCTTACTGGTGTAATTGCAGATCTGGAATCTCTTCAAAGCCTTCTGTTCTCTCCTAGAGTGGTAAAGATAGGTCTGCTTCAGGCTCCACAGAATTACAATGGACACACTGGTCACAAAACCAGGCACATTGGCCACCCTCTAATACCTTGGGGCATTGGCCACCCTCTAATACCTTGGGGCAGAGACAAGAAACGCAACTTTTATTTGATCTTAGCCAAAAGAGAAGTGATAGGGCCACAACTTTCAAAATTATCATGATAGTTAGGCATTTTCCATTTTTTCTTTTTGGTTTTTGGACCATACCTGGCAATGCTTAGAGATTACTCCTGGCTCTACACTTAGAAATAGCTCCTGGCAGGCTCAGGGGACTATAGGGGATGCCAGGAATCAAGCCTGGGTTGGCCTCTTGCAAGGCAAATACCTACCTGCTGTGCTATCGCTCCAGCCCCTCTTTCTTTTTTTTGAAAGGAGAGCACGCCCAGTGCCAGCGATGCTCAGGCTATTAGGTTGTTCCTAATTCTGTGCTCAGTAGTGACCTTTGCAGTGCTTGGGCCATATGTTATGCTAGAGAATAAACCAGGATAAGGCTAGCACCTTTCCTCCTGCACTATTTCGGCCTTTCAGTTGGGCAGTTTCTAAGCTGAACAGAGCTAAGCGGGCACAGAGCAGGGAGGCCCCCTGAGGGGATGACAGCAATCCTATGACAAAGGCTCACTGTCCGTTTACCAATTTTCTTGCTTTTCAGAATCCAAAGAGGAGGGTACTCCCCTCAAACTCAAGTGTGAGCTCTGTGGTCGGGTGGACTTTGCCTACAAGTTCAAACGCTCCAAGCGCTTCTGTTCCATGGCTTGTGCAAAGAGGTGAGTGAGTGACTTCAGCCTTAGGCCTGACACCTTCGCTTCTCTTAGAACCACACTTCTGTCCTGCACCTCCAGTGACTCTCCACCTCAGCCCTCATGGCTTTCCCAGCTTTCTATAGTTGGTGTGACCTATTAGCAGCCACCTTGTCCCTACAGATCCAATTACCACATGACTTTGAGCACATTCAAGAGGACCACAGAGTCCAAGTAAAGAAATCTGGGGGCCTTAGCCCTGGGGAATCTGTCTTGCCACCCCCCAAAATCCTTCCTTGTCCTGCCCATGGCGGCACCATCCCCTTAAGCTCTACCTGTAGCTATGGCTCTACAGGAGTTCCCTCTGAGTTGAATACACCAAACCTTAAAAGAAAGTGTGACATGGGTGGCAGCTGACAGACGTGTCATATTTAGTTGAGAATCCCTCTGTGAGATGGGTACAGCCATAGTCTAGGAAACAAAGGCATAAGGAGAAGTGATTGTATCTGATGTCCTCGGTTGGGGAATTCAGACTTCTCTGATGCTGAAGGCCTACGTGTCCTTTATACCAAGGTAGAAGAGCAGCTGACCTTGAAGTCCTGACCTCTAGTCAAGCCCCCACGCAGAGGGGCCCATGTGCCAACTAGAATAACGCCACTGTCAGCCTCTATTCTGTTAGACCATGCCAGAGGTAGTTGGGACACCTTTGTGGAGTTTGCCAAGCTACTTTCCAGCAGGACAAGGTGGTTCTAGCACAGCAGTGCAGTTGGGAGTTCTAGCCATGAGCCACAGTGTGGCAGCCACTACCTTACAAGCACTAGTTCTCTTAACGAGATCCTCAGAGAGCTCTCCTTGCCTGCCTGAGGCTCAGTCACGACCTCCATCACTGACGGACACGGGACTGGAAGGAATACATGGACTTTACAGGGGGCCTGCACACCCTCTGGCTGCTCTGACTTCCTTTATTTTCCTGGCTCTGGCAGGTACAATGTGGGGTGCACCAAGCGAGTGGGACTTTTCCATTCTGACCGAAGTAAGCTGCAGAAGGCGGCAACCACAACACACAACCGCCGCCGTGCCAGCAAAGCCAGTCTGCCCACACTTACCAAGGACACCAAGAAACAGGTGAGTGGGCTGGGAGCCCAAAGCTCTGTCCTCACCACTCCTGCATCCCCTCTCTGAGGGGCTCAGCACACATTCCTTGCCCCTGTGGTGCTCTCAGGCTGGTCTCCATGTGCTCAGGGTATCTCATTACTCCATTTCTGTCCAACTGTTAAATCATGAGTCTTATTTTTATTTGCTTGTTAGTTTTGGTTTTTGGGTCACACCCAGCAGTGCTCAGGGGTTACTCCTGGCTCTGTGCTCAGAAATCGCTCCTGGCAGGCTATGGGGACAATATGGGATGCCGGGATTCGAACCACTGTCTGTCCTGGGTTGGCTGCTTTTAAGGCAAATGCCCTACCACTGTGCTATCACCTCCCTGGCAAATCATAAGCTTTAACACAGCCATGTAGACCCAGATGCTTAGGGTGTTCCCCGATGGGTGTATCCTTGATTTCTGGGGCCCTGGAATGGTACTTCCCTGCCTAGCCCCATGAAGAGATGAGCTATCTTAGTACCTTTCTGCCTGTCTGCCCTAGACAATAGGAGAAAAGGCCATCTTCTCTTCCCTTGATTCTTGCTGTCTGTCTCCCTGAGCCTGGAGCACAGAGTTGTGTGTCCTGTCTGTGTCAGGAATTCTTGCCAAAGATGTGCAGGACCTCTGTGGTACACTATGGCTCTCACTTACCCTCAAGCAGCCATTCCCATATTTTCTTGGTTTACTGCCCCCTTTTCAGGAAAAAAAAAATTCTTCAGCAAGCCTGCCCTGGAAATCTGCCTTCTTTAAGAGAGCAACGCACTGATCACTTCCACCCTCAGTCCCACGCTCCAGGGGGTAGTGCCTTTCACTATGCAAAAACTGCCTTAAGGGCTGCCTAGTGTGAGATTTTAGAACCTTAAGTGTATTTTGCTACTGCTGTTAATGTTTTGGTTCTCAACTGCTTTAAAAAGTTGTTGAGGGCTGAAGAGATAGAGAAATAGTGCTGGAGATAAGGGACTTCCTTTCCTGCTGCTGCCCCCAATTCCTACCAGGCACTATCTGGAGTAACCTCTGACACTGAGCCAGGAGTAGCCCTTGAGCACTGTTGGGTGTGGCTTAAACATCTCCCCCACCAACAAAATAATTGATGGAAAATATGTTTCAAAACATACACAGGCCACCTCTGAAACCCAGAGACCTGCTTTAAATTTAAATGGCAAGAAAAAATAACATACAAAATAGGTCACTGCCATGTCTAGTCATGATGAAAGAGACAGAATGGAAAATACATTCTGATTAGGAATTCAGTGACTTACAATTGTGGTGAGGGGCCAAGTAAAAGGAATGACAGGCTTGCTTTTGCCCATCACTCAGCTGCATTGATTTTTTTCCAAATCCTTAGTAAGATTCTCCTCTCCCCCATAGTCTGCAGGTGCTGTACCCCTTTCAGTTACTGCTGCCTTGCAGTTAACACACAGCCAAGAAGACTCCAGCCGTTGTTCAGATAATTCGAGCTATGAGGAACCCCTGTCACCCATCTCAGCCAGCTCATCCACCTCCCGCCGGCGACAAGGCCAGCGGGATCTGGAGCTCCCTGACATGCACATGCGGGACCTGGTAGGCATGGGACACCACTTCCTCCCAAGTGAGCCCACCAAGTGGAACGTAGAAGATGTCTATGAATTCATCCGCTCTCTGCCAGGTAAGGCCTGGGAAGTTTTGGAAAAGAAGGAGGGAGGGACCCAGTGACTTGACCTCAATACCCAGGATGTAGCTCTGCAGTTGATCCCAGGCCTTGCATCTGAGGCCCTGGGTTCAATCCCTGGCACTGCCAAAAGATGAAAGAAAACTTAGAGTAACAGTTGACATGCTTTTGCCAGATGTAGTGTGTGCACCAAGGAGAAGGTTGGGCAAAGACACATACATGAGGTAGATGGAAGTTGGACATCATTCTCCTGTGTGGAAAAGCACAAGAGGTTTAAGGGCTAGAATGTAGAACTTTGAGAGCAAAACCTTCCATAATTCTCGGTCACTTTCATTAGAACCTCACACCTCTCCACTGCTGCTTCCTCCAGCCACCAATCAGGGCAGGGTTGATGGCAGCCACAGTTGTTACAGATAGAGGGTGGGTCCTAGTGGTCAGGAGACTTGAGTCACAGACTGTTTTTGCATTTAGTCCATAGTAGTTCCATTTTCACAATTTGTTGTCACACTGGCTATAGTAGGGAATTTGCCACACACTGTCTTGGGAAGTTGAGATTATGATAGATACTAAGTCATCCAAAAGCTCCTTCCAAGGTGCCCACCACAAAATTGTCACGTAGCCAGTGACCATTAACAAGAAGACTCTTTAGAGCACCTATGCTCCTGATGCAGCCAGTTCACACAGACGTGCTCGCCACTGTGCCCTTGTGGAATCACACCTTGGAGCCCACCTATGATTGACACACTTTCAGATCAGACACACAGTCAGCCCTCCTCATTGGGCCTGAAAAGGAAGCATGGCTACCCTTTCCTTTTGAAAACAGCCTTGAACCCCACTAATGCCATCCCATATCTGAAATCTCACTGTTAAGACCCATGGGCGAGGCATGCCATAAAAAGTCTTTGTGGACTTCCTATGAATCTTGTTGCAATTCACTTCATTAGACCAAAAAAATGTTCTTATCAAAAATAGCTTTTTAAGATGAGCCTTTCTATATATTGGGCTTCTTCTCAAGCTGAAGCAGTGCCTTTAGCAGCTTTAGAACCCTGTAGAATCATGGATGTCCAGCATGATAGTATAGTGGGAAAGGCAGTTGCCTTGCATGTGGCCAACCCAGGTTTGATCCTTGGCATCCCCAAATGCTGCCAGGAATAATTCCTGAATGCAGAACTAGTATTAACCCCTAAGCATTGCCAGGTGTGGCCCCAAAACCGAAAAAGAAAAAGCCCTAGATCCAATCCCAGCCCTTAACACATCATGCTGGAAGTAACCACCTACACTGCTGTGGGTATACCAAACCTGCAATGATGAGTATTTGAGGTGAAAGCTATCTTGGAGGTAGGGCCTGGGAGCCCTGTGCTTCTCCATACTTCTCCAACCCTAGGGCAGCTCAGCTTACTCAGGGCAGCAGGTCTTAACTGGTCTGTGCCTGAGCTGGAGCCAGAAGCTTTGGACCCTGGAGTGATCCCCTCAGCCCCTCTCCGGTGTATGTGCAGGACTCTGGGAGATGATGTGTCAGGGGCTGCTCTGACCAGCTAACCATGTCTTTGGCCTGTTCTTCCTTCTAGGCTGCCAGGAGATTGCAGAGGAATTCCGTGCCCAGGAAATAGATGGGCAGGCCCTGCTGCTGCTCAAGGAGGACCATCTGATGAGCGCCATGAACATCAAGCTAGGGCCTGCCCTGAAGATCTATGCGCGCATCAGCATGCTCAAGGATTCCTAGGGCCTGGGCAGCAGGTGCCTCGCCCAGGGCGATTCCCACTGAGCAGAGCCAGACAGACTTTCCTGAGGGGCCCAGAGAAGAGGCTGATAGGATAGCAGGAGGAAAGGGGCTGCCCCCTCAGGGCATGCCCAGTGGCAAGGAGGTGAGGCAGCCTCGCCCTGTGGCTCTCAGGGGCCTTCCTTCCTGTGGGAGGGAGAGGCAGGTGGTGCAGAAGATGGGGCTTTACGCTTGTACATATTGATAGCACTGGCTTCCTCCAAAGTCCCAATACTCTAGCCCCACTCTCTTTCTCTCTCTCTCTCTCTCTCTCTCTCTCTCTCTCTCTCTCTCTCTCTCTCTCTCTCTCTCTCTCTCTGTCCCCCCATTTTCCCAGGGGGTATATGGTCAGGGCTCCCCAACCTTGAGTTGGGTCACTTCCGAGGGCAACTGCTGGGCCTAGAGAGAGGCTTTGGAAGCCCTTGCCTGCCTTCCTCCCACTCCTCTCTCCAGGCCCGACTCACTTCCGTTGCCAGCTTCTCCCGCTTCAGCCTGTTTCTGAGCAGCCAGGGGTTCGCCCCCTTCCCCTTTGCAGGTGGAGAGAGAGAAGCTGGGCCTGCCTGCCTGCTGGCCCAGACGCCTTAAAGCTGTGTGTGTGACTGTGTGACTGACTGGAGCCTGGCTCACAGCGAGGCAGGCCCAGGGCCGCTTGGCATCTCCAGGTCTTTTGTAGCAAACAGCCACTTAGTGCTTTGTCCTGGACTCCACTCAGCCTCAGGAGGGGAGTGGGGAGTAGGAAGGACTGACGGACAAGGCCGTGAGAGCACAGAGGCAAGAGCAGAGAGGTTTTCCTTCCCAGACTTGTCAGCATGTCTCCGAAGCCCCGTCCCTGCACTGTGAAGTCCCCTGACTGCCCTGCTGTCTCCAGCAGCATCACAGAAGCCCACCCTGGGGCCGGGCCTGGATCCATCCACAAGCAGTGAGGGGAGGGGCCCTAGAGGGCAGCAGGAAGGGCTAGGTCTGACTTGCTCTGGCCTATGCAGGGTTCTAGGGAAAGAGGGACTCTACTCTCCCAAGGAAGAGGGGCACCTTTCTCAGCTTGTTCTGTTCTCCACTTGTTACCCACCCCACCCCAGCAGGGTTGGAAATGAAGGACTTTTTTAACCTTTGTTTTTGTTTTTTAAAAATAAAACTGTAAAATTTATTCTTGTGTTTATTGGGCCTTCTTTCACCCAGAAGAGGGTCCCAGGATTGAGGGAGTGCTGGCCATCTTAAAAGGGCTAGCATGCCCAGGATTTGTGGGGGGAGGGCTGAGGGAGGGCTGGCCACCTAAAAGGGCAAGCATACCCAGGACGAGGGAGCAGCAGAATCCAGAGGCCTCCATCTCAAGATTCCTTGCCTGCCATCCACTGTGCTGAATCTGTACTGTGGGAAGAGAAGCCAGTCCCTTCCAGCACGCCACTCCCACAGTCACCACTGTCCTGCCCACGTTTGAATGGCTTCATTTTGCTCTGCTCACTGGGTAGGTTTGGGTGCTGAAAGGTAAAGTTATTAGGCCAGGAATGTGACCTAGTAGAGTCCTAGCTTTGCGCGTGTAAGGCACTGGTTTTGATCCCTGCTCTGCAAGAGAAAAGGTGTGGGGCTGGAGAAATGGAGCAGTAAGTAGGGCACTTCTTATCCTTCATGCACTGCCCGCCAGCTCCCATTTGATCCCCAGCACCACATATCCCTGGAGCTCTGCCAGGAATGAATGATTCCTGAGCACCACTGGATATGCACATACACACACACCCAAAATAAAGTTGAATCCACGACCGCTGCCCAGGAAGGGAACCCCCAGCCTTGAATAAAGGAGGAAAAGCACCCAGACCCAGGAGCTAAGCAAAGGATGCATGAGTGGGGCCTGAGTAGGAGCGGATGGGTT
Organism: Suncus etruscus; assembly: GCF_024139225.1. NCBI lineage: Eukaryota > Metazoa > Chordata > Mammalia > Eulipotyphla > Soricidae > Suncus > Suncus etruscus. Next base: position 44,198,360 of record NC_064853.1, read on the forward strand.
GGGGGTGAGGCGTATACATTCCATGGTGCTGGGCTGACCAGGTGCCTCTGGGAGTCAAGCCATGTGTGTGCCTGGGAACAGTACCGCCTGTACCCTGAGGGTGGCCCTGTGCGTCACATTCCCTGCATAAGAAAAGGAGCCTCCAGCTCCAGCATCTTGTCTAGACAGCTGCAGGAGTGGGAAGGTCAGTGGATCAGCACAGGTGCCTTCTGTAGGTGTAGAAAAGAATTCTACATGTTTCTACACGTGTTTAGACGTGGTTTCAGGGGATGTGGTTGAGAAAAAGTTACTTAGGGAGGGGAGAGTTAGGAACTGAAAAGCTTGATTGTTCAACAATCTAGCTGCTACCGGATCTGATAAGGCTTGTTAAAATATAAGACCCAAGAAGCTCATTGGAACTGCCACTGGAAGATCTGGTGTTCCAAGGTGCTCGCAGCTGTTTCAGAAAGGTAGGCATGAAGGACCTGGGAAATTGGTCGTGGAGCCCTGCTACTCTGTAGGTCATGAGAGCAGGTGTTCTGTATAGCTCTCTGCAAGCCTACACATTTTTCTTTTCT